>NC_134690.1:288361766-288724266 GCF_050947455.1 Rhinoderma darwinii | reverse complement strand
GGATAAGCCCTTTAACGGCAGAGCGGGGAGATACCTCCCTGCTCTGCCGTAGTATCCAGTGGCGTCGCTACTGTGATCGCAACTTGGGTCACGTTACGCCTTGATCTCCATGCAGGTTCAAATCGATAGGTAGGACGAGCTGCTCGGAGAAGTAACAGATACACTGAGACGTTTCTCAAGGTAAAATACTTCTAATTTATTGAACTACAAACGTTCATACTTATAGCATCAGACGAACAAAGAACATTCCATAACATATGAGTCATCTGTATATTCAAGCCTTACAGCTTCCTTTCCCATAAAAGCTCATTGGTGGAGCACCAGGTATTCCCTTATGTTTCCTTTATGCTTAGGGGGGTGGTCAAGTGATTGACCACCATCTGTTTGCAATTTCAAGGGACGGCAGAGCATCTGCAAACTATTTCTTCTCTTAACCTTTCTAAAATACCTTTATATTGTAATACATGTTCTCCTTTATAACATTTCACTCCTTATGGTCCCAAATACATTATATATGTATATTTATACCATAACAATCCCTCCTTTTGTGATTTTACCAACACCTAAATTCCAATGCTACTTCTATCTCCGGATAGCAAGGCTTCGATCCATTTCTTCACTTGATTCACACAGGTATGTAGGTGGGGTAATCTCACAACATTCTTTCATCATAATGTATAGGCCTCTGATTGAATGCTTCCCTTATTTTACAAAATGCATAACCATTAAAACATGTAAGCAATACAAATAATATCATTAAACAAATCAATGGTTGGAAAAGCACATGTAATATTTTAGTAGCTGTAGGTGAGAATCCTGTAAAAACGTCATACCAGTGATGGGCACTAGCATCTTTAATTGCTGATGACAAATGTATCACTTCCCTAGCTGCTATTGTAGCCAATATTTTCACCCTACTTAGAGTTACATTATGGGCTTGGATTAGTTTTTCAACTTCTCCTGATCGTTGTAACACCTTTTTCAATTCGTCTAAAGATAAACTAAAATTTCCATAGGGCAAAGGTTCAGGTACCCATATAGTGGACATTATTTCTTCTAAAGTAGGCAGGAACACTATAGTTTGGTTCCCCCAAGTCAAATGCGTCACATTGTATAGACATCCTGAAAATGGTCCTGTGAGTTTAAACTGGCTAAGGGTCTGCTTGTTGTTAGTTATTAAACATACATGCTGTGGACCTACTTCAATATAAACCTGTAGGTTAGCTTCTGGGATTATAGTGAGTGCGCATACATTATCCTGGTGCTGCATTAGACAGGGTTCATATATCCCTGACTGTTGATTACATACATATCCTTGCTCTGTTAACTGGCACAAATCTATATTCCTTGTCTTATTTTGAGAATCTATGTGTGTTCCTTTCATTTCCGGCATCCAATATTGTCCTAATAATGTCACCGGATCAATCATTACCATTGGCATAACAATAAATTTGCATAATAGAGTAGGATTTTTCACATTAAATGCTATTAGTCTTCCTGCACACCATTTAGGTGTACACTCAGTATACTCAGGCTGTAACAATAACCACGTATCATTTCTCTTTCCTATGGGCAGAATGTCTGTCCATTGCCTAACATGACTACTAAACAATTTATTCTTAAAATTATTCATCTGTTCTTGTTGCCACATCGTTTTAAGCGTACATACTGTCCAATTTACAAAAGTTGATACATTCTGTAATGTTCTATATTCGGTTAGCATACTTTCATTAAAAACATTTAGAAACAGTTCATCTATAGCTAACCCTTTTTGCTGTAAGTCAAAGGTAGTAGGTAACCATGACGCACCTATCCTTAATGCAGTAGATGTGTCATCTCCCACTGAGTTTAATTTGTTCATAACTGTTTCTAACTGTATACCATTCAATACTCCTAATCCCGTTCCTACCCCTCCTAATAGCGTGTCATACCATTCTCTTTTTTGTCTATGACAGCTGGGGGATTCAGGGAAGGAAATATTGAAGTGTACATTCTTTTTCTGCTGTTGGGTTACAGCGCTCTTACAAGTGTGTGGGATTCTTTCCAGACTTTGTACTGTTATATGTGGCTTAAAACTATCTCTTAAAATTGTTATCAAGAATACAAAATATATTCTATTTCTTATTTCGCTATTATTCATACATAATATCATTGCATCAGTTTCTTTTATTACAATCGTAGAGTTGAGCCTCTCCTTGTTGCATCTTTCATAAGTCTTATTTATCATTTCGTTTCTATTTTTACTGGTTGTATATTTCTGTAGATACTGTAAATCTGGTTCATAACAACAAAGCAACAGCCCCGGCGTCTCTTCTTGTATGCTAATGTTGGCTGTTTTGTCTATGTGAAGGTACACAGTCCCTCCATGTGGTCCTTTTTTCCAAGTCCCTTCGGTTGTAGTCACATTTGTAGTATAACACGGGGCATTGGCCTTACAGGTGTAGTTACCCTGCTTTCTATCCACTGTGGCATTCGCCCACCCTGTCCTGAACTGTTCCAGTGATTCTGTACTGATTACGTGTACAGGAGTAGCAGTTCTGCCTTTTTGTATAAGAGCACACGCAACAACCGCCGCAACAACCGCAAAGATCTTCATTCTTCTGGCTGAAGAACCTTTTTACAATGACTGGCGTGAATCCAGCTTGCCTTTCCTTCGAGCTTCACTGAGGTGCTTGTTGTGAGTAGGACTTGAAACGGTCCGTCAAATCTTGGGTCTAGACTTTTCCTCACGTGTCTCTTAACGACCACCCAATCTCCCGGTTCTAACTTATGCGTCCCTTCAACTGAATCAGGATCTGGAATGGAAGCAAAGACTTGTGCATGCACCTTGGTCAATTGTTTGTTCAGCGTTGATACATAATCTGTTAGTCTACCATACTGCATTTGGAGCACCTGTGGAAAATAACATCCTAATCTGGGAGCCGATCCAAATAAGATCTCATATGGGCTGAGACCTGTTCTTTTTGTTGGAGTGTATCTTACTGAGAACAAGGCTAATGGTAGACACTCGGTCCATGGTTTCCCGGTTTCTACCATTGCTTTTTGGATTTTCAATTTGAGAGTCCCATTTAGTCTCTCAACCTTCCCACTGCTCTGTGGATGGTATGGTGTATGTAGGGCTTGACTTATGCCTTGAGCTGACAACACATGGTTCATGATTTCACCCGTAAAATGAGTTCCTCTGTCGCTCTCGATCACCTCTGGAACTCCATATCTGCACACCACCTCGTTGATCAGTTTCTTTGCTGTGGCTACGGCTGTAGCTTTGGTTACTGGAAGTGCTTCTGGCCATCCTGAAAAGAGATCAATACAAACAAGCACATACTCATAGGTACCGACTTTTGGTAATTGAATATAGTCTATCTGTAGTCTCTGGAATGGGTAAATTGGCTTTGGGGTGTGTTTTTGTGGCACTTTCACTGTTCTCCCCACGTTATTGGTGGCACATACCATACACCCTTGTACAAACTTACTCGCTACAGTGCTAAACCCTGGAGCATACCAGGTTTTGTTAACCAAGTCCATCATTGCTGTTTTTGACTGGTGTGTCTGTCCATGCGTTACCTGTGCCATCATAGGGAACATTGTTTGTGGCAGACACAGCTTATTTTGTTGTTGCCATAGTCCATCCGCTCTCAGGGTAGCTCCCTGATTCTGCCATCTAGTTATTTCTTCTTTGGATATTTGGTTTTGCAGATTTTGTAGTATTGTGGGGCTGATGTTGACCACGGAGTCTTCAGGATGTTGGTACATCATAACTGTTACTGGACCTACTGGCTTTAAGGCTGCTGCTTTTGCGGCTTGGTCTGCCAAAGCATTTCCTTTTGTCTCTGGTGAACTCACCTTAGTGTGAGCTTTAATTTTTACTACTGCTACTTCTGTGGGTAACATCAGGGTCTCCATCAAGTATTTTACAAAGTCTGCATTCTTTACAGGTGTACCTGCAGAGGTCAAAAACTGTCTAGCCTTCCATATAGGGCCATAGTCATGTGCAATGCCAAAAGCATATCGAGAGTCAGTGTATATATTTGCTGTCTTTCCTTCTGCATGTTGGCATGCTGCTGCCAGGGCCTTAAGCTCCGCTTCTTGTGCTGAGCGGGACGCTGGTAAGGAGGCTGCTTCTAGGACTACATCTTCGGTGGTTACTGCATATCCTGTAAGAAAAGATCCTTCTACAAAATACCTTGAACCATCCACAAAAGAGTATTAGGTCTGGGTTTTGGAGTGGGGTATCTTTTACATGTGCAAACCCCACTGTTTCCTGGGCCATAAGGGCCATACAATCATGTTCATCAGTTTCAGGCAAAAATTGTGACCATACTTTACCTACGTCTTCTCCCCCTTGCTCCAAAGGCAGTAAGGTAGCTGGGTTCAATGTAGTACAGCGGTGTAAACTAACCTGCTCAGGAAGAAGAAGTGCACAGGTTAATCTCAAATGTCTTGCTGTTGACAAGTGCTTCGGCTGTACTTGAGTAAGAATAGCAGTAATATCATGTGGTGCAAAAACTTGGACTGGAGATGCCAGGACCAAATCTGAGGCCTTGTTTAACATTGAATTTACAGCAATGATAGCTCTCACACATGATGGGGAACCTCGGGCCACAGGGTCTAGTCTAGCTGAATAATATGCTACCGGGCGCTGCTGTGGTCCATGACTTTGTGTGAGAACTGCAGTGGCATGTCCATTTTGTTCAGTACAGTACAACCTGAAGGGCTTGTCATAGTCTGGAGTACCAAGGGCTGGAGCTGTTTGTACTACTAATTTAAGGCTATGAAAATTATCTTCAGCTTCTGGGGTGAGTCCGAATGGCTGACTTTTTAGGCAATCATACAGGGGCTGCATGAGGATCGATGCTGATCTGATCCAGGGCCTGCAATAGGATACAAGACCCAGGAATGTCCTGAGGGTGTTTAATGACGTGGGCAATGGCAATAGAGTAATGGCTTGAACCCTATCAGGAGTAAGGTGTCGTGTGCCTTGAGCCACACAATGTCCCAAAAATACCACTTGTGTGCAACAAAACTGCAACTTGTCTTTTGATGCTTTGCAGCCATGGTAAGCTAGGAACGTGAGGAGTGACACCGAAGCCTCTGCGCACTCTTGTTGGGAGGGACAGCAAAGGAGTAGATCATCAACATACTGTAATAATACTATTTCCTCGGGAGGCACCCACTCTGCAAGTACCGACTGCATTGCGGCCGTATAGGTACTTGGAGAGTTATGTGCTCCCTGGGGCAAAACAGTCCATGCATACTGTTTTCCCTCATGTGTGAAAGCAAAAAGATACTGACTATCTGGGTGCAATGGGACTGAGAATAAGGCATTTGCCAGATCCACCACCGTGAAATGCTAAGATGCTGCTGGGATCTGAGCTAATAATACATGGGGATTTGGCACTATCGGTGTGTTAAAAACTGTTGCCGCATTTACTGCCCTCAGGTCTTGGACCATCCTATATTTTGCAGGTTGGCCTTTTTCTGATTTCTTTTTAACAGGGTATAAGGGAGTGTTACATGGGGACACTATTTCCCTTAGTACTCCTGCTTGTAGGAAGTCCCTGATGCTACTGGTTATAGCATCTGATTGGGCTTGGCTGAGGGGGTATTGTTTCTTTTGAGGTAGTGGATGATTGGGTTTCAGTTTGACCTCTACCGGGGGTACTGGCAGTATGCCTACATCTGTAGGACTTTTTGACCACAACTTGTGTGGTACATATTTCAAACATTGTTCTTGCTCTGTGGGAGTATATGCTTGGACGTATGCTTGCGTAGAGGTACTCCATGGATTGGTGTCACAAGCCGCTACCAAACACAACTCCTCCTCATTCAGCTGGCCACATAGTTTTACCGTCCTATCCGGCAAATACTCTATGGTGGCCTGTAATTTTTGTAACAGGTCAGCACCAAGCAAGCAAGCGGGAGTAGTATCACAAGTGACCAACCTAGTAACGAGCGAGCTGTGTGGTCCAAATTGGAGTGTGACAGGTTTACTTATTTGATTTTTCACCACAACTCCTCCCACACCCACACATTCTTGATAATCTGGGGACAACATCTCGGAAGGAAGTAATTGGGTTTTGATGACAGTCATGGCTGCTCCCGTATCTATAAGGAAGGGTATGGAGGGACCTACGTTTATCTTTAACGGGACCGTAGGAGCGGGACCTAAGGAAACTACTTGTATCTGTGTTACTACCCCTTCCTCGGAATTGCCACTGTCCTATGCCTGATATGTTTGCATTTGTTGTGTCTGCGGAGGTGCCGTAGGCTGCGCGCCCTCCACTTGCAGGAACTGTCGTGGGAGTTTTGGACCTCTACAGTTCCTGGCTATGTGTCCTTGCTTCTGACAATTATAGCAAGTTATATCTTTCCGTAATGGCCTTTGTGCCTGTTCCTGTTGCTGGTACTGAGGCTGGTATACTCCAGCACCAACAACTTGTTTCTTTCTTTGTCCTTGTGCTTTTTGACCCTGCTCTATACCTTGTGCTATTTTTAACAGGTCTCCTGGGGCCAAACTTCGGTACTCGGGTCTAGCTACTAACAATGCGTCTTTTATGTGTCGTTTTAGCCCGTCTACAAAACAGTTTGTCAGTAGTCTAGTATATAGTTGGTTGTCTCTTCTGTATCCCATATTTTTCCAGCTTGTCTGGAGTCTAGCGTAAAATTTCTCCACTGTTTCACTTCCATCTTGCGTAAGGTCTGTCAGGTTAAGTCCTAGCTCTGCCTGCTTTTTCACTGCCCATTCTTTCAATTGATCCACCATGTTCTGCCCCGATGGCTCTGTCTGAGCCCAATTCCCTCCTACCGGGGGATCCAAATCATCCATGACTGTAGCGCTATAGATTCCCATTATGGTATGTATGAGCTGCACTAAGTCTTCCCATGTTGCTGAATAAATTTTCTGAATTTGTTCTATATATCTCCAAAAAGGGACAGGCTCTGTCTCCGGGTCGGGGGCTTTCTGAACTAAAGTCAACGCATCCCTAGGGTTCCATGGCTTATATTTATGTTCCTTATCTTTATTAAAATTCTTGTCAGCTTCAGTCGCAAACAGGTCTGTCAACACTTGTAACCTTTTCCCCACGTTTTCTAATGCTTGCGTCGTATCTTTTGACTCGGGAAGCTTCCTTGCTGCTTCTGCCTGATCCATATTACGCTGATGTCTTTCCCTTTCCTCTTTCTCTTCTGCCTCCTCTTTTTCCCTTTTCTCTCTATACGCTCTAGTTTCTACTCTTTCATCCGTTGAGCCCTCGGCTCCTCCTGTTACTGGGGTTATTCCTGCCAACACTACAGGGGCCAACCCTATTGTTTGTTTATATGGTTCTGGTACTTGTTGAGGTGAGGGGGCAAAGGGGTTTGTGCTACTCATTTTTGGTACCACTGGATATATCCCTAGGGGATTTTGCCCTCCTGGTCTTGCTGCCCCACATGCAAAACAAGTATCCCTCCATGCTTGATTCTGCTGACCACACACTCTACACGTCCATCCCCCTGGTCCCTGCGTCGTGACTACCCCATACCCCGGTGGGCTACTTGCTTTTTCCTTTCCTTGTTTACCACCTTCATTATAACAAGTGTAGTAAAACCTATCTTTACATTCTGTTTCCCTGAAACCTCCTCGTACTACTTCTTCTTACACTTTTCTCCATGCTTCTGCTTTCCCCTGTAACTTTTTATCTTTCAACCATCCACGTTTTGTGTCACAACATTCATTCAATTTTTCCGGATCTAATCTTCCCGCTTTTCCCATTCCACATGCCTTCATTAACTGATTCGTTCCTTTTGTCACATCCTTTCCCTCTCTTTCCGCCACTACCTGTTTGGCTGTCAGTCCTTGTGGGTGCTCATCTCGTAATAGGGACACCAAGTTCCCCATTGTTGCCTAGTTATAAGTGGTCGCCTATGGGCAGACCCTAAGTTATGTAGGGGGTAATTTTCCTGATAGGTGAATTCCTTTCTCACCTATTTGAGACAGTTACTTATCCCCTCGAAACTTCTTTTTAACCTTCTTCTACTCTGGCCAGAGAATTAAATTCCTTTTATAACTAGCTTACTTTCTTCGTCTGAGACACCACTCGAGTACGTGCCCTCCGCACCATAAGAGTAATATGACAAATATTCCTAATCCAAATAACAAGGCAAACGTAAAATCAAGCTGTTCATTTGACATGCCGGTTTATCGGACTGCAGAAAATTCTGGAATTTTGAGCTGAAAATCAGCGCATGATAATCCCCGCAAGTACTCCAATCGTGTACACACGTTCTCGGTATTTTGCCGGATTATCGGATTTTTCCAAAAATTTCTTATTTTTTTTCCCTAAAAACTCATTTGTGACACAAAACTATCGTCCTAGCACATTCACACAAATACTGTCATGGAGATCAGGCACTTTATCCTGAGGGTAGGATTACATATAGACTTGACCAGATTTTTACACTAAAATATCCCTCTTTTGTGGACCTTTTTGCCTGGGATTAGTACCGGGAGGGGTGGCTCACCAGACAGGAAAATGCAGAGCAAAGTTGTAATAATTAAGTGCTTCTTACCTTGCTGCAGCTGTGGTCTGCCCGTTCCTTAGTCTGGAGAGTCGCCACTCTAGTCCCGGTAGGTACCCGGGCTGGGTACCACTTCGTCTGGTCAAGTCCCTGTTCGGGCGCCAATTTCTGTGATCGCAACTTGGGTCACGTTACGCCTTGATCTCCATGCAGGTTCAAATCGATAGGTAGGACGAGCTGCTCGGAGAAGTAACAGATACACTGAGACGTTTCTCAAGGTAAAATACTTCTAATTTATTGAACTACAAACGTTCATACTTATAGCATCAGACGAACGAAGAACATTCCATAACATATGAGTCATCTGTATATTCAAGCCTTACAGCTTCCTTTCCCATAAAAGCTCATTGGTGGAGCACTAGGTATTCCCTTATGTTTCCTTTATGCTTAGGGGGGTGGTCAAGTGATTGACCACCATCTGTTTGCAATTTCAAGGGACGGCAGAGCATCTGCAAACTATTTCTTCTCTTAACCTTTCTAAAATACCTTTATATTGTAATACATGTTCTCCTTTATAACATTTCACTCCTTATGGTCCCAAATACATTATATATGTATATTTATACCATAACACTACTGCTGTAGTGGGGGCCCTTGCAGGCGGCACAGGCCCCCTCATGCCGCGGGCCACATAGCAGTCACTATGGCTGCTACAGCGGTAGTTACGCCACTGGTTCTGGGCATAAAACCTAACATCAAAGTGCGTAGACGGACACTTTTTCCAGGTTTAAAAAATTAACTTGTGCTTTTGAAGGGTTAAATGACTTTGGGTCACTGATCTCACGTAACTGGTATTTTTAAAGGGTTAAATTACTTTAGACCACTCATTTCACACTGCCAACATACAGAAATGAATGCCCCGCTTCAAAATCAGTTGAGATAAGCCTGGCCCGAACAGGTTCTGGGCATGAAAGCTGGCATCAAAGTGTGAAGATGGATACTTTTTCCAGATTTGAATAAGTAACTGGTATTTTTAAAAGGTTAAATGACTTTAGGCAACTCATTACACACTGCCAACATACAGAGAGGAATGCCCCGCATGAAAATCAGTTGAGATCAGGCTAGCCCGAACAGGTTCTGGGCATAAAAGCTGGCATCAAAGTGGGTAGACTGACACTTTTCCCAGATTTGAATACGTAACTGCTGTTTTTGAAGGGTTAAAATACTTTGGGCCACTGATCTCATGCTGCCAACATACAAAGGAGGATGCCCCATATCAAATTCAGTAGAGTTTAGCCTGACCCGAGCAGGTTCTGGACATGAAAGCTGGCATCAAAGTGGGTAGATGGACACTTTTTCAAGATTTGAATAAGCAACTGGTACTTTTAAATGGTTAAATCACTTTGGGCCACTCATTTCACACTGCCAGCAAACAGATAATTTTCCCTGTTTGGATTGTAGCCGGTGCAATAGTATAATCAAGGGAGATAGTTTTACTATTCTACATATCAGGAAGAAATATATGATTAAGAGCAGATACACATGTAGATGGAATTTTGTGATCTATTTCATACAATGCCCTTGTGGGTTGCTGTATGTCGGTGAGACGACAAATGAATGGCGGGTTTGGTTGAATGACAACAAGTCCTCAATTAGGTTAGGGAAGGCAGGATTGACAGTTCCTAAACATTTTATAGCCCGTAAACACAATGCAAGTCAATTACGTTTCAGAATTATTGATTATATATCTCCATTATGGACAGAGGAAGTTAAAATGGATCCATGAGTTAGATACACTTAGTCCTAAATGACTCAATTTGGATTACAGTCTTAAACCATTCATGTGAGTTAATTCTGTATAGGCTGATGTACCTTGTGCATACTTTTTTCTGATTGTATTTAATAAATTTACTAACACTTATTATTATTTTACTTATATTTAGGACAGCTGACCTCCCTGTTCCCGATGTACACTGTCACCGACAATGTGTATCAGGAATGACACAGTGACTTCCTGTCACTCTGACAGGAAGCCTATCAGGACCAGCCGTAGGCTTCCGTCCATGGCATGAACCTATTGGTACATTCAGGAAATGGTCTTGCCAGTACGCATGTGTGAACAGTGCTACTATTGACCATATATAGGGCAAGACCCTAGTAAAACCAAGTAAACCTTGGTGCATTGACCCACAATGTCTAATATACAACCTATAGAGTGTAGGGTACAATTAACACAACACATAAATGATGAAAAAATATATACATTTTATTGAAAAATCACAATATTAAAAGATGAGTCATGCAAAGCATGACTAAAAACGTCTATCAGATGCAGAGGGCATAAATGAAGTATGACAAGGGCATGAGCATATAGATGGTATACACAAACAGAATCAGTCTATCTGGACAATAGTATAAAACATTAAATAGGTAATGGCATAAACAATGTAATGTTAATCTCAAAAAGGTGAAATATGTCCAGAGGGCTGAAGTGAAGCAAAGCTGCAGCACCAGTGCCCCTGTAACTAGACACCGTCCAAATGTGATTGAACTCACAATGACATACAATCAATAGTGTCAAAGAGAGGTTTAGACAGAGCGATATGTAGAAGGTAAAGACATGCACATACCCATACTGAGCACCTCTGCAGAGAGAGAACGTCAGACCCGACGCCCTTTTCGGCAGAAAGCCTTCGTCCGGGGGTGGCGTCTCTCCAGCGGAAGCCTCCCTTTTGAGAATCGTCTGTCCAATCGCGTACGAGTACAGCACACTGAACGTCACAGGGGGTTTGTCAGTTTTGGTGTCTTGCGCCAGGTGTGGAGATGGCCAGCTGTATGCTTCCGACCGCGCGTCATCAAAGAGGGCGTGGACCAGCGGCGTCTGACGCCGAAGAGACACGCCCACCTCGATGTAGACACGCGAATCGCAGAACAGCCAGACCCCTCCCCCCGACGCAAGCGCACAGAGAAGTCCCACTGGGAGGTAAGTAAACAGACCTGTGTGTTACGTACCCGTCTGGACAGACTAAGCCCGGAAGAGGGGTGGTGTAGAATAAAAAATACAATGCAACTGTGGAGCATAATCGTATATATTGGCACTATAATGGTTAGTGTGATAACGAAAAATATGTGTAGACAAACATCATAGAAAATGTGCAGAACTGAAGCAGAAATACGCAACTTGTGATGTTTAAATAAATTAACGCATTTATATAAAAATAATAATCTGAATAGCCCCATTAGAATTACATGAGCATACAAGCAGGTAATTTACATTTGTTTAGGAAATTTAATAATATATATTGTGCAAAGAATAAGAGATATGTGTGTGTTGACATAAATGGTGTGAAAACACAAATACCAAACGCAATATATAAATATATTAATGACGTGCATTAAAAAATAGTGTAAAAAGTGGTGTCAAAATAACACATACAAAAATAAATAATGAAAAAATAATAATAATAAATATATAGCATTAATGCAGTAACAATGTGTGTGTATCAACAAACAATAAAATTAATTGAATACCAAATTAATAAATAAATACAATATAAATATATGTTTATATAAGGTGTCTAAAAAATAGTGAACAAATATATATATATAATAAAAAAATATATAATAAAAAATGTAAATATATATGTGAAAAAGTGAATAATGTGCAACAGAATTGTATATATAATTCAAACACGTGCATATCAATACATATTAAAGACATATACATATAGTGAAACAACATATTACAATATATATCGTGCGAATAATACGGTATGTAATAAAAAATACTGAAAAATAAATATAGAATGGGATATTATTCTTCATGAAGTTGATAATTTTCATCACAGCATTCACCACTCATTTCTTTCCAGACATGGTAGAATAGATATACTCTATAGTAAAAAGGGAAACTGTTAGACAAGCACATAGGAATCATAAAACATACTTAAAAATGACCCGCTGGAGGTCAATGGTCAAAGAAATTGAGCGAAATTCAAATTTTCATTAAATCCAAAAGGACGCATCGTCCCCAGAGTCCAGATCTACTTTGATTCACATTTTGCCAAGTTTTTAGAGATTTCACCCTTTCTAATATTTGGTTCGATACAGTCAATCCCTTTTACTTTGAATTTTGTTGGGTCGCAAGCGTGGTGAACCTTGAAGTGTCTTGCGACAGGTTTCAAGGTTTCGAGACTCCCTATATCTTTTGCCGCTATAATATCTCGAATATGCTCTCTCACCCGAACTTTGAGCTCTCGGGTGGTAAGGCCAACGTATATCTTAGGACAAGGGCATGTGGCATAGTAGACCACTGCCCTAGTTGAACAGGTAATAGAATGTGTAATACTATAAGTACATTTACCTGCTGAATCCATGAAAGACATTGCTTTCTCAATATTAGAGCATGCAACGCAGTGTCCACAGGCCTTACAGCCCCACTTCGGGCCCCTGGTGCCAAAAGGGAACTTCAGACTTTTTTGTTGTTGGTAATGGCTTCTGACAAGATGATCTTTAAGATTCCTTGAATAGAATAGAAGATTCTCTCTAGGGGTGTTCTTAGCGCGATGGTATGCTTTTTTTTATCGATCGTTTACTATATCCACGAGCAAGGAAACGGTTTGTAAGGTCGTATGCTTGTTTCTCAAATACTTCCATGGAGGAACAGATCCTCAAAAATTGCCCTATCGGGACAGCCTGTATGGTCTGTATAGGATGAGAGGAGGAAGCATGGAGAAAAGAGTTAACCGCAGTGGCTTTTCGAAATACATCAGATTGAAGAAAGCCATTTACATCTTTGGATAACTTAACATCCAGAAATTCGGCTTGTTGTTTATCATAGTGATATGTCAACTTAATATTTAGATAATTTTTATTAAGATTACTCATGAAATATCCCATTCTATATTTATTTTTCAGTATTTTTTATTATATACCGTATTATTCGCACAATATATATTGTAATATGTTGTTTCACTATATGTATATGTCTTTAATATGTATGCACGTGTTTGAATTATATATACAATTCTGTTGCACATTATTCACTTTTTCACATATATATTTACATTTTTTATTATATATTTTTTTATTTTATATATATATATATATATATATATGTTCACTATTTTTTAGACACCATATATAAACATATATTTATATTGTATTTATTTATTAATTTGGTATTCAATTAATTTTATTGTTTGTTGATACACACACACATTATTACTGCATTATTGCTATATATTTATTATTATTTTTTCATTATTTATATTTGTATGTGTTATTTTTACACCACTTTTTACACTATTTTTTAATGCACGTCATTAATATATTTATATATTGCGTTTGGTATTTATGTGTTTTCACACCATTTATGTCAACACACACATATCTCTTATTCTTTGCACAATATATATTGTTACATTTTCTAAACAAATGTAAATTACCTGCTTGTAATTCTAATGGGGCTATTCAGATTTTTATTTTTATATAAATACGTTAATTTATTTGAACATCACAAGTTGCGTATTTCTGCTTCAGTTCTGCACATTTTCTATCATCTTTGTCTACACATATTTTTCGTTATCACACTAACCATTATAGTGCCAATATATACGATTATGCTCCACAGTTGTATTGTATTTTTTATTCTACACCACCCCTCTTCCGGGCTTAGTCTGTCCAGACGGGTACGTAACACACAGGTCTGTTTACTTACCTCCCATTGGGACTTCTCTGTGCGCTTGCGTCGGGGGGAGGGGTCTGGCTGTTCTGCGATTCGCGTGTCTACATCGAGGTGGGCGTGTCTCTTGGGCGTCAAACGCCGCTGGTCCACGCCCTCTTTGATGACGCGCGGTCGGAAGCATACAGATGGCCATCTCCACACCTGGCGCAAGACGCTAATACTGACAAACCCCCTGTGACGTTCAGTGTGCTGTACTCGTACGCGATTGGACAGACGATTCTCAAAAGGGAGGCTTCCGCTGGAGAGACTCCACCCCCGGACGAAAGCATTCTGCCGAAACGCGCGCCGGGTCTGACGTTCTCTCTCTGCAGAGGTGCTCAACATGGGTATGTGCATGTCTTTACCTTCTACATATCGCTCTGTCTAAACCTCTCTTTGACACTATTGATTGTATGTCATTGTGAGTTCAATCTCATTTGGACGGAGTCTAGTTACAGGGGCACTGGTGCTGCAGCTTTGCTTCACTTCAGCCCTCTGGACATATTTCACCTTTTTGAGATTAACATTACATTGTTTATGCCATTACCTATTTAATGTTTTATACTATTGTCCAGATAGACTGAATCTGTTTGTGTATACCATCTATATGCTCATGCCCTTGTCATACTTCATTTGTGTACATATGCCCTCTGCATCTGATAGACGTTTTTAGTCATGCTTTGCATGACTCATCTTTTAATATTGTGATTTTTCAATAAAATGTATATATTTTTTCATCATTTATGTGTTGTGTTAATTGTACCCTACACTCTATAGGTTGTATACCATGCAGACATGGAAGCCATTGATTGGCCTCCGGTTGCCATGCCAACCATCGGCAAACCCCATGATTTGAGAGAAGGGTCTGCCGATGTGCTAGAAACCCCGAAAATGCGGTGATCGCAACTGCTCGCCGGATTTAAGGGGTGAATTGCCGAAATCAGTGGCAAAGGACAACTGGCCGGCAAGAGTGGCGTGTCCGTTGTTGTAGACAACTGACCTCCCGGTTCCCGGTTAACACTATCACCGACAGTGTGCACCGGGAACGACTCAGTAACTATATGTCCTCGTGTGGGAAGTAACCTCCCGCGATGATGTATAGTTACTGAGTGGTGCGGCTAGGGGTTAAGGTGCTATAATAATTTTCAATATTTTATATGTACTGGTACAATTTTTCTCATTCACTTATTTAAACCTATGATACTTTTTAGCATGACCCTAACTGCCTGAGTTGCTACGTAACTGATTCACACGAGCGTATTTTACGTACTTTACGTACCTATGTAATTGAATGGGACTATTCAGACATGCATTGTTTTTCACGCAGCGTGTGTCCGCTGCAGGTCCTATTTTTGTGCGTTTTTGAGCACCACGCAGCCCATTGAAGTTAATGGGTGCGTGAAAACAACGGACAGCACACGGACGTCATCCGTGTGCTCTCCGTGTTTTTCACGCACCAGTTGCTAAAGAAATGATGAGGGGAAAAATCAACACCTCCTTCAGTTTTTTGCTGACATAAAAAAACGGATGATATACACGTGTAAAAAAAGGCAGAACCGCACCTTACACGGATGCCACATAGAACTGCAACACAAGAAAAAAGCTGAATTTTTTTACGTGCGCAAAACAGACGAGCTCTTGTGAATCTAGCCTGTGGTCTGCGCAGATAAACAGCCTCAGCAGACACTCTACTAATATATATAATTTTTGAAAATGTTTTTTTTTACATATTTTGGACATGGATTTGACTTGTCATATGGAAATGCATCACACTCCAGATCTCAGTATTAAATTTTGAGAAAACGTCAACAGTTAATATAATGTAATCCACAGTTGTACATTTGCATTTCCATTATGCAAACAAGCTATAATTCTGAACAATAACAGGCTACTCACTATTAATTAATCTATCCAAAATGAAATATAACAGGGACAGGAGCTTCTAGGTGAAGAAACAAGAATCACACCTTGTGTATTTTGATGCGTGTGTGTATACTGAGATATATATATATATATATATATATATATATATATATATATATATATATATTTATTTAATATATTTATTTACTAGAATAATACAACTTCTATCAATACTATTCAGGTATGTTCACAGGGGTCGGATGCACTGTCGAAAGTCTGCAGAGTGTCACGCCTGTGGGGTATGTGGACCCACGAGTCCGCTCTGCCATAGCGGAGAAGCAGCTGGCCAAACAACAGTCAACAACAGTCTCACGGATAAGAGTACCTGGGGAGATGATGTGGCAGATACTCGAAGTTGCAGACACATGGCAAAGATGATGCTTGGCATGACAGATGACACCGGATGTGGCAGACGACAACAGACATAACAGATGATACCAGACGTGGCAGATGAGGCACACATGACTCCAATAACAGGCTTAGGCTCAGGAACAAACACAGCAACAGGATACAGGATATGAGGAGGAGAATACGGATATACTGGGAGCAGGATACAACTAAGGGACCATTTTCATGGACAAACAGAGGAATACAAACAATGCTCAGGCAAGGAGAGGAAGGGTATAGCCCTTTTTAAAGTCTAGGGTGTTGCTGGGTTGATAGGGAAACTTTAGACACGTGCGCACGCTGGCCCTTTGAGACAGGGAATGAGCGCGTGCACCCCACAGGACACATGAGAGCCCTGAAGCCATGTGTGTTCACGTCTAACGGTAAGTGGGACATGCCGGCAGTCAGCAACAGTGGGCATAACACAGATTATCCAACCCAGAACATGCAGAGTAATTCAGCCGAATATTTTTACAATGTTGACTGCTGCAGAAAACAGCTGCCAGAAAAAAAGGCCTATACAGTACATACCTCACTTGACAATGCCACAGCAAAGCGTCCCTGCTTTTCTGGCTGCTCTGTGTCGAGCAGCCTTTTGTGATGACGATTCATCACATGTGCTGCAGTCTGTGATCATAAGGGGCTGTCTGGACACAAAGCAGCCAGTAGAGCAGGGGTCGGAAACCTGACACGTGGGGCCTCGAACTCTGGCACGCTCTCCTCTCCCAGTTTCCAGGGTGATTGTATTCTACGGCACTGAACACAGGGGATTGAGCGGAACACCACTTCCTTAGGAAATCAGAGTGGCACTTCAGTTTCAACTTACTCTCCGATCACTGATAAACAGGAGAGCAGAGCGGCGCTTCATTCTGGTTTTCTCGGCGCAGAACACTGTGCGGGGCTGTCAGGGGCGTAGCTAACTGGGGGCCGGGCGCCTATAGGTGGTAGGAAAGGGGGGGGCCGAGGCAGAGCAGCTGATCGCTGCTGATAGGCGCCCTCTATGTCGGACACGAGTAGCAGCGATCAGCGTTAGGAAGAGCCAGGAGTTCATGCGGCGGCGTTCTGACTGGGGTCTGTGACGGCCTGGAAGTGAACCAGTCCAGTCACCTGACCTGTCCCTGACCTCTGTGGTCCACTCTCGGGCTGTCACCGACTCTAGTCAGAAAGAACTCCGCCCCTGCCTGCGCCGCATGACCTCCTCGGCTCCTCCGGTGAGTCACGTCAGGCAGTGGAGAGTGGTAGAGGTAGGCTACCGCTCTCCGCTCTGTTTACAGTGTGGCGCTATTTACAAGGGGTGGGGAGTGTGGTGCTATTTACAAGGGGGTGTCGGGCTGTGTGTGGCACTATCTACAAGGGGGCAGTGTGGCGCCATTTACAAGGGGGGGAGTGTGCCGCTTTCTACAAGGGGGGCAGCGGGCTGTGTGTGGCACTATCTACAAGGAGGTCTGTGTTGGTGCTGTTTACAAGGGGGGATGTGTGTGGTGCTATCTACAAGGGGGCTGTGTTTGGCACTATTTACAAGGGTGGGCAGTGTGGCGCTGTTTACAATGGGGGGAAGTGTGGCGCTATTTTACAAGGGGGTCAGTGTGGCGCTATTTACAAGGGGGTCAGTGTGGCGCTATTTACAAGGAGGGGCTGTGTGGCGCTATATACAAGCAGGGTTGTGTGGCATTATCTACATGGGGGGCTGTGTGGCACTATGTACAAGGGGGGGCTGTGTGTGGCATTATCTACAAGGCGTGCTGTGTGGCACTATCTACAAGAAGGGGCTGTGTGGCGCTATATACAAGCGGGGTTGTGTGGCATTATCTACAATTGGGGGCTTTGTGGGGTGCTATTTACAAGGGGGTGCTGTGTGGCATTATCTACAACAGGGGGGATGTGTGGCATTATCTACAACAGGGGGACTGTGTGGCATTAACTACAAGGGGGCTGTATGTGGAGCTATCTACAGGGGGCTGTGTGGCGTTATATACAAGAGGGGGCTGTGTGTGGCACTATCTACAGGCAGCTGTGCGTGGCGCTATCTACAGGGGGCTGTGTGGCGTTATATACAAGAGGGGGCTGTGTGTGGCGCTATCTACAGGGGGCTGTGTGTGGCGCTATCTACAAGGGGTCTGTGTATGGCATTATCTACAGGCAGCTGTGTGTGGCATTATCTACAAGGGGCTGTCTGTGGCCTCTTTAATTTATTTTCTTCTAATTTATTGTTATGGTAACTCCCTTATAGAACTATATCGCTTGTAAAAGGTACAAATAATTTTATGCTCGAGTTACATTAAAAAAAAGTTGGGGGGGGGGTGCCAATCTGAATCTTTGCCCCGGGTGCAGGAGAACCTAGCTACGCCTCTGGGTGCTGTGTTGTGTGCTTGGCAAGCACACAATGCAGCACCGCTCTTTCTCCTGGTGTTTTTACGCTGAGAAGCGTATAATTAAACGCCTTCTCTGTCTGGGTAATCAGTGCCGGTGCCATCACTGGTCTCTGTAAAAGTAAATTAAAGTCACTCTAGAAATCAATGCCAAAGTGGCAAAGATTTCAAGATTCTTTGTCTCTGCCCCCAACCAAAACAAAATATCTGGCAGCTCTTTACACTATGTATGTCTGGCAGCTTTTTCTTTTATGTGCAAACCCGCCCTAGGAAATCTATGTCTGTTCTTTCTCCCTTGTGCATCCCCTCCCCTAATCTGATATTCAATATCCGCAGTCTCTCCTTTGTACACCCCCCAAAGCTAATGTTCCGAAGCCGCGGTTGCTCCTATGTGCTCCCCCGAAGCTAGTATTCAGTAGCCACGGTCTCTCCTATATGCACCCCCCAAAAAAAATGGTGTTCAGTAGCCATAGTCTCTCCTATATGCACCTTCTCCCCTAAGCGGGAGTTCCAATGTGTACCCTTCCCCGAAGCTGGTTGTTCAGTTTCCTTGGCCTCTCCTACGTGCACCACCATTCCCTAAACTGGCGTTCAGTAGCCACAGTCTCTCCTATGTGCACCCCTGTCCCCTAAGCTGTTGTTCAGTAGCCGTGGTCTCTCCTATGTACCGTATATGATTAAGTAACAAAAGGCATTATTCAAATTATGGTAGCAATTTCTCTTGTCTGGTACTTAACAGTAACCTAACCATCAAACAGAAACTCTTATCAGTGTAATCCCAACAGTGTAATTTTGAAAGAAAACAAACTTCTGTTAGTTCTGAATTCATTTTATCTCCTATCCCTACTGCTATGTCAGTGAACATCTGCATGTCTGTGCAGACATAATAATAATATTCTGTATGGACCCATGGAAGGGCTGTGGTCATGCCTTGCATAGTTATGTGTGACGTCATACTGTCCAGCAGACAGTGTAGGAGAATGGGAATTGGTGACATATGATGGGAAAGTTCCTACAGGTTCATTGTTCTGTGGAAGCACTCACTGTCACTCCTGTAACTCAGCAAAATACAGCAGGAGGGAACTCCCCTGAGAGTCAGTCACACGTTGTCATGTTAGACTTGAACGTCTTTCCCAGCTTAAGATTTCCTGCCAGGATGTGGGATCCTCCTTCCTTCCTTGCATCTCCCCATCTCTATACTTCCCTCCTCCCTCTTCTTTATTGTCTTTTCCTCAGATGTCTGGTCAGGGCCATGTTTTGATCTGTCAGGAAGAATATGAGAATGCTGCCAAGTTCTTTTAGCATTCCTTTAGTCGCTTAATGGGTGAATTCAACCTTCAATATTCCAAATTCTCTTATTTAGCTTACTTTTAAACATAAGCTTAAAAATTAAATGTGTTTTAAAAAGCATGGGGGCTGATGGTGTTCTTCCCCAGGTCTTGCTGCTGGAAAACTTCAAATGATCATGTTTATTTTCATAACGCGTGTTCGGAAACCCTTTTTATCTAGGGCTAGGTAATGACAGTGGTCACGACAATGGTGACACGTTTTTTGTGTGCAGGTTATCACGATGCTGAAGTTGGTTTCTTATTTAGCAGTTTCTTATTCGCATTTTCAGTATTTTTGTGCTTTTATTAACATATTAAAGTAAAAACTTATATTAATAATAAAATATCTTGCACTGAGCTGGCCAGAGGTGAAAATACTTTAAAGCAGATTAAAAACAGAAAGAGTTGGCACAAAACTGGGCATCACAGTGGGCACTACAAAGTGGGATTTAAGGGGTTAAATTATTTTGGGCCACTCATTTGACAGAGGATTGTCCCTCATCAAAATCAGTCAAGATCAGTCAGGCCCCAACAGGTCCTGGGCATGAAAGCTAGCATCAAAGTGGGTATACAGACAATTTTTCCAGATTTGAAAAAGTAACTGGTATTTTTAAAGGGTTAAATGACTTTGGGCCACTCATTTCACAATGCCAACAGAGAGGAATTCCCCACATCAAAATCAGTCAAGATCAGCCTGGTTTGAACAGGATCCGGGCATAAAAGTTGATATCAAAGTGCGTAGACGGACAATTTTTCCAGATTTAAATAAGTAACTGGTGTTTTAAAGGGTTAAATTACTTTGGGCCACTGATCTCATGCTGCCAACATACAAAGGAGGATACCCTGCATCAAATTCAGTAGAGTTCAGCCTGGACTGGACCAAACAGCTTCTGGGCATGAAAGCTGGCATCAAAGTGAGTAGATGTCACGAAGCGGGTTAGTGGACCCACTAGCAGGGAGGCAGCTGGCCAAACAACAGGAAACCCCAGAATTACAATGTCCCGCACAAGGGTACCTGGATAG
Organism: Rhinoderma darwinii; assembly: GCF_050947455.1. Classification (NCBI taxonomy): domain Eukaryota; kingdom Metazoa; phylum Chordata; class Amphibia; order Anura; family Rhinodermatidae; genus Rhinoderma; species Rhinoderma darwinii. The sequence continues at coordinate 288,703,015 of NC_134690.1, read as the reverse complement.
TCCAGACGGTGGCCTCAGCTCTGGCACTGATGTAGGTGGTTGCAGCAGATAACGCCAGATAACGCCAAACGTAGCAGATTACACAGGACGTGGCGGATTCCTCCGGACGTGGCAGATGACACAGGACGTGGCGGATTCCTCCGGACGTGGCAGATGACACAGGATGTGGCGGATTCCTCCGGACGTGGCAGATGACACAGGACGTGGCACGACTTGATACTAAAGGCACAGCACGGGAAACAGGAACAGGGAACAAGGCACGGGTAACAACTTGAACGGGAAACACTAAGGGACCATTTGCAAGACAGACTGGGAAAACTAACAATGCTCAGGCAAGGATCAGAAGGCCTGGGGCCTTCTTATAGACCAGGAAATCATGGCAGTTGATGAAGATTTCCTAAGTGCGCGCGCTGGCCCTTTAAGGCTGGGCACGAGCGCGTGCACCCTACTGGACACAGCAGAACGAAATGGAAGTGATCACGGATCCATGGCTGCGTGCATCAGGAGGTGAGTAAACCTGACGGCCCGCGGCCATAGACGCTATAGTAAATGGACACTTTTTCAAGATTTGAATAAGTAACTGGTACTTTTAAAGGGTTAAATGCCTCTGGGCCAATCATTTCACACTGCCAGCAAACAGATAACTTTCCCTGTTTGGATTGTAGTCACGGCAATAGTATAATTAAGGGAGATAGTTTTACTATCAAAAAGGAGCTTCTAGATATGCTTCGCGAAGCGAAGAGTAAAGCACTTATTAGTGCCAGTGAGTTCAACTTCTTATATCCCCAATTTCCTACGCTGGCTTGCTTCTATAGTTTACCCAAAATCCACAAAGGGTATCCGCCCCTGCGTGGTAGGCCAATTGTATCGGGCATCAATAATCTAACCCAGAATGTGAGCATATACATAGATGTGGTATTACGTCCTTTTGTCCTGAGTTTGTCATCATATGTGCGGGACACAATGGATGTTTTGAAACAGATTGATAGTGTTACACTAGAACGAGGTACTTTGCTGGCAAGCTTGGATGTAGAGGCATTATATTCCTCCATTCCACATGAACTGGGTTGCCAAGCAGTAGAATACTTCCTTAGAACACGAGGTACCCAGTATATGGCTCAGAAACAGCTCATATTACAAATGTTACATTTTATATTAGAGAAAAACATCTTTGTTTTTGAGGATCGTATTTTTCACCAACAACGTGGTACGGCGATGGGGAGTCCTACAGCCCCCACCTACGCTAATTTATATCTTGGTTGGTGGGAAGAGACAGTGGTTTTTGGTGAGAAATTTTCGGAATGGACCTCATCAGTAGGTCTTTGGATAAGATATATTGATGACGTGTTCATACTATGGAATTCTACTGTGGAGGATTTTCATGCCTTTGTGTCAGCCCTTAATAAAAATGATCTGGGCCTAAGATTTACGAGTGAGATCAGTGATCTGGCATTATCATTTCTAGATCTTCAGATCACCAAGACAAAGGATGACACAATCTGTACCAAGGTACACCGCAAAGAGACAGCTACAAATAGCTTCCTACAATGGAACAGTTGTCACCCTTATCCCCTCAAACGAGGCATCCCTAGGGGCCAATTTATGAGAGTTCGTAGGAACTGCAGCACTTTGGATGATTTTGAGCTGCAGTCAAAGGATTTGGCTTCTAGACTAAAGGATAGGGGTTTTCCAAGGGGAGCAATCCAAAAGGCCTATGAGGCGGCAAGGGACTCGGATAGGACTAGTCTCTTGGTGCCTAAGGGTAAGAAAGAGGAAAAAATCACTAGGCTTATAGGTACCTTTGATTCCAAACAACCAGAAATTATGCAAATATTGAAAAAGTACTGGCGTATCCTCAGTGCAGACTTAGATCTGGTAGATCAGATTACTCGCCAGCCATCTGTTATGTTCCGGAGGGGCAAGAACATTAGGGACAGGGTGATGCAAAGTTGCTTTGATCCCATATCACAAAAAGGGACATGGCTGGATAGGAAGATCCCAGGTACATATAAATGTGGCAGTTGCAGAGCCTGTAGTTTTATTCAGACTGGGAGAAAATTCAAATGTGTAACGACAGGTTTGGAGTTTAATATACGTGATTTTGTGAATTGCAAAACAGCAGGAGTGGTATACTTTGTCACATGCCCATGCCCACTAAATTATGTGGGCAAAACCATTCGGCAATTTCGTCGGCGGATAAGGGAACATGTGGGAGATGTGACAAATATGAGAGACACTCCTATATCTAAGCACGTACATGACAAACACCAGGGAAGAGCAAAATGCCTGAGATTCCAGGCGATTGAATTGGTACGACCTCCAAGACGTGGAGGAGACTGGGATAATTTAATCCTTAGAAAAGAGGCCCAGTGTATCTACAGAATGGCATGTACACAGCCAGAGGGTTTAAATGAGCAAACGAATTTTGCTTGCTTTATTTAATAACATTCTAGGTGGACATGATCTCTATGCCTAGCGTAATTCGATATAGTGTCAGATGCTGATATAGTCAATTATCTATTGGTAAAATCATGTAATGCTGCTTATATATAGTGGGCATTTTATTGTGTTTCATTCATACATTCTAAGCACAGAGTGTCTATTGGATGTAAGGTTGTCAGACTGTTGTGTTTGATTGGACGACAGTCTTAATCTCAGGCAAATATGTATAGCTCCGTCCCTTAAATGGGAGGGCTTGAGGCGATAATGAGATGCACTCCACGGCCCCGCTGTGCGCCTGCGCGGCAGGCATGTGGTAGTGTTGATCTTCCGGGAGCGTCAGCTGACGCTCCGGGAGTCACATGGCCACACGTCACTGTCTACGTGGACGACGGTGGTTAGTCGGTTTCGAGGCTTTGCCCTAGCCCAGGGGGAGGAGCATTAATTATAAGAACTCCGAGTCCTCAGTGAAGCGTGCCGCTGACATCCATGCGAGCACGCTTCCGTGTGTGTGTGTAGCAGAATATCTGCTACAATTATCTATCACTGGCACTTTAGCTAGATTATGATAAACATTGACCCCTGATGAATTGACATACGGAAACACGTAGGGTCTGAAGTGAAGGGATTATAGCGTAGGTTATAGTGGTATCGTGAGGCAATCTCTGTACCAGGCTAATTAGGAGCGGTAACGGCTGGCTCTGGTATACTTTTAGAGGTTCCCATCCACTGATACACCAATGTTAAACGCTGATCCATGACATATCTGTGGAATGCAATTCAAGGAGAGTTCGCAAATGAATTGATGATTGCAGGCAATATTTAATACGTTTTTAACAAACATGGTGGGGGTTTTTCTCACAGTGGTGATTGTACCCCTGTTATTTTAGAGAATTTTCTAAATAAAATTAAAAATTGTACTCATTAAATAGTTCAGTGAATTCTAATATTCTAATAGTTTGTGGGAGCACAAATCTAATATCATACAAAACAGTGAATAGTTTTACTATTCCACATATCAGGAAGAAATATATGATTAAGAGCAGATACACATGTAGATGGAGTTTTGTGATCTACTTCATACAATGCCCTTGTGGGTTGCTGTATGTCGATGAGATGACAAATGAATGGCGGGTTCGGTTGAATGACCACAAGTCCTCAATTAGGTTAGGGAAGGCAGGATTGAAAGTTCCTAAACATTTTATAGCCTGTAAACACAATGCAAGTTAGTAATGTTTCATAATTATTGATCATGTACCTCCATTATGGAGAGGAGGTGATAGAGGGAAATTGTTGAGACAAAGGGAGTTAAAATAGATCCATGAGTTAGATACACGTAGTCCTAAATGACTCAATTTGGATTACAGTCTTAAACCATTCATGTGAGTTAATTCTGTATAGGCTGATGTACCTTGTGCATACTTTTTTTTCTGATTGTATTTAATTAATTTACTAACACTTATTATTATTTTTACTGGTCTTTTGTTTTTAGCACTTTGACTAAGATTGTGAAAAAACGAACACAAACCTATTCTGGCCGCTACATTAAAATTCCAATTGGATCGAGAATATGGAGTTTGAGAAATATATTTCTGTTGTCATTAGGCTATATGATTATGCTGCCATGTATTTATTCTACCTGTAGGGGAAGCCGGCTATGTCTGAGTTTTTGTCACATGAGTAGAACCCCGGGTTGGGTCTACAAGTGAGTTGGGCCTCTCCCACAAACTTGTGACATTGTGGTCATGTGTGTCAAGGTCTGTGGGTATGTGGACCCACTAGGCTTCACCACCGTAGCGGGGAGGCAACTGGCCAAACCACAGAGCACCCCAGCAATACAAAGTCCCGCACTAGGGTACCTGAATAGTCCAGACATTGGCCTAGGCTTTGGCACGGATGGAGGTGGGTGCAGTAGGTTACGCCAGACGTGGCAGATCACAGCAGGTGCAGCATGTTGTGCCAGACGTGGCGGATCAAACTGGATGAAGAGGATGGCACTGGAAGTTGCAGTTGACAGCAGGTGCAGCACGTTGCGCCATACGTGGCAGATCACATTAGACGTGGAAGATAGCACTGGACGTAGCAGATGACACAGGATGTGGCAAACTGCAGCAGGTGCAGTAGACACAACTCCAACACTAATAGGCACAGGAACAAGAACACACCACGGGATACAGGAACAGGTAACAGGGCACAGGTAAAAACTAGAACAGGGAAAAACTAAGGGACCATTTGCAAGACAGACTTGGGATACACTAACAACACTCAGGCAAGAATCAGAAGGGCAGGGCCCTTCTTATAGTCCAGGAAATCAAGTGTAGTTGATGATGATGATTGTTCACATGTGCGCACGCTGGCCCTTTAAGACCGGCCACGAGACATAAGTGCAAGCCAGTGCTCACTGATCCATGGCTGCGGGCATCGGGAGGAGAGTAAACCCGACGGCCCGCGGCTATGGACGCTACAATGTATTTTGCCATGTACACATGACTGGATAGCATAGGGAAGCTTGGTGTGTGGAATGGAGCGGCAGAGGCATGCTCGCGCATTCGCACTAGAGACAGCATGGTCATTTTTTATTGTTATCTATAATACAGGCTTCGTAGTGGGACACAACGCATTTGTGCATGCTCGGGTTTCTGGTGCATGTGCATATGACGGTTGCAAGCCATATTACTGATGTAATGAAGCTTTTGTCGGCTCTGTATACCGGACATGCGCACTAGCCATGTGTACAAGTGGAACAGTGTAAGTGGAATGTTTATTAGATATATTAACCCCTTAGTGTCTAAGCCTGTTTTGGCCTTCAGGACCAGCCCCATTTTTGCAAATCTGACATGTGTCACTTTATGTGGTAATAACTCCAGAATGCTTTTACCTATCCAAGCGATTCTGAGATCGTTTTCTCGTGACATGTTGTACTTTATGATACTTAAAAAATTTCGTCGTTAAATTCAATATTTATTTGTAAGAAACGCCAAGATTTAGAGAAAATTAGCAAAAATTTGCATTTTTCTAAATTTAAATGTATTTACTTGTAAAACAGATAGTAATACCACACAAAATACTTACTAGTTAACATTTCCCATATGTCTGCTTTATATTTGCGTTATTTTTCTAGGACGTTACAAGGCTTAGAACTTTAGAAGCAATTTCTCATATTTTCAAGAAAATTTCAAAAGGCAATTTTTTCAGGGACCAGTTCAGTTCTGAAGTGGCTTTGAGGGCCTTATATATTAGAAGTCACCCTATTTTGAAAACTGCACCCTTCAATGTATTCAAAACAGCATTCAGAAAGTGTTTTAACCCTTTAGGCGTTTCACAGGAATTAAAGCAAAGTAAAGGTGAAATTTACAAATTTCATTTTTTTTCTTCGAAAATTCATTTGTAATACATTTTTTCTGTACCACAGAAGGTTTTACCAGAGAAATGCAACTCAATATTTATTGCCCAGATTCTGCAGTTTCTAGAAATATCCCACATGTGGCCCTAGTGTGATAATGGACTGAAACACAGGCCTCAGAAGCAAAGGAGCACCTAGTGGATTTTGGGGCCTCCTTTTTTTAGAATATATTTTAGGCACCATGTCAGGTTTGAATAGGTCTTGTGGTACCAAAACAGTAAAGACCCCAAAAAGTGACCCCATTTTGGAAACTATACCCCTCAAGGAATTTATCTATGGGTATAGTTAGCATTTTGAACCCACAGTTTTTTTGCTAAATTTATTTGAATTAGTATGTGAAGATGAAAATCTACTTTTTTTGTGAAAAAACGTAGACATTTTAAATTTTTACAAGGAATAAAGTAGAAAAAACACCCCAACATATGTAAAGCAATTTCTTCCAATTATAGCAATACCTCATATGTGGTAATAAACTGCTGTTTGGACCCACAGCAGGCCTCAGAAGAGAAGGAGCACCATTTGGATTTTGGATTTCTGATTTTGCTGGAATAGTTTTCAGTGCCGTGTCGCGTTTGCAATGCACTGGAGGGATGAAAACCGTGGAAACCTCCCAATAGTGACCCCATTTTGGAAGCTACACCCCTCAAGGAATTTTTCGAGGGGTAAAGTTAGCATTTTGACCCCACAGTTGTTTTGCTGAATTCATTGGAATTAGTCTGCAAAGGTAAAAATCTACTTTTTTTCTGAAAAAAGGTAGCCATTTTTAATTTTTACAAGGAATAAAGGAGAAAAAGCACCCCAACATTTGTAAAACAATTTCTCCTGATTACGTAAATACCCCATATGTGGTAATCAACTGCTGTTTGGACCCACACCGGGGCTTAGAAGGGAAGGAGCGCTATTTGGCTTTTGGAGCTCAAATTTAGCTGGAATAGTTTTTGGGTGTCATATCGAATTTGCAAAGCCCCCGAGAGACCGAAACAGTGGAAGCCTCTCAAAATGAACCCCATTTGGGAAACTACACCACTTAAGGAATCTATCTAGGGGTATAGTGAGCATTTAGGCCCCACACGTCTTTTGCAGAATTTATTAGAATTAGGACGTGAAAATTAATATCAACATTATTTCCAATAAAATGTTGAATTTTTTCAATTTCACAAAGGATAAAGGAGAAAATGCAACCCAACATTTGTGAAGCAATTTCTCCCGAGTACGGCAATACCCCACATGTGGTCATAAATGCTTTTTCATTAGAAAGTAATAAACCCTTTACGAACTGATTCATGTTTTGGTTTTTGCTTCTTCGTTTTTCCTCCCCGCTTTCCGAGAGCCACTACTTTTTTATTTTTCCGTCAATAGAGTGGTGTGAGGGCATATTTTTGCGGGACGAGCTGTAGTTTTTATAGGTACCATTTTTTGGTACATAAGACTTTTTGAGCACTTTTTGTTAAAATTTTTGGTAAAGCCAGGGGGACCAAAAAACTGCGATTTTGCCGTTTAAAATTCTTTATTTTTCACGGCGTTCACCGTGTGAGTTAAATAATGGTATATTGTAATAGCTTGGACTTTTACAGACGCAGCGATACCAATTTTGTATATTTTTTTACATTACTTTAGAGAAAAAATGTGAAAAGGGTTTCTTTTTGGACTTTAAATATTTATTTAATTTTTTCCACTAATAATAACTATTTACTTTTGTTTTTACATATTTTATTAGTCCCCATAGGAGACTTGAACCAGCGATCGTTAGATCACTGGTAGAATACACTGCAATACTAATGTATTGCAGTATATTGTGATTTTTACAGGCTCCTGTAACAGCTTGATCGCTGTTTCTGTCCTTTAGTCCCGGGTATCAGCTGTAATACACAGCTGACACCCACAGCGTATGGCGCGGGCTCAGCACGTGAGATGCTCCATATATCACCCCCCACACCACGACATGCTATTAAGTCATGGTGCGCGAAGAGTTTAATGCGCAGCGGATGGTGCAGAGTGAAAATTAAAATTTTCCACTGATGTGTCATTTTAGTGCACTAGATGTTGTGCCCAGTTTGTGCCACAAATACCACATAAAATATTAACACGGTTCTCCCGGGTATGGCGATGCCATATCGGTGGACGTAAACGGCTGTTTGGGCATGCTGCAGGGCTCAGAAGGGAGGGACGCCATTTGGCTTTTGGAGCGCATATTTTGCTTGGTAGTAGCTCTGGCGTTTTGCTGGTATTTCAGTTTATAATGTAGGGGCATATGTTATCTGTGCGGAGAACATCAGGGGCATAATAAGAGGGTATAATAATGGGGTAAATAAATAATAATCCACAGATATGTGGCCAGTGTCGCACTTATAAATGGCACCCGATCCTATCCGCTTTTGGAACGCTCTGTACATTTTGCATCGCCATAATCTGGGAGCCGGAACTTTTTTTCTTTTTTCACCACCGGAGCCGTGTGAGGGCTTATTTGTTGCGGGACAATCTGTAATTTTCATTGGTACCATTTTGGGGTACATGCGATTTTGTTGATCAGTTTTTATTCAATTTTTCGGCAAGCCAGGTGACCAAAAACCATCAATTCTGACAATGATTTTTATTTATTTTTGACGGCATTTACCCTGGGCTATAAATGACTATTATACTTTATTCTGCGGGTCGGTACGATTACGGCGATACCATATGTATATAAGTTTTTTTATGTTTTGCAGCGTTTGCGCAATAAAATAACTTATTTAGAAAATAAATTATTTTCTGAGTCACCATATTCTGAGAGCCATAAGTTTTTTATTTTTCAGTCAAAAAAGCTGTGTAAGGGCTTGTTTTCTGCGGGACGGGTTGTAGTTTGTATCGGTACTATTTTGGCGTACATGCGATTTTTTTGATCACTTTTTATTACATATTTTGGGAGGGGTGGTGACCAAAAAATAGTGATTCTGGCATTGTTTTTCGTTTATTTTTTTTGCGGTGTTCACCGTGCGGGAAAAATAATATTATAGTTTTATAGTTGGGGTCGTTACGAACGCGATGATACCAAATATGTGTGATTTTTTTTTTACGTATTCATTTTTTTTCCTATAATAAAAGACTTATAATAGGAAAAAAAGCAGTTCTTGTTTATATCACTTAGAACTTTTATTTTTACACTTTTTTTGAAAACATTTTTATTCTTTTTTTTACTTTTTTCACTTGTCCCACTAGGGGACACTTGGACTTGCAGCTCTGATCCCCTGCTGGAATACATTACACTACACACGTAGTGTAATGCATGCCAACTGTCATTGTGACGTAACAATCACACTGACAGGAAGCCTACGACGACCACCCTCCGGGTGGTCCTCATAGGCTTCTGTACATGGCAACCCGGAAGCCATTGTCTGGCGTCCGGTTGCCATGGGTACGATCGCCAGCCCACGTGATTTCACGCGGGGGCAGCCAATCGGCGCTAAACACCTTAATTGTGGCGTTCAAAATCGAGCGCCGCAATTAAGGGGTTAACTGCCGATATCAGCGGCGATGGGCCGCTGATCGGCAATGGGGAATGCAGGGCAGACACCCTGTACAGTTAACCGCTGCTGCGGTGTAGCACCGCGCGGCGGTTAACTGTCACAGCACAGACGTAACTGCACGTCAAGGTGCGCGAACTTACTGCTCACCTTGACGTACAGTTATGTCATGGTGCGTTAAGGGGTTAAATGCTACTTGATCGAAGCAATCAGCGGCTCCGATAAGATTTGTGGACGCTCTATAATTATTACAAAATGTAATATGTGTCACTAGAACACGGAGCACTGGAAATATTGAGAGACATATATTATACAATCGGTTGTGTACAGGGGTTGCTTAGCTACCAATTGTTAATCATCTGCACATGTGTTGTAAGCCATTGTTTTTGCATTTTGTTTATTTATGTATTTCACCTTGCGGTTCATGTAACGTGTTAACTTTATTGTTTGGGTCGTTGCGATCACAGCGAAACCATGTATTTTTTCATTTTTTTTCACTTTGACAAAAGAAAACAACATTTTATGGGAAAAAATTATTTTTATATTTTTTTTCCTGTGCACTGTTTTTTAATAAATTTTATTTGACATTAATTTATATATATTTTTTAGTCCCAGTAGGGGACTTCACAATGTGATACTTTGATAGCTTAAATAATGCTTTGGTATATTTAGTATACCAAAGCATTACTTCCTGTCAGTGTAAAACTGACAGACAATCTATTAGGCCATAGAAAAACAGCAAGGGCAGGCTTTACTAAGCAACACATCGGCGGCCCTCGATTGCATTTGCGGCTCACCGATGGGTGAGTCCCCTCCCTCTTTAAACCACTTAAATACTGTGGTTGCTATTGGCTGCGGCATGTAAGGGGTTAAATGGCTGCAATCAGAGTTTACTTCTATCGCAACCGTTACAGCAGGAGCCCAACTGTAATTAGACAGCTGAGCACCGATGCCCTTAGTGACTGCCGTGAAAAGGTGTATTGGCAGTCGCTAAGGGTTTAAACATAATTAAGTAACTTACAAATATGTTTAAAATAACAATATACAAAACGTCATATTCAGAAGAATAGCAGAAACACAACAAATTGTGGAACACATTTAGTTAACCATAAATTAAGGTATATATATATATATATATATATATAGAGATGATAGATAGATAGATAGATAGATAGATAGATAGATAGATAGATAGATAGATAGATAGATAGATAGATAGATAGATAGATAGATAGATAGATAGATAGATGATAGATAGATAGATAGATATACACTGTATATATATATATATATATATATATATATATATATATATATATTATGTGGGAATTAGCTCTGTAGCGATAGACAAAATTCAGTCAGACAGTGACACAAAAGTTATTTTTCTAGCAGGTGGGTTTCCTGTTCTTTATTTGGTGGCAAAATATAAAATAAATGTACAGTCTTTACAAACCGGCAAAAATAATCTAAATAAACTCTGCTTGGCTGAGCGTTATCTAAAGACGCTTTTCCTCACTATACGAGTGGTATACTACCAACCACCCGAAACAAGACCAAAATCTGTGTATTACCTCACATCACATGTACACATACTGAGGGCTGCTGGCCCCCTGCTGGACAACTGTCTCCAGACAGATAGACACGCTCTGTCCTTTTCACATGGCCCCCTCAAGTGCACAGAGTGCACACTTTAAGGCCTCATTTACACGAGCGTGTGCGTTTTGCGCGCGCAAAAAACGCTGCGTTTTTCGCGCGTTTGTATTGCGTATGGTCTGCGTATACGCAGGCTTGTTGCGTTTTTTACGCGCGCAGGACTAGCGTTTGCATCGCGCATAAAAAACGCAGTGGGGATTATTGGGACGCCTGCCTACAAATAGGCCAGCTGGCCCAACCCCTGCTTGCTGGTAGAACCCAGTTTTGAACCTTCTTTCCGCTTCTGCAGAAACAAGCGTGTGTTTTTCCCTTTACGTTGCAATTGCCTTGACATCCAACTATTATGGCTTCGCCATCGCTGGCACGTGTGCTTCTTCTCTGGATGATCTCACGTCGGTTTGGCGAGCGGCGACACATGCTGCAGCACCGGACGTCTGTAAGAACTCGCATTTGGGTTCATCCACTTGTGGCGCAACGTACTATAAAAGGCCATTTCCATACCCTGTATGAGGAGTTAAGGCGGCATCCCGAAAAATTTCGTGCCTTCTGCCGCATGTCTGTGGCCGCGTTTGACCTTCTTCTTGCGCAAACTCGCTCTGGTCTCACCTACCAGAATACCAACATGAGACGCTGCATTTCGGCCGAAGAACGGCTGCTTGTGACCTTGAGGTATGTGTGAAACGGATTGCACTTAGACCATGCCGCTGTCTGCTTATCCAGCCCTCCACTAACATATGTTCTGCCTTTGTATTTCTTTCTCGTTTTTTCTTAGATTTCTGGCCACAGGCAATAGCTATCATTCGTTGCATTTTGAATTTCTTTTGGGAGTGACCACCATTTCGTTCATTATCACATCCACCTGTGTCGTGTTGTGGCAGAGGTTAAAGAGCACGGTCATGCCGCAGCCCACGACAGAACAGTGGCTAAGTATTTCGGAGGGATTTCTTAGAGCGACAGAATTTCCGAATTGCATTGGTGCCGTAGACAGCAAACACATTCGTGCGAGAAAGCCCCCACGCAGTGGCTCCCAATACTTTAACTACAAGCAGTTTTTTTCTATGGTCTTGTTAGCCTTGGCGGACACCAATTATAGTTTCACTATTGTTGACATTGGCTCGTATGGAAGCTCCGCTGATGCACGCATATTCCGTTCTTCAAGAATGGGAAAACGACTCCTCAATAGGCGACTGGCGGTGCCGGAACCTTCCATCCTCCCGGGCTCCAGTGGCCCCTCTATCCCGTATGTTATCGTTGCGGATGAGGGCTTTGCACTCACTAGGCAAGTCATGCGTCCCTTTGCAAGAAGGGGCTTGGATGACCGTCGGCGCATGTTCAATCTCCGCCTGGGACGAGCTCGGCGCTGTGTGGAATGTGCCTTTGGCATTATGTCAAACAGGTGGCGTGTATTTCTCTCAACCATGCAATTTTCCATGCCGAATGTCACACGTGTTATACAAGCGGGTGTAGTTCTGCATAACTTCTGCCGCATTAATGATGCTAACTTTGATGCAGAATATATCCTGACACATGCAGGCACCACTGACAATGTCCCGGTGAATCCTCAAGGTCTCTTCTGGCCTTCGCGTGCGTGATACGTTGACAGCATATTTTGCGTGCCCATCTGGACCAGCACCGTGGGGGCCAGAACACCTTTGAAGGGGTGTATGTTCTTTGGCGGCTTCACTACCCACGTGTCATGTGACCATGTAACTATTGTGTGTATTTGTGGGTTTGGGGTTGGGTTAGGGACGCGCAAAACCAGAGGACCCTTGACGCGCGTTGCGAGCTTACATCTCTCAGAGGTTCAGCAGGACTTTATACAGTTGCTGAGTTACTTTCCCCATATTTCCTGTTGTGCCGACTACACTTTAGGACCGTCCAAGTGCAAGTGTAGTTCGTTTGCCTCGGGGCCCATGGCAGGACCTAAACTTTGCAATCGCTTTCAAGCTATGTCAAACCCCGACAGATGAACTAAAACCTTATATCACATGGCCATGCATTGGTCCAAAAGGCCAGAGGTGTGTGAGAGTTTAGGCAAAGGAACATTGTGGCAAACCTTGTGCTGTGTGGTCTAAATGAATAATAACATGAAAGCAAACCATTAACCATGATTATTTTTCTTGATTGCTTTGGAGCCAACTAAAACGTTTTGCACCTGAACATACACACGAAGAACATGGTGTAACGAACAAAAAAACAACAGCGTGCGCACACAACAAACGTGGGCAGCCTTGCACCACACACAACATTGCCGTCCAAAGATATTCCCACCAACACACTCACAGGTGTTGGTATCTTTGTCCTGGGGAGGCATATTCCTGCATATCAGCACCACTATGCTGGACCTGGAGCTGGGTAGGTTGTCCCTCGCCAGCATAGTGGTGCTGATGTGGTGGGTGGAATGTGTGCCCTGGCAGCTGGTGAGCCATAGGGCGCATGTAGGGATACGGCCGTACCATCTGGGGAACAGGGTGGAATTGCCCAGGCACCTGGGCCGTGGGTGGCGGCATGTAATTATTTCGCCACTGCTCTATTGCCGTGAAACACATATGGGGATTGTGTGGCGGTCTGCAAGCGTCGATCAATGTGACGATCGACGCCTGCAGACGGCCCATAAGGTCCATCGGCACCAGGCGTAGGAGGGGGACAATGCTGCGGCCGAAGGCATCATTCCCATCCTCCTCTGCGGCTCGCCTGAGATAGTCCAGTACCCGCGTATCCACCTGGGCAGCTGTGGAGGGCTGTGGGGCACGAACACGCCGACTGCGGGCTCGCACGGGCCGCTCCTGGGCTGGAGAGGCAACCGGCCGTTCTGACTGGCCTGGTGCGGGCACCTGGGGTGTCGGCTCGGGGCTGGGTGGCAGGATATTGGGAGCAGGGGGTTCGGCCACAGACTCCCCCACGTCAGTCTCCTCTGCTGTGTCCTCCAAATTGTCGGTGGTTCTACAAGGAGCAAAAAAAGTATGACTACAATATCTAACATTGCCCACAACAACACGTTGGCAGACAGGACCTTGGCAAACACACATTACACTCATGCAACAGCATAAACGCTTACGTGCGCATATCCATGATGTCCTTCAGGAACATCAGCTGCTTAGTATATATGTAGGGCCTTTTGTGAGATGCCCCATCTCCGCTGCGTCCCTTGTCACCCATCTCTCGCCTGAATTGATCACGGCAGCTCCGCCACCGTGTCTTGATATCTTGGACTGTTGGATGTAACAAAAACATAACACGCCATCAGAACTATCACCTCTCACTTCAAAATGAAGGGCCCTGCAATGGCAATGCGGTGGGACGTGGGGAAGCACCTGCTCCACCAAAGTTTCTCGTGCTAATGAGCGCAATACACATACAGGGCCCAGGTTTTCGATAGGCATGACAGGCATTGACAGAAAATGCCAGGTACTCACCCAACCGAGTGCGGTCCCGGGTTCGGCCAGTCTCCCATTCTTGCCCAAAGAGGTTTTTGGCCACCAACTCCCATGCGTCCTCCTTCACCGTCCTGTTATGATACTCCTCACATCTGGTATCCCATATCGCGGGATGCTCCTGGACAAAAAGGATGAGGCGCTCCACATCCATCCCGCGCGGCATGGCTGTAGTATGGCTGTGAAACGCTCAAAACTATCCGCACACAACTCTCCTGGCACTGGCTAGACTTGCCCCCTCGCACTTGAAAGGCAGGCACTTCCTGGTTTGGAGTAGCTTTGTGTAGCTTTATAGACTAATTAGAATGGACATAACAGCTCTTGCGTGTTTTTCGCGCATGCAACGCAGGACCGTCCGTGTGGCATGCGTTGTTTTCACGCACCCATTGAAGTCAATGGGTGCGTGTTGCGTGAAAAACGCAAGAATATAGAACATGTCGTGAGTTTTACGCAACGCACTCACGCAGCGCAAAATTCACGCATCGTCTAAACAGCCCCATGGACTATTATAGGTGCGTACGACACGCGTGAAAAGCACGCGCGTCGCACGCGCGTATAATACGCTCGTGTAAATGAGGCCTAAAGCTCAGCGATGAGAGGTGGGGTGATCATGAAAGCGGGCGTGTTCTGTGAGCTTTCTCTATCTAGTCTCTCCCCTCCTCACCTGTTCAGAGCATGATGTTTGCTGCAAGTATGCAGTGAGATTCAGCAAGACTCGGTGCACACAGGCAATATTGTTGCGGGACTCTAGTGGCTGTTTGATGGGGCTGGAGGAGTATGCTGGTGGTGTATGCCAAGTGGGACACTACTGAGATCTACCTGCTTCCTTATTAACTACGGTGTTTGTTTAAGATTCCCAGGTGTTTCTTATGCTAATCTCATTGTACTGAATTCACTCATCACTCATTGTGTGCCTCCATTGCTGCTGAACTCCTCCAGCACTGTAGAATTCCTCCATTGCTGTTGAGCTCCTTCATTGCTGATGTACTGCTTCATTGCTGCTGAGCTCCTTCATTGCTGCAGAGTGCCTCCGTTGCTGCTGAGTTCCTCTCCTGCTGCAGAGCTTCTCCATTTCCGCAGTTCCTACATTGCTGCAGAGTTCCTTCGTTGCTGCAGAGTTCCAACATTACTGCAGAGTTCCTTCATTGCTGCTGACGCCTTCATTGCTGGAGAGTGCCTCCATTGCTGCAGAGTGCCTCCATTGCTGCTGGTTTCTTTCATTTGCTGCGGAGTCCATCCATTGCTGCAGAGTTCCTCCATTGCTGCTAAGTTCCTCTATTGCTGCTATGTTCCTCTGTTGCTGCTAAGTTCCTCTGTTGCTGCTAAGTTCCTCTGTTGCTGCTATGTTCCTCTGTTGCTGTTATGTTCCCCTGTCGCTGCTAAATTCCTCTGTTGCTGCTAAGTTCCTCTGTTGCTGCTAAGTTCCACTGTTGCTGCTAAGTTCCTCTGTTGCTGCTAAGTTCCTTCGTTGCTGTTATGGTTCTTCATTGCTGCACAGTTCCAACATTGCTGCAGAGTTCCAACTTTGCTGCAGAGTTCCTCCATTGCTGCTGAGTTCCCTTCACGGCTGCTGAGTTCCCTTCATGGCTGCTGAGTTCCCTCCACGGCTGCCGAGTTCCCACCACGGCTGCCGAGTTCCCACCACGGCTGCTGAGTTCCCTCCACAGCTGTTGAGTTCCTCTACAGCTGCTGAGGTCCTCTACGGTGGCTGAGTTCCTCTATGGCAGCTGAGTTCCTCTATGGCTGCTGAGGTCCTCTATGGCTGCTGAGGTCCTCTATGGCTACTGTGGTCCTCTATGGCTGCTGTGGTCCTCTATGGCTGCCGAGGTCCTCCATTGCTGCCGAGCTCCTCCATTGTTGCTGAGTTGGTGTTGAGTTCCTCTATCGCTGCTCCTCCATTGCTGCCGGTTCTTTTTTTTTTTTTTCTTCGCAGTTGGAGACCTCTATTTGCTGAGATCCTCTATTGCTATTGAGTTTCTCTATGTTTTCTTTTTTTTTCTTTTTTTTTTTTCCATTGTTGCCATGTTTCCTCATTACAAATGTGTCTCTCCATTGCTGCTAAGTTTATCTATGGCTGCTAAGTTCCTCCATTGCTGCCGAGCTCCTCCATTACGATTTGGTTCCCTCATTGCTGTTGGGTTTCTTCATTGCTGTTGGGTTCCTTCGCTGCTGCTGCTGCTGCCGAGTTCCTCCAGTGCTGCCGAGTTCCTCCAATGTCTGCTGCTTTCATTGCCGGTGATCTCCATTATTGTTGTAGAGACACTCCATGGCTGCAGAATTCCTCCAATGCCCCTGAGCTCCTTTATTGCTGTGGAGCTCTTCTATCGCTGCGGAGTTCCTCCTTCCCTGTTGAGTCTCTTCATTGTTGCTTAGTTCTGTCACAACTGCTGAACTTTTCCAATGCTGCGGTGTTCCTCCATTGCTGCTGAACTGCTCCTGAGTTGCAGAGTTTTTATATAGGGAAGATAAACGCCCTGAATATGCTGGCTAAAAAACAGCCCGAAAAGGCAATTCTCAATGCAGATCGGGGAATTACCAGAATCCCAGAAAAAAGAAAAACTCCCAAAATTTGGATGAATTCCTTGACTTTAAAGTTACGGGCTTGCAGGTTCAGTTGAATGGGATAAAACTCTATATTTCATTAATAAAGTCTGTTCTGTCTCTAATTCTCAATAGAATCGATGAGGCTGAGGGCAGAATTTCCCTCCTGGAGGACTTTATAGCCATACTATCAATGGAGGTTACGGAACTTAAAGATGTCAAACTCCAACAAAATAAGCTTACCGATACGGAGGATAGAGCTAGGAGATATAATCTGAAAATTGTGGGATTCCCCGAAGGGGTGGAAAACAAAGACTGGGAAAAATGTATGCAGGAATGGACTGAAATCAGAATTTTTTTGTATAGAACGATCCCATCGGCTCCCGGTCAAATCTAGATCAGCGGGTGCTACATCTAGGCCTATTTTGTTAAAATTATTATGTTATCTGGATCGGAATGCGATTATGCAGGAAACGAGTAAAAAAGAGACATGTTTTTTAATGAGGCCCGGATTTCTATCTATCCTGACTTCTCTATGGCAACAAATAAGCTCAGGCTGAGCGATCTTGAGGCCAAAAGGAGATTCTTCAAGGCAAATATTCAATATTATATCTAGCAAAATTAAAAATCTCCCAAGAAGGAGAATGACTGGCTGGACTCTAAAAGGCTCTGAATATAAATCTGTAGTTTACTATCACTATGGGAGCTTAGTGAGGGTGCCAGCAGCATTGGCCGAACGTTAAACTTTTTTCTTTTTTGTGTATCTCACCATTATTATTGGCATACTGGTTCCCCTAGTGGTGTCCTAATTTATCTACCTTTGTTTGCAGGAGTGGGTGGTAGAGGGAGATAATAGATAGTTTTCTGGTGCACTGTAGTTGGTGCATTAGCAAACTATGTGTGGGGTCTTGGGGGAGGGTGTCGTTGGGCGGCGGGAGACAGAGAGATGAAGAACCATGTTGAAAATAGTGTCATTAAACATTAGGGGGCCATTGCATGACTAAAGAGGTACGCTATCTTTAATTTAATTAGAAATTACCTCCCCGCCATTATATGTCTTCAGGAGACCCATTTGGTCAAAGATAAAATTAGCAGCTTTCAGAGAGGCTGGATAGCCCAGTCTTACTATTCAGTATATACATCTTTTTCGAGGGGAATTTTCATATTATTGCATAGGAAAGTGGATGCTGAGATTTATGACACCCATATCAATACAGAAGGAAGATATATCATCCTTTACGGATGTTTTGATGGAGTAACCTGTGTTCTTGCAGCAGTATACATACTCTCCTTCATTTTCGTCATGTGTGATAAAGGTGGTCTCGCAATATTTGATATTGGAACCAAAATGCCCCTTCTTAATAATAACAATATGTGATGGAGGAAAAAGGATCAATAACGGCGCTACAACTAAGTAATTATGAATGTAGATGATAGATAATATTTATTCCGGGTAGGGTTATGGTACAGAACGTCCGCCGAGTCTTTGCTACTTTACAATACAGGAAAGTGTATGCGAAGAAGGGTCTTATCCTCTCAATCATTGCTATGAAAGCTTTTGATAAAGACGAATGGCGTTTTCTTTTTAGAATTTTGGGTTGTTTTTGTATCGGGGAAAAATTAATACATTTGATTAAATTACTGTATAGGCAACCACAGGCCAGAGTAGGCATGAACGGTTAGAAGTCAGCTTACTTTAACTTAGAAAGGGGAGTGCAGAAAGGTTGTCCTCCATCCCCCCTCTTATTTACTTTAGTAATTGCGGTTTTGGCAATGAAGATAAGAACCTCTGAGAATATAGTGGGTTTTCAAATGGGTAATAAGGTCGATAAAATCTCGTTATACGCATAAGATGTTCTTCTGTTTATAGGTGACTTATCTTCGGTCGACCATGTAATTCGGTTATACCAAAAGTTTGGTGAGCGGCCTGGCCTTCAAATCAATTTGCAAAAATCTACTTTGTTAAATATAACCATGATCAGATTTCCTCCTTGAACTCTGTTGAGATGTTTGAATATTTAGGCGTAACAATTTCCTGGGACCCCGCTGACTACATTACACTGAATATAATTCCTCTGTTTGCATCTTTGAGGGGGAAAGTTAAAGCATGGAATAAGTTACCATTAACCAGAGCTGCAAAAATTGCACTGATCTGAATGTTTTTTTTAATCTAAAATATGACATTTTTTTCTCCACCTGTCCAATTTGGTTACTGTGAAAACATTTTAAAACACTAGAAGCTATCTCTAATGACCTGATTTGGAATGAGAAAAAAAAAATCGCATTAAATACTCTGTTCTTGCCCTACTGGTAACCAAATGGGGCTTTGTCCTTCCTGACAGGAGGAAGTACTTTTTAGCTTCTCAGTTCCAACAATTCCGGGACTGGGAGGGCCTGGGGGCTAATATATTTTTGTTGAAAACTCTAGAGGACAAATACTCTAATATATTTGAAGCTCTAGAAGCCGGGGTTCTGAATTCCCGTGTTTTGGGACTTGGGCTTAATTATGATAACCAGCAGCGGGTCTGAAATGCTGTCAAACTCATTGAAAAAATTAATACCTTTATTGAAGTCACTCCTTTTTGGGACAATAGGAATATTGTTGAGTTTGACGGCCTCTGGGACTCTTTGTTTTGGAAAAAGCATCAAATCACAACGATATCACATTTTTCTTAATAATGCACAACTAAAAACTTTTACGGAACTGCAGAGACTGTACAAGGTCCCTGATTACGGTCTCTTTAGATATTTTCAAATAAATCACGCCATTTTGGCCATTAGATATAACTCACGGTTTGTTCTTACACCTTTTCAATAATTATAATGTTTAAAAAGGAAGGACGGACATTTGTCCTCACTATATAAAAAATTCCTTTTAGGGGATGAAGGAAATTATATTAAATTACAAAGGTCTGTATGCATATAGCAAAAATATAACCCCTGGTAGTCTACTTAAATACCCTCAAATAAATTAACCACTGACACTTAAACTTCTTTGAAAGTGGGGTTGACCCGGGGGTCGGCCACAGCTTTATTAACTCAATAGAAATTTAAAATAACATTTGACAAAAATATAAACTCTAAATGACCTTAACAAAGGTCAATGAACAACCCGTATGCCTGCCTATACCAAGGACATGTCAGTAAATCCCATTCTAATACCGCCATAAGGTGACCATGTACTCCTCATCTACACAGCTCACCGACCCCCAACAAAAACAGAGCCTGCTCAACCCCATCCTGCAACCCCGACAAGAAAATATCCAATCCAATGTCCATCAGGTGCACCCCGTCTGTCAGCAACAATCCCCTGTTGTCACCTTCCAACTCCCGATGACGAACCATCACACCACCTCTAGCTAAGACAAACCGAGTCACCCTTGTATTTAAGAGGTGCCTCCCCGTTCAATGGCATTCACATCCTGAGCCCCATGCCACACCAAACAAGGAACAATCTCTGACCACACTAGCACCAACCGGGGGAAAAAAGAAGCAAACCTTTCCAAATCCGACTGGATCAGCAAAATCAACTCACCCACCCTATTCGAACACAGATCATTCCCACCCAAATGCACAACCAAAACCGTTGGCATCAGTCGATGCCGGATGATGTCGACCACTTCGGGCAGAGACTGCAACCAGCACAGGCCCCGGAGGCCTCTCCAGTAGACTTCAGCAATTTCAAAGCCCAGCGATACTCCCCCGGAGGCTTACCGACCTGAACAAAAGCCTTACGGAAAACACATGAAAACTGGAACATAGTAAGCGGCCTGCCATCCAAATGCGATAAAAATTGAACCAGCAATCTACGCACCCACAGGAAAGCCGCCACGCCCAGGACTGGCCAAAGCGAAACCCAACAACCCCGTCCGAACACATCAGTCTTAGAGCGACGTATACGCAACCGAACCCCCACCGAAGAAACCACTACATCCTCGAAAAGAAGACCCCCTGGGGAGCCGCCCCCATCGGAACTAGCTCTGAAATATGCAGAGCTCCGAAAAAACACAACGAAAAAGCCACTGAAAATAAAACTGATTCATAAGGGGAAGAACAAATCGACGGCAGCGCCGCTATAAGTTCCTGCAATAAAGAAAAGGACACAGGACGAAGCGACTCCCTCCTGGAGGCCAACTTCTTCCAACCCTTCAATGCTTGCAAAATAAAAAAGGACTTAGTAACATCCGGCCAACCCGTAACTTAGAAAAGAAAGCAACCCCAACCAGACGCCGCTGAGCTACTACCCCCGAAACACCACGCTCGCGCAAAGCTGTCAAATATTCAATAGTTACAGTCATGCCCAGCACTGTATCCTCCCCAACAAGTCTATCCCCCGAAGCGCTCAACCATTCCTTCCACGCATTACCGTAAGTATCCCAGGTAGAGGGCGCCAGAGACGACCTCACCAACGGAACTAACTCCGATCCAGCAGCCTCCACAAGCACTTCGGGCAGCTGGCCCCCTCCAGATCCGCCTGCGGGCAAAGAGAGTGAAAAACCTGCCAATGAAAACGAGATAAAGCATCAGCAACAACATTATGAACACCTAGAATATGGCGAGCTCGAAAACGTATGTTACACTGCAAGCAACGCAACACCAAATGACGGAGCAAAGCCTAAACCGGACCTGAGGAGGAAGTAAGTTGGTTAACAGCAAAAACAACACTAATATTATCAGACCAAAACACCACAGACCTGTTGGAGAGGCGCGCAAGGCGCACAGTTCACCGGCGACAACTATAGGAAAGAGCTCTAACAACGTCAAATTTGTACACCAACCCTTGTCCCGCCCGGAATCAGGCCAAGATTCAGCGCACCAAGGCAATGCACCAAATCCCACTGCACCAGCCACATCCGTAAACAACTCCAAATCAATGCTAGAAATCGGAGGCACCCTCCAACATGTGCGCCCATTATAATCCTCCAAGAAAGTGCGCCAGACATGCAAATCCGCCTTAACAGAACTCGAAATCCGCACATGATGAGAAGGAACCGAAACTCTCACTGTAACTAAGGACATCCTTCTGGCAAACACCCATCCCATGGGCATAATAACCAAAAACCACCAACGATTGGATCTGCCGCAACTCCACCTTACGCGCAGACAAGGCCATATCCAATGCGGAATGCAATTTCACAACCTTCTCAACCGGGAGGTGAAAAACCATAACAACTGAATCGATTTCAATGCCCAGAAAACAAAACACCGTCACCGGTCCCTCCGTCTCCTCCTCAGAAAGGGGGGACCCCAATACGCTGAGCAAGAAATTGAAAAGACCTCAACAAAAACTGAGACTGCCCAGAGGAAACGGGCCCCACAAACAAAAAATGATCCAGGTAATGAGTCACTGACCCCGAACCCGTGAGATCCCGCACTGCCCATTCCAAAAATGAGCTAAACACCTCAAAATAATAACAAGAAATCGAACAGCCCATAGGCAAACACATGTCATAATAGAAAAACCCCTCAAAGGTACAGCCTAACAAATGAAAACAATCCGCATGAACAGGCAACAAACGTAAAGCGGACGCAATATCGGACTTGGCCATAAGGGCACCCGCCCCCGCCCGACACACCGATTGTCGACTGCCCGATCAAAAGAAACATAGGAGACCGTCGCCAGCTCGCTGTCGATCCCATCATTCACCGACCGCCCCTTCAGATGAGACAGATGATGAATCAGACGGAACTTACCAGGCTCCTTCTTAGGAACCACTCCCAGGGGCGACACCCTAAGATTAGGAAAGTGCAAAGCAGAAAAGGGGCTGGCCATCTGGCCAAGCTCCACTTCTTTTATCACCTTTTCTCTAATGGCATCTGGAAAATGCACGGCCGACTTCAAATTCCAGGGACAAAACCGGGTCGGCCTGCGCCCTAAATGGAATAAAGAAACAAAAACAAAAAACAACTCTAAGCAGGGCGGTTTCCGACATCTTGGGATACCGGTTTAACCACGGAAGCATGGCGTCCTCCCCTCGACCAACACCCGACGGAAGCACCTAACCGCTGAATGGGAGCCTCCACAAGAGGAGCACTCGTGCCGGAATTTACAGGAGGCATAAAATCTACAGTGTCCCTCATTAAAGAGCCAACAGGCCCTCGCTCTACGGACAGACACCCCCAACCCCCCGCTAAGAGGCGGGGGCGGCAGGCTGAAAGGGCCGCTGCGCCATCATCAAGCGCAACCAAACATCAGTGGCTTTGGTATCCCAACCAACCCAACCAACTGAGGCAGCCGCCTACGGAACTCCTCATCGTACCTCCACCAAGCCGTACCACCATGCAATTTATATGCACTAAAAATAGTTCCAAATAAACAAACAACTGCCCCGCACAATCAGGCCGAGCCTTACTAAACACCCCCCCCCCCCCCAAAATAGCAAAGGCCAGCACCCAATTATTAAAAGACCGCACGACCTTAGGCATCCCCAACACACCCCGCTCAAGTCGACGCTCCTTATAAACCGTCAACTAATCGACCGACAAAAGAGACCAAATGTCAATGTAATCATTCTTAATAATTTTCTCACGCACCTCATCAGACACATGAGCACCCAGGGGTGATACACTACAAAAATAAGAATCTCTGAAAGCAGGGACTGAGGG
Organism: Rhinoderma darwinii; assembly: GCF_050947455.1. Classification (NCBI taxonomy): domain Eukaryota; kingdom Metazoa; phylum Chordata; class Amphibia; order Anura; family Rhinodermatidae; genus Rhinoderma; species Rhinoderma darwinii. Next base: position 288,679,439 of record NC_134690.1, on the reverse strand, counting down.
AGTGGACATAGAAGTGGATGCCTCTGCCGTGGACCTCGCAACCACGGCCTGTGACGACAGTCCCACGGGCAAAAAAACGGCCCCTGCCACCAGAGATTGCACAGCAGACAATAAATCAGCAGCAGACATATTATCAGTATTCTAAGCCCGAAGGCAAGCATACTCACCATGTCCAGAAGAAGGCGCCACTCCCGGCGCAGACAGAACCACTTCTGCAGGTGTGGCCACTAGAACCACCGAAACCACCTCCGACGAAGAGGAGTCAGAGGGAGACCGCCCATACCTACATAGTGCCGAAGCATATCTTTGATGGGGTTTAAGTACTATGTCCATCAACCTTTGGAAAGTTGCCGAAGCCCCATGTAACCCAAAAGGCAAACAGACATACTGGAAGAGACCATCTGGGGTGACAAATGCAGTTTTCAATTTAGCAGTTAGTGAGGGGCATTTGCATTTATCCCTTGATTAGGTCTCAAGTGTAGATAAATATCTAGCATGTCCAAGTTTCTCAATTAATTTGTCAACTCCTGGCATTGGAAATGCATCGAGCTTTGGCACTTCGTTCAATTTTTGAAAATCATTACAGAACCAAAACTTAGCATTTGATTTTGGAATGGGTACAATGGGACTTGACCACTCACTTTTTGATTCCTCAATAATGCCAAGGTCCAACATCTTTTTGTCCTCTACAGAAATAGCTTTTCTAAGAGCTTCAGATACCCTGTACAGTTCCAAATTAACTCGTACGTGTGGCTCAGTGACAATGTCATTTCTATCACTGAGGTACGCCCAGGCAACTTTGAGAATACATCAGTGTTTGCATCAAACTCTTTTGTTTCTTGTGTCTGAGCCTTGGATAGGGACTCTGGTATACACACAACTTCGGCTACATTGCAAGGGGTGTTTACCCCTGTAACAGGCATCTCTGGAGTAACCTTACAATGGAAACTCACTGCTGACAGAGTCTCCCTGTTCTTCCAAGATTTGAGCAAGTTCATGTGGTACAGATGTTCTGGCTTTTTCTTACCAGGCTGCTACACTTTATAATTTACCTCTCCCACATTCTCAGTTATCTCGTATGGCCCTTGCCACGTAACCTGAAATTTACTCTCTACGGTTTGTACCAACACTAACACTCGATCACCTTGGGTAACCCTTTCAGGACCAAGCTCATTTTGGCCTTCAGGACCAGCCCTATTGTTTCAAATCTGACATGTGTCACTTTATGTGGTAATAACTCTGGATTGCTTTTGCCTATCCAAGCGATTCCCATTTTAAAAACTGTACCCCTCAAAGTATTCAAAACAGCATTCAGAAAATTTCTTAACCTTTTAGGCGTTACACAGGAATTAAAGCAATGTAGAAGGGAAGTTTACAATTTTTTTTTTTTTTGCCGAAATTCATTTGTAATACATTTTTTTTCTGTAACACAGAAGGTTTTACCAGAGAAACGCAACTCAATATTTATTGCCCAGATTCTGCTGTTTTTAGAAATATCACACATGTGGCTCTGGTGCGGTAATGGACTGAAACATGGGCCTCAGAAGCAAAGGACCTAGAGGATTTTGGAACCTCCTTTTTTTAGAATATATTTTAGGCACCATGTCAGGTTTGAAGAGGTCTTATGGTGCCAAAAACAGTGGAAATCTCCTAAAAGTGACTTGGTTTTGGGAACTACACACCTCAAATAATTTATCTAGGGGTACAGTTGGCATCTTGACCCCACAGGTATTTTGCTATATTTATTGGAGTTTGCCTGTGGAAATAAAAATAAACTTTTTTTCTGAAAAAATATTAAAAAAATAATAATTTTTACAAGGAATAAAGAATAAAAAGCACCCCAAAACTTGTAGAGCTATTTCTCCCGATTATGGCAATAACCCATATGTGGTATTAAACGGCTGTTTGGACCCACGGCAGAGCTTAGAAGGGAAAGAGCGCCATTTGAATTTTGGAGCGCAGATTTTGCTGGGTTGGTTTTCAGTGCCATGTTGCGTTTGCAACGCCCTGGAGGGGACAAAACAGTGAAAACTCCCCAAAAGTCACCCGATTTTGGAAACTACACTCCTCAAGCAATTTTTCTAGGGGTATAGTTAGCATTTTAAACCCACTTTTTCTTTTGTTGTATTTAGTGGAACTATACAGTAAAAATTAAAATCTACCTTTTTTCTGAAATAACATAGATATTTTTAATTTTTACAATGAATAAAGGAGAAAAAGAACCCCAACATTTGTAAAGCTGTTTCACCAGATTACGGCAATACGCTAAGGTAATAAACTCTTGTTTGGACCCACGGCAGGACTCAGAAGGGAAGGAGTAATATTTGGCTTTTGGAGCTCAAATTTAGCTGGAATCGTTTTTAACACACCCTTTAAGGTATCTATCTAGGGGTATAGTGAGCATTTAGACTTCACCGGTCTTTTGCAGAATTTATTAGAATTAGGCCGTAAAAATGAATATCAAATTTTTTTTCCACAAAAATGTTGCATTTTTTCATTTTCATAAAGGATAGAGCAGAAAAAGCACCCAAACATTTGTAAAGCAATTTCTCCCGAGTACGGCAATAACCCACGTGCTCATAAATGTTTTTTCATTGGAAATTAATTAATCCTTTCAGGACTGATCCATTTTTTGCTTTTTAATTTTAGTTTTTCCCTTCCCGCGTTCCAAGAGCAATAACGTTTTTATTTTTCTGTCAGTAGAGTGGTGTGAGGGCTTATTTTTTGCGGGAAGAGTTGTTGTTTCTAGTGACACCATTTAATGTACCATATAGTGTACTGGGAACCCGAAAATAAAAATCTTTGCAGGCTGAAATTGGAAAAAGCTGCGATTCCTCCATTATTTTTGGGTTTCGTTTTCACAGCTTTCATCGTGCGGTAAAAATGACAACTTAATTTTTTTCTGAGACTTAATATGATTAAGGGGATACCAAATTTATACAGTTTTTTTTTTTATATTTAACTACTTTCACAAAGTAAAAACTATTTGTTAAAAAAACAAACGTTTTGTTTCACCACATTGCACTTATTTTTTGCAGGACGAGCTGTAGTTTTTATCATTACCATTTTTTGGTACATACAACTTTTTGATTACTTTTTATTACATTTTTTTTTAAAGCTAAGGTGACCAGAAAACAGCGATTTTGGCATTTTAAATTCTTTATTTTTTACGGCGTTTACCGTGCAAGTTAAATAATGGTATATTGTAATAGCTTGGACTTTCACGGATGCAGCGATACCAATTTTGTTTATTTTTTTTTATTTCTTTACATTACTTTAGAGGAAAAATGGGAAAGGGTTTTTTTTTGGACTTTATATATATATTATTGATTTTTTTCACTAATAATAACTTTATTAACTTTTTTTTTTTTACACATTTTATTAGTCCCCCTAGGGGAGTTAAACTAGCGATCATTAGATTGCTGGTACAATACACTGCAATACTAATGTATTGCAATATAATGTAATTTTTACAGGCTCCTGTAACAGCACGATCGCTGTTCCTGTCCGTTAGTCCCGGGTGTCAGCTGTAATTCACAGCTGACACCTGCAGCATATGGTGCGGGCGCAGCGCATGAGCCCGCTCCATATATAACCCCCCGCACCACTACATGCTATTAAGTCATGGTGCACGAAAGGGTTAATGCGCAGCGGATGGTGCAAAGTGAAAATTAAATTCCACTGATTTGCCATTTTAATGCACAATATGTTGTGCCCAGTTTGTGCCACTGAAGACAAATACCGCATACAATGTGGACGTAAGCAATTCTGCGCTATAAATTAAATTTTACTTTATTCTGCGGGTCGATACGATTATGGCGATACCATATGTATATAGGTTTTTTTATGCTTTGTGGCGTTTGCGCACTAAAATGAGTTTTCTACAAAATAATTTATTTTTTGGGTCACCGTATTCAGTCCAAAAATCTGTGTAAGAACTTGGATTGTAGTTTCTATTGGTACATGCGACTTTTTGATCACTTTTTATTCTATATTTTGGGAGGGGTGGTAACTAAAAAACAATGCCATAATCACTATTTTTTTATTATTTTTTTTGCGGTGTTCACCGTGCGGGAAAAATAATACTATATTTTTATAGTTTGGGTCGTTATGAACGCAGTGATACCAAATATGTGTACTTTTTTAGCGGTTTCATTTTTTTCCTATAATAAAAGAGATTATTATAGAAAAAAAAAGCATTTTTTTGTTTTTGTAACTTATAACTTACTTTGACAATTTTATAAAACATTTTTATCACCTTTTTTTTTTACTTGAAGACCTGCAGCACTGATAGCTGCTGTAATACATTACACTACCTAGGTAGTGTAATGTATTATAAACTGTCAGTGTGACGCTGAGAGTCACATTGACAGGAAGCCTATGAGGCCCAGGCTCCGGCTCGCAGACCTGGAGGCTGTTGTATGGCCTCCGGTTTTGCCATGACAACCGACGGCAGCCACAATCGTTCCCCGGGAAAGTTTGTTGTAGCAAATCAGGTTCCGATCATGTCTCTGGGACCAGAAGCAGGGTCTGAGACACCCGATCGCGCTTTTAACACCCACCTTGAATTCACGTAGGCGCTGCATAGAGCCCAGCAAGCACCGACGTGAATTTACTGTGGGCGGTCAGGAAGCGTTTAAAGGTTTTAACTTTAGCGTACCTGTTGTAGAAACGGCTTTGAGTCTCTTGAGTGGGCTTTAAGTGTTTCTTGCCTATTGGCATAACCGCAGCAATTCTGTCTTGCATGAGAGTAATACTACACTCCTGCAGGGTGTGTGTTCCTGTTTCCAGGTTTCTTTAGCAATTTCAAGGAGTCCACGTGGGCGTCTGCCATGCATAAGCTGAAATGGGGAAAAACCTGAGGTGGATTGCAAACATTAAATAAGGCAAAAGGCAATCCCAATTCTTCCCATTATTGCTAACCACCTTTTTTTTTAACATGCCCTTTATTGTCTTTTTGAACCTTTCAACCAGACCATGTTTGTGGATGACATACTGATGCACGAAGGTGTTTAATTTTCAAAAGCCTACACACTTCTTTAGTGACCTTAGACATGAAGGGAGTGCACTGGTCTGTAAGAACCTCCTTGGGTTTGCCTGTACAAGAGAACGTGTAAAAGAGCTCTTTGGCAATTAGCTTAGAGGAAGTGATTCTCAGAGGAACTGCCTCAGTATAACTGGTGGCATAGTCTAATACAAACAGGACATATTGATGTCCCCTAGCGGACTTTACTATAGGACCAAGATGTGACACGTCTATGAAAAAATAAAATTAGTTAAGGCTCCAATAAATCAGGAAATAAAAAATATGCAGTTGTGCAGCCTGAGGGGAACATGGCTTCTGTTTCAAGAGGTGATTTATCAAGGCCCTAAAATTAGGGAACCAGGAAGGGGAGGGCCCAAACATATCTGCTGGAAGCGAGGGCTCCCGCATTATACCAGGACAACACTATATACATATAAATAGGGACACATTGTAGAAAGGATATGGTGAACTGGAGAAGGCTCAAAGACAGGCAACTAATTATTAAATGGGAATGGAGGTGTCCCCTACAATTAAAGGCTAGAGAAATTGGGCTTGTTCTGCTTGGAAAAAAGATGCTTTAGACGTGTTATAAATACATGTGTGGTCAATACAAAGAACTGACACATAATCTTTTCTATCCGAGGACTCTACTAAGGACCAAGGGCCATTCATTGCGTGTGGAAGAAAGAGTTTTCAGACATCAGTATAGGAAAGGGTTCTTTACAGTTAGAGTAGTCAAACTATGGAATACCCCAACCCCAAGCGGTAGTAATGGCAGATACAATGTCCGCATTTAAACACAGGCTAGATGATTATTTACTGACAAATGGCATTAAAGGCTATCGTTTATTAAGCAATGAATGGCGTGTAATTGATTGAGAAAGGTCGAACTTGATGGACCTGTGTCTTTTATCAACCTATGTAACTATGTGTTCCTACGCTAAGGGGACATGCTGTTTGCATTGGTGTCGTAACTACCGCTGTGGCACCCGTATCGGCTGCTACGGGGCCTGCAGCATAAGGGGGCCCGTGCCGCCTGCCATCACGCTCCCCTATGCCTGGTGATGCTGCTATTAGCCGTTATGGCTGAAACAGCAATAATCACGTTACTACGGGGCCTATGCCGCCCGGCCCCCAACATTTAGGACATAGATACAAATGAATATTATAGGCTGCAGGCCACTTCAGGCGGAATTTAGGAACAATCCCTTCACAGGCCAGCGTGATGATGTCACTGCATCACGCTGGTCTGTGCATGTGTCCCGACAGGAGCCTATGCAGCGCTCCGTACGCACCGGGAACGGGGCAAGGGTAAGTACAATATATATATTTTTGGGGGGTGGCTGTGTGGCACTATATACAAGGGGGAGCAGGGTGCCACTATATACAAGGGTGGAGCAGAGTGGCATTTTATACAAGTGGGGGAGCACGGCGTCACTATATGTAAGGGGGAGCAGGGTGCCACTATATACAAGGGGGGAGCTGGGTGCCACTATATACGAGGGGGAGCAGGGTGCCACTATATACAAGGGGGAGCAGGGTGCCACTATGTACAGGGGAGTAGGGTGCCACTATGTACAAGGGGGGCAGGGTGGCACTTTGTACAAGGAGGGGGAGCAGGGTGGCACTATATACAAGGAGGGGGATTAGGGTGGCACTATATACAAGGGGGAGCAGGTTGGAACTATATACAAGGGGCTGTGTGGCACTATACACAAGGGGGGGCTGTATGGCACTATTTACAAGGGGAGGGCTGTGTGGCACCATCTACAGGGGGCTGTGTTACACTATCTACAGGGGGCTGTGTGGCACTATCTAGAAGGGAGGGGGGCTGTGTGGCACTATATACATGGGGAGGGCTGTGTGGCACTATATACAAGGGGGCTGTGTGGCACTATACAGGGGGCAGTGTGGCACTATATACAAGGGGCTGTATGGCACTACTAAGGGAGGCAGTGTGGCACTACTAAGTGGGGGCTGTGTGGCACTACTAAGGGGAGCTGTCTGGCACTATATACAAGGGGCTGTGTGGCACTACTAAGGGGGGCTTTGTGGCACTACTGAAGGGGGCTGTGTAGTACTATTTACTAGGGGGCTGTATGGCACTATTTACTATTTACTATTAAGGAAGTGGGCGGTGGCGCTATCTACAGGGGGCTTTGTGTGACGCTATCTACTAAGGGGGGCTGTGTGGCACTATATACAAGGGAGGGGGGCTGTTTGTCACTATCTACAGGGGGAGCTGTATGGCGCTATCTAGAGGGGGCTTTATGGCGATATCTACAGGGGGACTGTATGGCACTCTACAAGGGGGAGGTGATATCTACAAGTGGGGTGTGACACTGTCTACAGGGGGGCTGTATAGCACCATCTACAGGTGGATGTATGACTCAATCTACAAGGGGCACTATCTATAAGGGGGCTGAGTGTGGCACCTGGGAGGGGCAGTCAAAAGTTTGCAATGGGGCCCAGTCTTTCCTAGTTACGCCCCTGACTGTTTCATACGTGTAATGATGGGGATAGGGAAACAGACAAGTGAGCCCTAATCTACCCGCCACTCAGTGCCTGCCTACTTGCAACGACCCGCCCTAGGCGACGGGGTACAACTGGGTGACGGTCCCTACACTCAATAGGTGCACGACAGACAAGGGTACAAGGAAGCAAGGGAAATGGGGAAGTTGCCCACGGAACACCGTGAGCAACAAGCGAGGTGAACGAGCCGAGTCAAACCAGGAGATGAGCGAGGTACAACTACGCAGAGCAGAAGAGTGGTCAGAAAAGCCAAGGTCAATCACAAGCAGAGGATAAGTAGTTCAAGAAGCTGCAGCAGGGCCAGGAAACCAACAGAGAAGAATCACAAGCAAGGAGGAACAGGAAAGGCAGGTAAAAATAGACAGAGGGCGGGAGCTAGCTCCGTCTGGCCAGGCTGTGATAGGCTCTCCTACTCCTAAGCCTGCCATCCTGAGTGGTGGAAGATGGAGTCAGTCTCACAGACATAGAAGCAGGTGCAGACTGATTACCTATGGGCGTTGACACAGAAGCTGTGCCTGGCAGATCCTTTACAGTACCCCCCCCCCCTTTTATGAGGGGCCACCGGACCCTTTCTAGGTGGACCTGGTTTATTGGGGAAAATTCGGCGAGGGGAATGAATGAGACCCAATCAAATTGACAGTCAGAGATAAAACACCTTAAATATTGTTCTAGAGACTGATTAGTCCTCTCAGTTTGGCCATTAGTTTCAGGATGGAAGGCAGAGGAGAAGGACAGATCAATCTCCAACTTTTTACAGAAGGCTCTCCAAAACAATGAAACAAATTGTACCCCTCTGTCAGAAACAATATTGACAGTGACCCCATGGAGACGCAGGATGTGTTTGACAAACAAGGTAGCTAACGTCTTAGCATTGGGTAGTTTCTTGAGGGGCACAAAGTGGCACATCTTACTGAAGCGGTCTACTACAACCCACACCACAGACTTGCCTTGAGATGGAGGCAAATCGGTGATAAAATCCATGGAGATATGGGTCCAAGGTCTCTGGGGAATGGGCAAAGAACGTAATAAGCCCGCTGGTCGGGACCTGGGAGTCTTGGACCTAGCACAAACTTCACAAGCGGCGACGTAGGCCTTAACGTCTTTAGGTAACCCAGGCCACCAATTGTTTCTGGCAATGAGGTGCTTGGTACCCAGGATGCCTGGATGACCAGATAGTGCAGAGTCATGATTTTCCCTAAGTACCCTTGGCCGGAATTGCAGGGGAACAAACAGCTTGTTCTCAGGAAGGTTCCAGGGAGCTGAACCTTGATCAGCCACAATTGCAGAGACTAAATCAGAATCAATAGAGGAAATGATTATACCTGGAGGCAAAACACAAGCAGGATCTTCCTCCGATGGAGGGCTGGCCATGAAGCTACGCGACAGTGCATCAGCCTTAATATTTTTAGACCCAGCCCTATAGGTGACCAAAAAGTTGAATCTGGTAAAAAATAACGCCCATCGAGCTTGTCTCGGGTTTAGCCTCTGGGCAGATTCTAGGAAAACCAGATTCTTTTGGTCGGTAAGGAGCGTTACCTGGTGCCTAGCCCCCTCCAGGAAGTGGCGCCACTCTTCAAATGCCCATTTAATGGCTAAGAGTTCGCGGTTGCCAATATCATAATTACTCTCAGTGGGCGAAAACTTCCTCGAGAAGTAGGCACAGGGACGGAGATGGGTGAGGGACCTGGTACCCTGGGACAAGACATCCCCCACTCCCACCTCGGACGCGTCAACCTCCACGATAAATGGCTCCATTTGGTTGGGCTGAACCAGCATCGGGGCCGCGATAAAGCACTTCTTAAGGACCTCAAATGCCTGGACAGCCTCAGGAGGCCAGTGAAGGAGATCAGCACCTTTGCGAGTGAGATCCGTAAGAGGCTTAGCGATGACCGAGAAGTTAGCAATAAATCTCCTGTAATAATTAGCGAACCCCAGGAAGCACTGTAACGCCTTCAGGGAGGCAGGTTGGACCCATTCCGCCACAGCCTGGACCTTGGCGGGGTCCATGCGGAATTCATGAGGAGTGAGGATTTGACCCAAAAATGGTATCTCCTGCACCCCAAACATACATTTTTCGGTCTTCGCAAACAGTTTGTTTACCTGAAGGACCTGGAGCACCTTCCTTCTCTTAAAATCTCATTTATGAAATTCTGGAAGACCGCGGGAGCATTACACAACCCAAAGAACATGACGAGGTATTCGAAATGACCTTCGGGCGTGTTAAACGCAGTCTTCCACTCATCCCCCTCTTTGATGCGGATAAGGTTATAAGCCCCCCGTAGATCAAACTTAGAGAACCATTGGGCCCCCTGAACCTGATTAAAGAGGTCAGGAATGAAAGGAAGGGGATACTGGTTCCTTACAGTGACCTTATTCAAGTTTCGGTAGTCAATGCATGGCCTAAGACCACCATCCTTCTTCGCTACGAAGAAGAAGCCAGCACCTACCGGAGAAGTAGAGGGGTGAATGTAACCCTTGGCCAGGCATTCCTGGATATACTCTCTCATGGCTTCACGTTCGGGACAAGAGGGATTAAATATCCTACCCTTAGAGAGCTTAGCTCCTGGTATCAAATTGATTGCGCAATCATATTCTCTATGAGGAGGTAACACTTCGGAGGCCTCCTTAGAGAAAACATTGGCGAAGTCCTGAACAAACTCAGGTAGCGTGTTCACCTCCTCAGGGGGAGAAATAGAATTAACAGAAAAACATGACGTCAAGCATTCATTACCCCACTTGGTAAGGTCCCCAGAATTCCAGTCAAACGTGGGATTATGCAGCTGCAACCAGGGAAGGCCTAAAACCAAATCGGACGATAATCCCTGCATTAACAGTAGAGAGCACTGCTCCAAATGCATGGAGCCAACAAGGAGTTCAAAAACAGGGGTATGCTGTATAAAATAACCATTAGCAAGAGGAGTGGAGTCGATACCCACTACCGGGACAGGTTTAGGCAAATCAATCAAAGGCATAGCTAGAGACATAGCAAATTCCACAGACATGATATTAGCAGAAGACCCTGAATCCACGAAGGCACTGCCGGTAGCAGACCTACCACCAAAAGAGACCTGAAAGGGAAGCAAGATTTTATTACGTTTCATATTGACGGGAAATACCTGTGCGCCCAAGTGACCTCCCCGATGATCACTTAGGCGCGGAAGTTCTCCGGCTGCATTCTTACGCTTAGGACAGTTGTTCACTTGATGCTTGTCATCCCCACAGTAGAAGCAGAGACCATTCTTCCTGTGGAAATCTCTACGTTGTTGGGAGGACACGGAGGCCCCGAGTTGCATAGGTACCTCCGAGTCTTTCGGGGAGGAACGAAGCAACGGAACCTCGGGAGGCATCATGGGGGAGTCAGAGGAGAAAACATCAAGACGTTCAAGTCGTCGTTCCCTGAGACGTCGGTCAAGTCGTACCGCTAAAGCCATAACCTGGTCTAGGGAGTCAGAAGAGGGATAACTAACTAGCAGATCTTTCAGGGTGTTCGACAGACCCAACCTAAACTGGCACCTTAAGGCAGGGTCATTCCACCGAGAAGCTACGCACCACTTCCTAAAGTCAGAACAATACTCCTCAACAGGTCTCTTACCCTGACGTAAGGTCACCAGCTGACTCTCGGCAAAGGCAGTCTTGTCAGTCTCGTCATAAATGAGTCCGAGAGCAGAAAAGAAAATATCAACGGAGGAAAGTTCAGGGGCGTCAGGAGCAAAGGAGAAGGCCCATTCTTGGGGCCCTTCCTGGAGCCGGGACATAATTATACCCACCCGCTGGCTCTCAGAACCTGAGGAGTGGGGCTTTTATCGAAAATAGAGCCTACAAATCTCCCGAAAGGAGAAAAAAGTCTTCCGGTCCCCTGAGAACCGGTCAGGCAACTTGAGGTGGGGTTCAAGAGGTGAGGTGAGGGGTACTACCATGGTAGCTTCAGGCTGGTTGACCCTCTGAGCCAGGGCCTGGACCTGTAGGGAGAGGCCCTGCATTTGCTGAGCCAGGGTCTCAAGGGGGTCCATAGTGTCGCTCAGCCACAGCAGACCTGCTCAGAACAGAGCAGGTCTGCATTGCAAGAGGACGGTGCGGGAACAGGATCAGGTGAGTATGCAAAGTTTTTTTTCCACTCTTGAAAGTGTGAGTGGCATTATCTACAGGGGGGCTTTATTTTGGGCACTAACTACAGCGGGGTTATATGTAGAGCACTAACTACAAGGGACTATATGTAGGGCAATTTATACAGGGGGGCTATATGTGGGGCACTATCTACAGGGGGCATTATCTACAGGGGCTATATGTGGGGCACTATCTACAGGGAGATCTATGTTGTGCACTATCTATAGGGGGCTCTATAGAGGCCACTATCTAAAGGGGACTCTATTGGGGGCACTATCTACAAGGGGCTCCATGGGGGGCAGTATCTATAATAGGCTCTATAGGGGGCACTATATATATGGGGCACTGTCTACAGGGTGTTATATAAGGGGGCACTACATACAGGGGCTGTATGGGGGCACTATCTACATGGGGCTTTACGGGGGTCAGTATCTACAATAGGCTCTATATGGGGCACTATATATGTGGGGTACTGTGAACATAGGGCTCTATGTGGGGAACTGTCTACAGGGGGTTATATAAGGGGGACACTATTTACAGGGGGCTCTATTGGTGCACTATCTACAGGGTCACTGTGTGCGTGGGACACATTGTATGGCGCTATTATAATGAGGGGCACAGTGTATGGCACTATTATAATTAGAGGTGCAGTGTATGGCACTATGAGAATTTTAGCTTAGTTTATAGATGAAGAAATGTTTGAAAGTGAGAAGCTGAAGACATTTGAGCGGCAAACTGCAGAAATGGGCTGTGGCTGGGAGAAGTAATCATAGAGGTCTAGACCGGATGGAGAAGAAAAGAGAAAAATCTAGAATCTGAGAAGGCGTCACATGTTAGTCACGTAATGTAAATGTTTATTCTGCCATTATTCAGTACTGTAGTCATTGTATGATCTGCAGCGAGATGATGGGTGGTAGGATTTTTTTTGTGAGACAGCAACTACCAGCATATCCTTACCATTGTCTTTACCATACTGGTAACTGTAGTTTTTTACGCCGTGAAACCTATCCCAGCAGGGGTTGCATTAAATTGAGCTGTATTTGTGCTGGTGCTGTATTTATGTACTGAGCTTAGTTCTGGTGCTGTATTTATGTATTGATCATGGTTGTGGTGTTGTATATATGTACTGAGCTTGGCACTGGGGTAGTATTTATGTACTGAGCTTGGTTTTGATGTTGTTTTAGCTTAAAAAAATGAATGAGGAATAAATAAGAAAAAGGCCCCCAACATTTGTAAAGTAATTTCTTCCGCGTATGAAAATACCCCATATGTGGTCATAGGCTGCCATTTGGGCATACGGCAGGGCTCAGAAGGGAAAAAGCGCAATTTGGCTTTTGGAGCGCAGATTTAGCTGGATTGTTTTCTAGGCACCATGTCGCAATTGCCCCATTTTTCCATAGATATGCCATTTCGGTGTCCAATATGTAGTGCCCAGCTTGTGCCACCATCTTTTGCTTGGACATATAACAGGGCTCAGGAGTGAAAGAGCACCATGCGAAATTGAGTCCTGTTTTACTTACAATGTATTAGCATAGTCCTGTATGCGAATACATTACACTGTAACGCGAAACCAAAGAATGGGTATGTATAAGGCAAAAACCAATAAGTCATGGAATAGCTTTGTGAATATCCAAAATATATTTTATTTGATTAGAACTCAGTATGCTATGCAGAGGTTAAAAATATTTAAAAACGGCATAGAGAATGCCATATACAAGTCAATGGGAAGGGGAGCCAGACCACCATGATAAGTGGCAAATAATACATTACACTGTGTCAGCGTTGGACTGGGGTTACTTGGACCCACCAGAGGAGATGATTCTGAGGGTCCACCCTCCATCTATATAGAACATGTCCACTTTTAATTTAATTTCCTTGTTGTTATCATTGTACACACAGGACGTATCATCAATAAGATCTAATCAGTAATTTGTGAATCATCCCATAAGAAATAGACTCTAGTGTCAAGTGATTTGCTCCAAATGGGGATGTCTTTTGGTGGACCTTTAAGGCTCATTATTGTGTTAGAGAATGCGCCCACCAAAAGATCTTCTGGTTCTCTGGTGGGCCAGTCCGACCCTGCACTGTATCACTATGACACAGGCTGCTGTTAGGGCAGCATGTAGGGTGCCCTAACAGCAGGCTTATTGAGCAGACTTTCTGGGACCCCGGTGCTGACTGCAGAGGGTTCTCCCAGTCTCCGATCCCATCGCCGTGTTTCAAGGTGCAGACTGCGGCGATCAAATGTTTAAACAGCTGGGGTCGGAAATTTTCTCATCTCAGCTGTACCTAGAAGGCTACTCTATGTTCATAAGCTGTTAGTTTCAGCTTCTGTTTAGAAAATGAGCTTCCAGGAGCGCTCATATGCTTTTTCTATAGCAACGCCAAAAGATGTCGCAGTAGGCTGGGGATCTGCACGTTAATGGGTTGATGATGAAGCTGCCTTACCAGTTAAACGGACGTCAAGGACGTTGCTATGCCCTTGGTACCACATACCCAGCAAAAAATGTCTAAGAGGAGTGACTAGTACACTTTGACAACATTACTTCTCTAGATATGTAGGATTGAGTGTAGCCTTTTTGTTTATATCAGCTTATCTAGCTGTAATATTATGTGGTATTACTGGACATTATTTTGTGGGCTTCATATTCCGCTTCTTCTAATTGATATCATATTTTCTATGTATTTTTTAGGGTAGTATCTTATTTTAAATGCTGACATATTATCTGCCCTTACTATCTCTTGCAGTCTGCATTCCATAGTTTGACTACTCTAACTGTAAAGAACCCTTCACTATATTGATGTCTGAAAAGTCTTTCTTCCACACTCAATGAATGGCCCTTGGTCCTTAGTAGAGTTCATGGAAAGAAAAGATTATGTGTTAGTTCTTTGTATTGACGACACATATATTTATACATGTTAATAAGATCACCTCTAAAGCGTCTTTTTTCCAAGCTGAACAAGCCAAATTTCTCTAGCCTTTCATTGTAAGGGACACCTCCGTTCCCATTTAATAATCTAGTTGCCCGTCTTTGAACCTTCTCCAGTTCTCCTATATCCATTTTACAATGTGGAGCCCAAAACTGAATACCATATTCCAGATGTGGCCTTACAATGGATTTATAGATGGATTTATAGAGGGCTAATATTACACTTGAATCACTGGTCCTTTGAAAAGTACTTGGAAAGAACAAATCATGTGCTAGTTTACATGTTAATAAGATCACCTCTAATGCGTCCTTTTTCCAAGCTGATCAAGTCCAATTTTTATAGAATTTCATTGTAAGAGAGACCTCCCGGCCAATTCAATAATCTAGTCGTCCATCTTTGAACCCTCTCCAGCTCTCCTATATCCTTTTTAGAATAAAGCCAAAACTGAATCATATTTTCAAGATGTGGCCTTAGAAGGGATTTATAGAGGAGTATTTCTATAAAGAGGAATATATTTGAATTACAGGTCTTTATCTAATTTTATACACCCTAAAATCCTATTTTCTTTTGCAGCTGCTGCTTGACATTGAGTACTGCTGCTTAGCTTACATGTAACAAGAATACCCAGGTACATCTCTTGTTTTGCTATCGCAAGTTTTATTTCATTTAAAAAGATATACAATAATACTACTACTGTGGCCTAGGTGCATTACTTTACATTTTTTAACATTAAAATTCATCTGGCATGTTTTTGCCCATGCTGCCAGCTTATCTAGGTCTTTCTGTAATAATTTGAGTTTTAAGTATAACGGTTCTCACCGGTTTGTTTGTGGATCCTCTGTATCGTCTGGGAGATGGTGCTTGTAACCCAGGGCAACGTTCGGCACAGCAGGTTTAGAGGCAGTCAGATGAATAGGCCAGAAGTAAGGACAGGCAGCAGACGTCGTTACGGGTATGGATAGCAATAGGTCAAGGCAGGTGGCAGGCAAGGATAGTACAAGTTCAGGCAGAGGTCACAATGGGAAATCCAGACAAAGGCAGAAGGCAAGGTAACTGTGAAAACTGGGTACAGGGAAGCTCACAGGGATAACTTGGTTGAACAAGCAAGGATATGAGGGAGGAGGATCCTTAAATAGGAAATGTTAGGATTTTGGCACACGCCTGCCCTTTAACCCCTTCCCGCTCCTTGACGTACTATTACGTCATGGCAGCTGTATCGTTCGCGCTCCATGCCGTAATAGTACGTCTCGGGAGTAACGGCCGTTTCGGCCGTCCTCCCGACACATACAGGAGCTGTGACACTGCTGTCTTGTTCAGCAGCTGTCACAGCTCCTACAGCGGGGACCGATCGCTGTGTCCCCGCTGATTAACCCCTTAAAAGCCGCGTTCTATAGAGATCGCGGCTTTTTAGGGGTTAAGCTGCCATCGCCGGCCTGCTACGCGATAGCGGCCGGCGATGGTGACTATGGCAACCGGACACCAAACAATGGCGTCCGGCTATGCCATAGACGGAAGCCTAGTGGGTCCTGACAACGTCAGGACCCACTATGCTTGCTGTCAGTGAGTAGCTGACAGTTCTAATACACTGCACTACGCATGTAGTGCAGTGTATTAGAATAGCGATCAGGACCTCCTGCCCTCATGTCCCCTAGTGGGACAAAGTAATAAAGTAAAAAAAAAGTTAAAAAAAGATGTGTAAAAATAAGAAAATAAAAGTTTTAAAAGTAATAAAAGTAAAAGTCCCCCTTTTTCCCTTATCAGTCCTTTATTATTAATAAAAATATATAAACAAACAAATAAACTATACATAATTGGTATCGCCGCGTCCGTAACGGCGTGAGCTACAAAATTATTTTGTTATTTATCCCGCACGGTGAACGCCGTAAAAAAAAATATTAATAAACCGTACCACAATCACAATTGTTTGGTCACTTCACCTCCCAAAAAATGGAATAAAAAGAGATCAAAAAGTCGCATGTACCTAAAAATGGTACTGATCGAAACTACAGTTCGTTACGCAAAAAATAAGTCCTCGCACGCCTTTATTGATTGAAAAATAAAAACGTTCTGGCTCTTAGAATAAGGTAACACAAAAAGTGAATGATTGTTTACAAAACGTATTTTATTGTGCAAACGCCATAAGACATAAAAAAAAACTATAAACATCTGGTATCGCCGTGATCGTATCGCCCCGCAGAATAAAGTGAATATGTCATTTATAGCGCACGGTGAACGCTGTAAAAAAAAAAGTATACAAAAACAATAGTAGAATTGCTGTTTATTAGTCACCACGCCACCTAAAAATGGAATAAAAACTGATCAAAAAGCCGCATGCACCCCAAGAAAACTACAATGGATTCCTCAAGGGGTCTAGTTTCCAAATTGGGGTCACTTTTGGGGGGTTTCCAATGTTTTGGCACCACAAGACCTCTTCAAACCGGACATGGTGCCTAATAAAAAAGAGGGCTCAAAATCCACTAGGTGCTCCTTTGCTTCGGAGGCCGGTGCTTCAGTCCATTACCGCACGAGGGCCACATGTGGGATATTTCTCTAAACTGCAGAATCTGGGCAATAAGTATTGAGTTGCGTTTCTCTGATAAATCCTTTTGTGTTATAAAAAAAATGGTATAAAAAGAGTAAATTTCACCTCTACTTTGCTCAAAATTTCTGTGAAACACCTAAAGGGTTCATAAACTTTCTAAATGCTGTTGTGAATACTTTGAGGGGTCTAGTTTCTAAAATGGGGTGTTTGATAGGGGTTTCTAATATATGGGCCCCTCAAAGCAACTTCAGAAATGAACTGGAACCTAAAAAAATAAATAAATGAGGCAATACTTCGCTTCTTACATTATACTGATAATGAGCCGTGCCCACTCCGAGATGACCCCAGTTTTGACCGTTTGTATAAACGGAGACCCCTATTAGACCGTTCCAGTGCCCGGTTTTCCCAAGCATACACCCCCGAGAAGTGTTTTTCTATTGATGAGTCCCTGGTACATTTTAAAGGGAGGGTTCAATTCCGCCAGTACCTGCCAGGTAAGAGGGCAAGGTATGGCGTGAAGATGTATAAGCTGTGCGAGAGTGCATCAGGGTATACCTACAGGTTTAGGATATATGAAGGAAAGGCCACCCCCAAACCAGACTGCATCCTGGACTACAATAGGTACATGGGAGGGATGGACTTGTCAAATCAAGTCCTGAAGCCCTACAGCGCCATGCGGTGTGGTATAAGAAGCTGGCCGGGCACATCATACAGATGGCTTTGTACAATGCGTATGTGCTACGTCGATGTGCAGGCCAGAGGGGAACTTTCCTGGAATTTCAAGATCTAATCTTTAGGGACCAGGAAGGGGGGGCACCCAGTACTTCTGGAAGCGAGGCCACACGCATCGTACCAGGGCAACACTTTCCAGGAGAATGTCCCCAAACCGGTGGAAAGGGAAAGAGTCAAAAGAGGTGCAGAGTCTGCTATAAGAGGGGGATAAGGAAGAACACAATATACCAATGTGACACGTGCCCCGAAAAACCAGGGCTCTGTATAAAAGATTGTTTTAAAATGTATCATACATCCCTTGATTTTTAATTTACCCTGATGCACTCCGCACAGCTTACCCCCCTCATCTTTCCCTTCTGAGCCCTGCCATATGCCCAGGCAGCTGATAACAGCCACATGTAGGGTATTGTCGTGCCCAGGAGAACCCACATTACAATTTAAGGGGTGTATATCTCCGGTGGCGCATGCTGGGCACACTATATTGGACACTGAAATGGCATATACATATATAAAATTGCAAATCTCACACTGCACCATCTGCTGCGCATTATCTTTTACACAGTACCTGTGGGGTCAAAATGCTCACTACACCTCTAGATGAATGTCTTAAGGGGTGTAGTTTTTAAAATGGGGTCACTTCTCGGGGGTTTCAACTGTACTGGTACCTCAGGGGCTTCTGCACACATGACTTAGCACCAGAAAAGCTCCAGTAGGCCAAATGGTGGTCCTTTCCTTCTGAGCCCTCCCATGGGCCCAAAGGGCAGTTTATCACCACAAATGGGGTATTGCCGCACTAAGGACAAATTGGGCAACAAAATGGGGTATGTTGTTCCTTGTGAAAATAAGAAATTTTGATCAAAAATGACATCTTATTGGAAAAAATATCATTTTTTTCATTTCACAGCCCAATTCAAATAGGTGCTGTGAAAAAACTGTGCGGTCAAAATGATAACAAAAACCATAAATGAATTCCTTGAGGGGTGTAGTTTCCAAAATGGGGTCACTTCTGGTGGGTTTCCATTGCTTTGATACCTCTGGGGCTCTGCAAATGCAACATGGCACCCGAAAACCAATCCAGCAAAATCTGGACTCCAACAAACACATAGCGCTCCTTTCCGTCTGAGCCCTCCCATGGGCCCAAACGGCAGTTTATCACCACAAATGGGGTATTGCCGCACTAAGGACAAATTGGGCAACAAAATGGGGTATGTTGTTCCCTGTGAAAATAAGAAATTTTGATCAAAAATGACATCTTATTGGAAAAAATATAATTTTTTTCATTTCACAGCCCAATTCAAATAGGTGCTGTGAAAAACCTGTGCGGTCAAAATGATAACAAAAACCATAAATGAATTCCTTGAGGGGTGTAGTTTCCAAAATGGGGTCACTTCGGGTGGGTTTCCATTGCTTTGATACCTCTGGGGCTCTGCAAATGCGACATGGCACCCGAAAACCAATCCAGCAAAATCTGGACTCCAACAAACACATAGCGCTCCTTTCCTTCTGAGCCCTCCCATGGGCCCAAACGGCAGTTTATCACCACAAATGGGGTATTGCCGCACTAAGGACAAATTGGGCAACAAAATGGGGTATGTTGTTCCCTGTGAAAATAAGAAAATTTGATCAAAAATGACATTTTATTGGAAAAAATATCATTTTTTTCATTTCACAGCCCAATTCAAATAGGTGCTGTGAAAAAACTGTGCGGTCAAAATGATAACAAAAACCATAAATGAATTCCTTGAGGGGTGTAATTTCCAAAATGGGGTCACTTCTGGTGGGTTTCCATTGTTTTGATACCTCAACGCCTCTTCAAACCTGGCATGCTGCCTAAAATATATTCTAATAAAAAAAGAGGCCTCAAAATGCACTAGGTGCTTCTTTGCTTCTAGGGCTTGTGTTTTAGTCCACGAGCGCAGTAGGGCCACGTGTGGGACATTTCTAAAAACTGCAGAATCTGGACAATACATATTTAGTAGTGTTTCTCTGGTAAAACCTTCTCTGTTACTAAAAAAAAATTGAATAAAATTGAAATTCAGCAGAAAAAATGAAATTTGCGAATTTCATTTCCACTTTGCTTTAATTCCTGTGAAATGCCTGAAGGGTTAAAAAACTTTCTATATGCTGTTTTGAATACTTTGAGGGGTCTAGTTTTTAAAATGGGGTGTTTTATGGGGGTTTCTAATACATAGGCCCCTCAAATCCACTTCAGAACTGAACTGGCACCTTCAAAAAAAGGCTTTTGAAATTTTCTTAAGAATATGAGAAATTGCTGTTTATGTTCTAAACCTTGTAACGTCCAAGAAAAATAAAAGAATGTTCAAAAAACGATGCCAATCTAAAGTAGACATATGGGAAATGTGAACTAGTAACTATTTTGGGTGGTATAACCGTCTGTTTTTCAAGCAGATGCATTTAAATTCTAAAAAATGCTATTTTTTGTAAATTTTCTCTAAATTTTGCAATTTTTCACAAATAAAGACTGAATATATCGACCAAATTTTACCACGAACATGAAGCCCAAAGTGTCACGAGAAAACAATCTCAGAATCGCTTGGATAGGTTTAACCGGTTAAGGACTAGGCTGTTTTACAGCTAAATGACCAGAGCAAATTTCACAATTTTGCTATGCGCTTCTTTAGATGACTATAACTCAGCAGGTGAATAAAGTTCATCTTTGAATTTTACACTCTTTTTAAAGGACAGATAGGGCTTTGTTTTAGTGGCATTTGTCAGTATATATAATTTTTTTTTTTTTCTCTAAAGTGGGCAAAATTGGAAAAAAATGCAAGAATTTAACAATTGCGTTGGTTTATGCTAGCATTTTTCACACACGGTATGAACCACGGCCAAAATTAATCTCCTTTCACATTCTTCCACTTCTCCCGTGCATGGGGATACCAAATATGTGTGCCTTATTCACTGTGCGGGCATGTGCCAGGGCTTGGCATAAAAGGAGGCTTTTTGGCCTTTTCGGTCCAGGAATTTTGCATTTGATTTTATAGCCGTATACTGTTTTCTGGGGGGCCTAATGCTGCTGAAACATTAGAAACACCCCATAAATGACTTCATTCACACAAGTAGACCCCACAAGGTTTCCTTCAAGGGGTTTATCATATTTTTAGCAAGTCCAGTTTTCTTCTGAAAGTTTCTTGAATAAGATGGAACAAAATAAAATCAGCACTTTTTTAGCAAATGCGTCAGTTTAGGCTAGTATTTTTCACACACGGTATAGACCACGGACAAAATTCATCTCCTTTCACATTCTTCCACTTCTCCCGTGCATGGGGATACCAAATATGTGTGCCTTATTCGCTGTGCGGGCATGTGCCAGGGCTTGGCATAAAAGGAGGCTTTTTGGCCTTTTCGGTCCAGGAATTTTGCATTTGATTTTAGAGCCGCATACTGTTTTCTGGGGGGCCTAATGCTGCTGAAACATTAGAAACACCCCATAAATGACTTCATTCACACAAGTAGACCCCACAAGGTTTCCTTCAAGGGGTTTATCATATTTTTAGCAAGTCCAGTTTTCTTCTGAAAGTTTCTTGAATAAGATGGAACAAAATAAAATCAGCACTTTTTTAGCAAATGCGTCAGTTTAGGCTAGTATTTTTCACACACGGTATAGACCACGGACAAAATTCATCTCCTTTCACATTCTTCCACTTCTCCCGTGCATGGGGATACCAAATATGTGTGCCTTATTCGCTGTGCGGGCATGTGCCAGGGCTTGGCATAAAAGGAGGCTTTTTGGCCTTTTCGGTCCAGGAATTTTGCATTTGATTTTAGAGCCGCATACTGTTTTCTGGGGGGCCTAATGCTGCTGAAACATTAGAAACACCCCATAAATGACTTCATTCACACAAGTAGACCCCACAAGGTTTCCTTCAAGGGGTTTATCATATTTTTAGCAAGTCCAGTTTTCTTCTGAAAGTTTCTTGAATAAGATGGAACAAAATAAAATCAGCACTTTTTTAGCAAATGCGTCAGTTTAGGCTAGTATTTTTCACACACGGTATAGACCACGGCCAAAATTCATCTCCTTTCACATTCTTCCACTTCTCCCGTGCATGGGGATACCAAATATGTGTGCCTTATTCGCTGTGCGGGCATGTGCCAGGGCTTGGCATAAAAGGAGGCTTTTTGGCCTTTTCGGTCCAGGAATTTTGCATTTGATTTTAGAGCCGTATACTGTTTTCTGGGGGGCCTAATGCTGCTGAAACATTAGAAACACCCCATAAATGACTTCATTCACACAAGTAGACCCCACAAGGTTTCCTTCAAGGGGTTTATCATATTTTTAGCAAGTCCAGTTTTCTTCTGAAAGTTTCTTGAATAAGATGGAACAAAATAAAATCAGCACTTTTTTAGCAAATGCGTCAGTTTAGGCTAGTATTTTTCACACACGGTATAGACCACGGCCAAAATTCATCTCCTTTCACGTTCTTCCACTTCTCCCGTGCATGGGGATACCAAATATGTGTGCCTTATTCACTGTGCGGGCATGTGCCAGGGCTTGGCATAAAAGGAGGCTTTTTGGCCTTTTCGGTCCAGGAATTTTGCATTTGATTTTAGAGCCGCATACTGTTTTCTGGGGGGCCTAATGCTGCTGAAAGATTAGAATCACCCCATAAATGACTTCATTCACACAAGTAGACCCCACAAGGTTTCCTTCAAGGGGTATATCATATTTTTAGCAAGTCCAGTTTTCTTCTGAAAGTTTCTTGAATAAGATGGAACAAAATAAAATCAGGACTTTTTTAGCAAATGCGTCAGTTTAGGCTAGTATTTTTCACACACGGTATAGTCCACGGACAAAATTAATCTCCTTTCACATTCTTCCACTTCTCCCGTGCATGGGGATACCAAATATGTGTGCCTTATTCGCTGTGCGGGCATGTGCCAGGGCTTGGCATAAAAGGAGGCTTTTTGGCCTTTTCGGTCCAGGAATTTTGCATTTGATTTTATAGCCGCATACTGTTTTCTGGGGGGCCTAATGCTGCTGAAACATTAGAAACACCCCATAAATGACTTCATTCACACAGGTAGACCCCACAAGGTTTCCTTCAAGGGGTTTATCATATTTTTAGCAAGTCCAGTTTTCTTCTGAAAGTTTCTTGAATAAGATGGAACAAAATAAAATCAGCACTTTTTTAGCAAATGCGTCAGTTTAGGCTAGCATTTTTCACACACGGTATAGACCACGGTCAAAATTCATCTCCTTTCACATTCTTCCACTTCTCCCGTGCATGGGGATACCAAATATGTGTGCCTTATTCACTGTGCGGGCATGTGCCAGGGCTTGGCATAAAAGGAGGCTTTTTGGTCCAGGAATTCTGCATTTGATTTTATAGCCGTATACTGTTTTCTGGGGGGCCTAATGCTGCTGAAACATTAGAAACACCCTATAAATGACTTCATTCACACAAGTAGACCCCACAAGGTTTCCTTCAAGGGGTTTATCATATTTTTAGACAGTCCAGTTTTCTTCTGAAAGTTTCTTGAATAAGATGGAACAAAATAAAATTAGCTTTTTTTTTAACAAATGCGCCAGTTTATGCTAGCTTTTTCACACACAAAATGGACCACGGACAAAATTCATCGCATTTCACATTCTTCCTCTTCTCCCATGCATGGGGATACCAAATATGTGTGCTTTATTCATGGGCATGTGCCAGGGCTTGGCATAAAAAGAGGCTTTTTGGCCTTTTCGGTCCAGGAATTCTGCACTTGATTTTATAGCCGCATGCTGTTTTCTGGGGGGCCTAATGCTGCTGAAACATTGGAAACACCCCATAAATGACTTCGTTCACACAAGTAGACCCCACAAGGTTTCCTTCAAGGGGTTTATCATATTTTTAGCAAGTCCAGTTTTCTTCTGAAAGTTTCTTGAATAAGATGGAACAAAATAAAATCAGCACTTTTTTAGCAAATGCGTCAGTTTAGGCTAGTATTTTTCACACACGGTATGGACCACGGCCAAAATTCATCTCCTTTCACGTTCTTCCACTTCTCCCGTGCATGGGGATACCAAATATGTGTGCCTTATTCACTGTGCGGGCATGTGCCAGGGCTTGGCATAAAAGGAGGCTTTTTGGCCTTTTCGGTCCAGGAATTTTGCATTTGATTTTATAGCCGCATACTGTTTTCTGGGGGGCCTAATGCTGCTGAAAGATTAGAAACACCCCATAAATGACTTCATTCACGCAAGCAGACCCCACAAGGTTTTCTTCAAGGGGTTTATCATATTTTTAGACAGTCCAGTTTTCTTCTGAAAGTTTCTTGAATAAGATGGAACAAAATAAAATTAGCAATTTTTTAGCAAATGCGTCAGTTTATACCAGCATTTTTCACACACGGTATAGACCACGGTCAAAATTAATCTCCGTTCACATTCTGCCACTTCTCCCGTGCACGGGGATACCAAATATGTGGCCTTATTTATCACATAGAGATGTAGGAGGGCGGAGGATAGAAGAAGATTATTTCACATATCGCTTTTTTTCAAAGCTGGTTTTACAAAACTCAACAGAGTTTCTATAACACTTCCAAAATATCTGCTCGTCCACACTTACATTCTGCTCAGGGGTGTAGAGTTGCAGAAATAAATTATTCAGGGAATTTATTAGCGGTCTTATTTTGAACAACCGATCCCGGTTTGCATCGGTACTTGGGGGGGCCTGTGCGTTGTCATTGAAGTGGAGGAACCTCATTATTGTCTCATAACGAGACCTGGGCATTACTGCAGAATATACTGGGGTGGCTTGGGCGGGTCTTGTTGACCAGTAAGACCTAATGGAGGGCTTTTTGACAATACCCATATTTAGGGTGAGCCCCAAATTTTTTTTTAATTCCTGAAAATTGGTGGGCGTCCAATCTCTGGCATGGGTGGATGAAGGTTTCTGCCTTATATATTGCGTGGCATATAAATTTGTTTCGTGGACAATCTGATTTAGGATGTCGTCCGTTATAAATAAATGGAAGTAATCCATTTGGACAAAATTTGTATTGTCCACGGTTATGCCAGGAGTGGCCGTAAATCCGTGGATTCTAGGCCCAAAAGATGGGGCAGGTGCCCATACAAGAGCCTGGACTGGAGGGACCAGGCTGTCCCGTGCTACAGCGCTACTTGGCCCTGCGCTTTCATGTTCTGCAGTTTCGACTGCATCAGGGACAACGTCCCCTGAAGATGAACCTGAAGTGACGCTGTCATCGTCACTACCTAAAACAGGTTCCATCTCGGACGCCATCTCTGATGCGGTCTCCGACTCAGACCACAGCATGGCGTATGCCTCCTCGGCGCTAAACAACATCCTCGCCATAACGTAACTAACACTAACACTAACTAAACAAATTTTATTTGTTTATTTTTTTTATAAAACACACAAACTAAGGCCCCATGCACACGACCGTGCCCGCAATTGCTGTCCGCGATCGCGGGCACGGCCGGCCGCTGACTGACAGCCGCATTTTCGGGCCGTGCTCCCATACAAAGTATGGGAGCACGGCCCGCAAAATGCGAAAGAACGGACATGTTCCATAATTCCCGGAACATTTCCACGGCACTGACACCCTTCCGTAGTGCTACTGAAAGGTGTCAGCGTTCAATGAAAGTGAATGGCTCAGTTTTTGCGGACCGCAGTTGCGGTCCGCAAAAACGGAGGTTTTTTGCTGTCGTGTGCATGGGGCCTAACTGCTATATATATCTACACTACCGCTAACAAAAAAATAAACCGCTATTGCTATATATATTATATATATGTGGATATATATATAATTATATACTCCCTACCTGCCTATTCTAATAGAATAAAAGAAAGAAAGGTAGATAGATAGAAAAAAAGATAGATGGATAGATAGATTGTATAGATAGATAGAAATCTATCTATACAGAGAATGTTTTATAGTGTAACTGTTTTTTTTTTTCTCACTGTAATCTTCTGGCAGCAATTCTCCGGAGTCTCTTTTTCTCCTCAAACTGAAACAATATTTGAGGAGAAGAAAAGAGGCAGGAGATTTACTGCCAGAAAACTCAAAATAAAACAAATGTGGTCGCTGTGATTTTCACAGCGACCACATGTTCAGGGACCATCAGATTGGTCCCTGATACTCTGCCCAGTGCCCAGAGCTGTTGGTAACAGCGAGGGCACAGGGCTGTGTGCACGCGATCGCGGGCACAGGGCTGTGTGCACGCGATCGCGTGCACACTGTTTTATAAGCAGAAATGCATGTGACCGCTGTGATTGGTTGTCACAGCGACCACATGTTCAGGGACCATCAGATTGGTCCCTGATACTCTGCCCAGTGCCCAGAGCTGTTGGTAACAGCGAGGGCACAGGGCTGTGTGCACGCGATCGCGTGCACACTGTTTTCTATGCAGAAATGCATGTGATCGCTGTGATTGGTTGTCACAGCGATCACATGTTCAGGGGCCAAAAGATTGACCCCTGACATTCTGCCCAGTGCCCATGGCTGTTAGCAACAGCCAGGGCATAGAGCTGTGTGCACGCGATCGCGCGTGCACAGTCTCTGAAGTGCGGCCGTATATATACTATACGCCGGACTTTAGAGACCCTGACCGCTGGCCGTATATTTACGGCCAGCGGTCGGGAACCTGTTAAGCATTCCGACGTTATTACCACATAAAGTGAAATATGTCAGATTTGAAAAATGGGCTCTGAGCCTTAAGGCCCAAACTAGGCTGCGTCCTTAAGGGGTTAAGAAGGGAAGAGTCAGCGCGTGTGCGCCCTCTAGTGGCTGCAGCCGCACCTCGTGGATGATGGCAGTGGGGGGAGGTGAGAGAAGCAGTTACCTGACGACGCCCAGAGCCTGCAGAGCGTCCGGATAGGTTGAGTGGAGCTCGGGACGAGCATGAGGGAATGGAGGGTACAGGAATCGGAGCAGAGGCTGTGGAAGCAGCGGGGAACTACAAAGATTTGTATCGTCAGCAAAAACTGACAACTTATTATTAATCCCATCCACAATGTGATTAATAGATTAAAAATAATTGGGCCTTAGGCCACATGCACACGAACGTATTTTTGTCCTCCCGTAAATACTGGCGTAAATACGGGTCCTTGGTCACACGTATTCGACCCGTATTGCACTAGTATTTACGGACTCGTGCCCGTAAATACGGGTCCGGTATCACCAGTATTCCACCCGTATTTACGGGCACGTTTTTGCACTGCAGTAATCGGCAGCACCTTCTCTCCTTCAGTGCAGGATAGAGAGAAGGGACAGCCCTTTACGCAGAAAAAAGTAAAATAAATTCATACTTACCTGGCTGTTGTCTTGGTGACGCGTCCCTCTCTTGAGATCCAGTCCGACCTCCCTGGATGACGCGGCAGTCCATGTGACCGCTGCAGCCTGTGATTGGCCTGTGATTGGCTGCAGCGGTCACATGGGCTGAAACGTCATCCCAGGAGGCCGGACTGGAGGAAGAAGCAGGGAGTTCTGGGTAAGTATAAACGTCTTTTTTTTTTTACAGGTTGATCTATATTGTGATCGGTAGTTTCTGTCCAGGGTGCTGAAAGAGTTACTGCCGATCATTTAACTCTTTCAGCACCCTGGACAGTGACTATTTACTGACGTCGCCTAGCAACGCTCCCGTAATTACGGGTGCACACACGTAGTCACCCGTAATTACAGGAGTCCCATAGACTTCTATGGGCCTGCCCGTGCCGTAATTACGGCCTGAAATAGGACATGTTCTATATTTTTCAACGGCACGGGCACCTTCCCGTAATTACGTTTGTGTGCATGGGGCCTAAGACAGATCCTTGTGGTACCCAACACTTTATAACAACATTTTGTTTTCTGTCCCTTAACCCCTTAAGGACGCATCCTAGTTTGGGCCTTAAAGAGGCTCTGTCACCAGATTTTCAAACCTTTATCTCGTATTGCAGCAGATCGGCGCTGCAATGTAGATTACAGTAATGTTTTTTTTTTTTCAAAAACGAGCATTTTTGGCCAAGTTATGACCATTTTTATATTTATGGAAATGAGCCTTTCTTAAAGAGGCTCTGTCACCAGATTTTGCAACCCCTATCTGCTATTGCAGCAGATAGGCGCTGCAATGTAGATTACAGTAACGTTTTTATTTTTTAAAAACGAGCATTTTTGGCCAAGTTATGACCATTTTTGTATTTATGCGAATGAGGCTTGCAAAAGTCCAAGTGGGCGTGTTTAAAGTAAAAGTCCAACTGGGCGTGTATTATGTGCGTACATCGGGGCGTTTTTACTACTTTTACTAGTTGGGCGTTCTGACGAGAAGTATCATCCACTTCTCTTCAGAACGCCCAGCTTCTGGCAGTGCAGATCTGTGACGTCACTCACTTCCTGCCCCAGGTCCTGCATCGTGTCGGCCACATCGGCACCAGAGGCTACAGTTGATTCTGCAGCAGCATCAGCGTTTGCAGGTAAGTAGCTACATCGACTTACCTGCAAACGCTGATGCTGCTGCAGAATCAACTGTAGCCTCTGGTGCCGATGTGTCCTCGCTCGTCCGACACGATGCAGGACCTGTGAGTGACATCACAGCGTGATCTCTCGAGAACACGCTGTGTGTCTGCACTGCCAGAAGCTGGGCGTTCTGAAGAGAAGTGGATGATACTTCTCGTCAGAACGCCCAGCTAGTAAAAGTAGTAAAAACGCCCCGATGTACGCACATAATACACGCCCAGTTGGACTTTTACTTTAAACACGCCCACTTGGACTTTTGCAAGCCTCATTTGCATAAATACAAAAATGGTCATAACTTGGCCAAAAAAGCTCGTTTTTTAAAAATAAAAACGTTACTGTAATCTACATTGCAGCGCCTATCTGCTGCAATAGCAGATAGGGGTTGCAAAATCTGGTGACAGAGCCTCTTTAAGAAAGGCTCATTTCCATAAATATAAAAATGCTCATAACTTGGCCAAAAATGCT
The DNA here is from genome assembly GCF_050947455.1 of Rhinoderma darwinii. NCBI lineage: Eukaryota > Metazoa > Chordata > Amphibia > Anura > Rhinodermatidae > Rhinoderma > Rhinoderma darwinii. The sequence continues at coordinate 288,650,643 of NC_134690.1, read as the reverse complement.
CGTTTTTGAAAAAAAAAAACGTTACTGTAATCTACATTGCAGCGCCGATCTGCTGCAATACGAGATAGGGGTTTGAAAATCTGGTGACAGAGCCTCTTTAAGGCTCAGAGCCCATTTTTTTAATCTGACATATTTAAATTTATGTGGTAATAACTTCGGAATGCTTAAACCTAACCAAGCGATTCTGAGATTGTTTTCTCGTGAGACATTGGGCTTTATGGTAGTGGTAAAATGTGGTCGATATATTCAGTGTTTATTTGTGAAAAATTGCAAAATTTACAGAAAATGTAGAAAAAATAGCATTTTTCTGAATTTAAATGCATCTGCTTGTAAAACATATGGTTATACCACCCAAAATAGTTAATAGTTCACATTTCCCATATGTCTACTTTAGATTGGCATCGTTTTTTGAACATTCTTTTATTTTTCTTGGACGTTACAAGGCTTAGAACATAAACAGCAATTTCTCATATTTTTAAGAAAATTTCAAAAGCCTTTTTTTAAGGTACCTGTTCCGTTCTGAAGTGGCTTTGAGGGGTCTATGTATTAGAAACCCTCATAAAACACCCCATTTTAAAAACTAGACCCCTCAAAGTATTCAAAACAGCATTTAGAAAGTTTATTTAACCCTTTAGGCATTTCACAAGAATTAAAGCAAAGTGGAGGTGAATTTTTCAAATTTCATTATTCTTGCAGAATTTCAATTTTATTGAAGCAAAGAAGCACCTAGTGCATTTTGAGGCCTCTTTTTTATTAGAATATATTTTAGGCCCCATGCCAGGTTTGAAGAGGTGTTGAGGTGCCAAAACAGTAGGAATCCCCAAAAAAGTGACCCCATTTTGGAAACTACACCCCTCAAGGAATTAATTTATGGTTGTTGTTACCATTTTGATCCCACAGTTTTTACACAGCACGCGCTGTAAAATTAAAAAAAATGAACTTTTTTCCAATAAGATGTAATTTTTCATCAAAATTTCTTATTTTCACAGGGAACAAAATACCCCATTTTGTTGCCCAATTTCTCCTGAGTGCAGCCATACCCCATTTGTGGCGATAAACTGTAGTTTGGGCCCATGGTAGGCCTCAGAAGGGAAGGAGCGCTGTGTGTTCTTGGAGTGCAGATTTTGCTGGATTGGTTTTCGGGTGCCATGTCGCATTTGCAGAGCCCCAGAGGTATCAAAGCAATAGAAACCCACCAGAAGTGACCCCATTTTGGAAATGACACCCATCAAGGAATTCATTTATGGGTGTTGTGACCATTTAGACCCCATAGTTTTTTCAAAGAACTTATTTGAATTGGGCTGTGAATGAAAAAAAAAATTTTTTCCAATAATATGTCGTTTTGGCTCAAAATGTCTTATTTTCATGAGAAATAAAATACCCCATTTTGTTGTCCAATTTGTCCTGAGTGCGGAAATACCCCATTTCTGGTGATAAACTGCCGTTTGGGCCCATGGGAGGGCTCAGAAGGAAAGGACCACCATTTGGCTTACTGGGGATTTTCAGGTGCGATGTCATGTATGCAGAAGCCCCTGAGGTATCAAACAATGGAAATCCACCAGAAGTGACCCCATTTCGGAAACTACACCCTCAAGGAATTAATTTATGGGTGTTAGACCCCATAGTTTTTTTACAGAACTTATTTGAATTGGGCTGGGAATTAAAAAAAATATATTTTTTCCAATAATATGTCGTTTTGGCTCAAAATTTCTTATTTTTACAAGGAGTAAAATACCTCATTTTGTTGCCCAATTTGTCCTGAGTGCAGCAATACCCCATTTGTGGTGATAAACTGCAGTTTGGGCCCATGGGAGGGCTCAGAAGGAAAGTACCACCATTTGGCTTACTGGGGATTTTCTGGTGCGAAGTCATGTATGCAGAAGCCCCTGAAGTACCAGTACAGTTGAAACCCCCAAGAAGTGAACCCGTTTTAAAAACGACACCCCTTAAGGCATTCATCTAGAGGTGTAGTGAGCATTTTGACCGGAGACATACACCCCATAAACTGTAATGTGGGTTCTCCCGGGTATGGCAATATCCTCAATGTGGCTGTTAACACCTGCCTGGGCACGCAGCAGGGCGGAGTGCATCAGGGTAAGTAAGACTGGGGTAGATTAAAAATCAAGGGATGTATGATACATTTTAAAACACTCTTTCATACAGAGCCCTGGTTTTTTGGGACATGTGTCACATTGATATATTGAGTTTTTCCTTATCCCCCTCTTTTAGCAGACTTTGCACCTCTTTTGACTTTTTCCCTTCTTGCCAGTTTGGGGAACTTCTCCTGGAAAGTGTTGCCCTGGTACGATGCGTGTGGTCTCGCTTTCAGAAGTACTGTGTGCCCTCTTGGTCCCTAAAATTAGTTTCTTGATAACCACCTCTTGAAATTCAAGGAAATTTCCAGTCTGGCCTGCACATCGACGTAACACGTACGCATTGTACAATGCCATCTGTATAATGTGCACGGCCAGCTTCTTATACCACACCGCATGGCGCTGTAGGGCTTCAGGACTTGATCTGACAAGTCCACCCCTCCCATGTACCTATTGTAGTCCAGAATGCAGTCTGGTTTGGGGGTCTCTGTACTGGTACCTCGTCCTGGTACATGGGTACTGGTGTGGCCATGTATTGTCGTCAATACAAGGACATCTCTCTTGTCCTTGTACTTGACACACAATATGTTGCTGCTAGATTGTGCCCTGCTCTCACCCCTTCTGAGTGTTTGCCCAAGCAGAGTGTTAAGGAGGCCTCTCAGATTTCTTCTAGCAGTGCCGAATGCCACAGTACTTCTGGAAGCAAGGCAGTTGAAGAGTGGGACGCTGGTATAAATATTAACCAGGTAACCCTGGTCCAGCAGTGGGTGCACCAAATCCCACACAATTTTTGCATTAACTCCCAGTAAGGGGGGGGGGCATTCTGGGGGCTGAATACTGGTGTCCTTTCCTTCATATATACTAAATTTGTAGGTATACCCTGATGCACTCTCGCACAGCTTATACATCTTCACGCCATACCTTGCCCTCTTACCCGGCAGGTACTGGCGGAATTGAAGCCTCCCTTTAAAATGTACCAAGGACTCATCAATAGAAATACACTTCTCGGGGGTGAATGCTTGGGAAAACCGGGCACTGAAACGGTCTAATAGGGGTCTCCGTTTATACAAACGGTCAAAACTGGGGACATCTCAGGGTGGGCACTGCTCATTAGTATAATGTAAGAAGCGAAGTATTTCCTCATTTTTATTTCTTTTTAGGTTCCGGTTCAGTTCTGAAGTTGCTTTGAGGGGTGTATATATTAGAAACCCCCTATCAAACACCCCATTTTAAAAACTAGACCCCTCAAAGTATTCACAACAGCATATAGAAAGTTTATTAACCCTTTAGGTTTCACAGGAATTTAGAGCAAAGTAAAGGTGAAATGTACATATTTATTTTTTTGGTCAGAAAATCCTTTTTATTCATTTAACCCCTTCACGACCACCCAACGTAGATTAACGGGTTGCAAAGCTGGTCGTTGTGCCTGCAGCCCGTTAATCCACGTGTGCTCCTAACAGAGCACACAGGCGCTCCCCGCAGCCCGGCATCTCCCAGTACAGGCTGCTACTAGCAGCCTTAGTACTGGGGGAAAACATTGGGTCGGATCACAGCGGTGATCCGAACCGATTAACCCCTTAATTGCGGCAGTCAATAGTGACCGCCGCATTTAAGTTCTTATAGCAACATCGGCACCCCGCTACGCGATTGCGGGGGCCGATTGTTGCGGGGGGGGCGATTGCTATGGCAAATGGAAGCCTAACAAAGGCTTCCTATCTGCCATTACGTTAGCCGATTAGGCCCCGCCCGGAGGCGGAGCCTGATCGGCTTGCTGTCAGTGAACAACTGACAGTTCTAATACATTGCACTACATGGGTAGTGCAATGTATTAGAACATCAAACAAACAGTTGGACCTTCAAGTCCCATAGTGGGACTAAAGAAAAGTGTAAAAAAAAGTGTAAAAAAAGTAAAAATAAAAGTTCTAAAAATACAATAAAAGTTTCAAATAATAACACAAAACACAATCGCCCTTTTTCCTTTATCAAGTCATTTATTATTGAAAAAAATAATAAAGCCATACATATTTGGTATCGCTGCGACCGTAACGACCGTAACTATAAAAATATTATGTTATTTATTCCGCAAAGTGAACGCCGTAAAAAAAAACTAAAAAATACTGACATAATTGCAATTTTTTGGTCACTTTGTCTTCCAAAAATTGAAATAAAAAGTGATCAAAAAGTCGCATGTACCCAAAAATGGTACCTATAAAAACTATAACTCGTCTCGCTAAAAATAAGCCCTCATACAGCTCCATCAACAAAAAAATTAAAACCGTTATGGCTCTCACAACTTGGCGACAGAAAAAATCCATTCTCTTTCCAAAGGTTATTTTATTGTGCAAAAAGTTGTAAAACATAAAAAAGTTCTATAAATTAGGTATCACCGGAATCGGACTGACCCGCAGAATAAAGGTAACGTGTAATTTATAACGCGTGGTGAACGCTGTATAAAAAGAATTTAAAAAATAATGTCAGAATTGCTGTTTTTTGGTCACCTTGCCTCCCCAAAAAAAAAGGATAACATGTGATCAAAAAGTCGCATGTACCCCAAAATGGTACCAATAATAACTACAGCTCGTCCCGCAAAAAAAACAGCCGTCATACCACTACGTCTATGAAAAAATAAAATTAGTTAAGGCTCCAATAAGCCAGGAAATAAAAATATGCAGTTGTGCCGGCCCGAGGGAAACATTTCTTCTGTTTCAAGTGGCGAATTATCAAGGCCCCTAAAATTAGGGAACCAGGAAGGGGAGGGCCCAAACATATCTGCTGAAAGCGAGGGTGCCCGTATTATACCAGGACAACACTTCTCAGCAAAATTCCTCAAACTGCAAAGGTGCGGAGTGTGGACCAAAAGGGGGATAAGAAAGGACACAGTTTATCAGTGCGACACCGGCCTGTGCAGAAAGGATTGTGTCACAGCGTAACACACATCTATGGATCATTTTATTGTTTTTGTTTACCCCATTATTATACCACCTGACTATGCCCCTTATAAACTCCACCCGGCTTACATGTACCCCCACATTATAAACGGAAACACCAGTAAGACTCAATACAAGACTACTACAAGCAAAATCCACACTCCAAAAGCCAAATGGCGCTACCTCCCTTCTGAACCCTACAGTGTGCCAAAACAGCAGTTTACTTCCACATATATGGCATCGCCATACCCGGGAGAACCCTTTTAACAATTTTTGGGGTGTGTGTCTCCAGTGGCACAAGCTGGGCGCCACATATTGGCATATCTATAGAAAAAAATCCCATTTTCACTCTGCAACATCGAGTGCACACCAATTTCTGCCAATCACCTGTGGTGTTAATATGCTCACTACACCCCTAAGTGAATACCTTGAGGGGTGTAGTTTCCAAAATGGGGTCACTTCTGGGGGGGATCCACTGTTTTGGTCCCACAGGGACTTTGCAAATGCGACATAGCGCCCAGAAACCAATCCAGCAAAATCTGTACTCCAAAAGCCAAATGGCGCTCCTTCCCTTCTGAGCCCTACTGTGTGCCCAAACAGCAGTTTATGATCACATATGTGGTATTGCCGTACACAGGAGAAGTTGCTTTACAAGTGTTGTGGTGCTTTTTTTCATTTATTTGTTGAGAAAATGAAACATTTTCAGCTAAAACTACGTCTTATTGAAGAAAAAGGATTTTTTTTAATTTTCACTGCCCAATTCTAATAAAATCTATGAAACACCTGTGGGGTCAAAATGCTCACTACACCCCTAGATGAATTCCTCAAAGGGTGTAGTTTTGTGAATGGAATCACTTTTGTGGAGTTTCCACTGTACTGACACCTTAGGAGCTTTGCAATAGTGACATGGTGTCAAGAAACCAATCCAGCAAAATCTGTGCTCCAAAAGCCAAATGGCGCTCCTTCTCTTCAGATCCTTGCCGTGTGCCCAAACAGCAGTTTATGACCACAAATGGGGTATTGCCGTACTCCAGAGAAGTTGCTTTACAAATTTTGTTTTTTTTTATTCCTTTATTTGTTGAGAAAATGAAAAATTTTGAGCTAAAGCTACGTCTTATTGGAAAAAAAGTATTTTTTTTATCTTCACTGCCCAATTCTAATAAAATCTATGAAACCCCTGTGGGTTCAAAATGCTCACTACACCCCTAGATGGATTCTTCAAGGGGTGTAGTTTCCTAAATGGAGTCACTTTTTTGGTGTTTTCACTGTTTTGGTCCCTTAGGGGCTTTGCAAATGCGACGTGGTCTCCGCAAACCATTCCTGCTAAATTTGAGCTGCAAAAACCAAATGTCGCTCTTTCCCTTCTAAGCTCCGCCGTGTGTCCAAACAACCGTTTATCACCACATGTGGGGTACTGTTTTGCTCGGGAGAAATTGCTTTACAAATGTAGTGGTGCATTTTCTCCTTTTAGTCCCTGTGGAAATTAGAAAAAATTAGCTAAACCTACATTTTCTTTGAAAGAATGTAGATTTTCATTTTCACGGCCTATTTCCAATAATTTCTCCAAAAAACCTGCGGAGTCAAAATGCTCACTATACCCCTAGATAATTTCCTCAAGGGGTATAGTTTCCGAAATGGGGTCACTTTTGGGGGATTTCCACTGTTTTGGCGCCGCAAGAGCCTTTCAGACCCGACATGGTGCCTAAAATATTTTCTAATAAAAAAGGAGGCCCCAAAATCCTCTAGGTGCTCCTTTGCTTCTGAGGCTGGTGCTGCAGTCAATAAGTGCACTAGGGCCACATGTGGGGTATTTCTAAAAACTGCAGAATCTGGGAAATAGATATTGAGTTGCGTTTCTCTGGTAAAACTTTCTGTGTTACAAAAAAAATAGATGAAAAATTAATTTCTGCAAAAAAAAAAAGAAATTTGAAAATTTCACATCTACTTTGCCTTAATTCCTGTGAAACATCTAAAGGGTTAAGAAACTTTCTAAATGCTGTTTTGAATACTTTGAGGGGTGAAGTTTTTAAAATGGGGTGACTTATCGAGGGTTTCTAATATATAAGGCCCTAAAATCCACTTCACAACTGAACTGGCCCCTGTAAAAATAGCCTTTTGAAATTTTCTTGAAAATGTGAGAAATTGCTGCTAAAGTTCTATGCCTTGTGATGTCATAGAAAAATAAAAGGATGTTCAAAAAACAATGCCAATCTAAAGTAGACATATGGGGGATGTTAATTAGCAACAATTTTGTGTGGTATTACCATCTGTCTTACAAGCAGATACATATAAATTTAGAAAAATGCTAATTTTTGCAATTTTTCGCTAAATTTTGGTGTTTTTCACAATTAAATACTTAATGTATCGGGCAAATTTTGCCAGTAACATAAAGTCCAATGTCTCACGAGAAAACAATCTCAGAATCGCTTGGATAGGAAAAAGCATTCCGAAGTTATTACCACATAAAGTGAAACATATCAGATTTGAAAAAATTGGCTGCGTCCTGAAGGCCAAAACAGGCTGTGTCCTGAAGGGGTTAATCCATTTTTTTCATGTAAAACAGAAGGTTTTACCAGACAAACGCAACTCAATATTTCTTGCCCAGATTCTGTAGTTTTGAGAAATATCCCACATGTGGCCCTAGTGCGCTAATGGACTGAAGCACCAGCCTCCGAAGCAAAGGAGCACCTAGAGGATTTTGAGGCCTCCTTTTTATTAGGCACCATGTCCGGTTTGAAGAGGTCTTGTGGTGCCAAAACAGTGGAAACCCTCAAAAGTGACCCTATTTTGGAAACTAGACCCCTTGAGGAATTCATTGTAGTTTTCATGGGGTGCATGCGACTTTTTGATCAGTTTTTATTCTATTTTTAAGTGGCGTGGTGAGTGAAAAACAGCAATTCTACTATTGATTTTTTATTCTATTATTTTTACAGCGTTCACCGTGCGGTATAAATGACATATTCACTTTATTCTGCGGGGCGATACGATTACGGCGATACCATATGTTTATAGATTTTTTTTATGTCTTATGGCGTTTGCACAATAAAATACTTTTTGTAAAAAATCATTTACTTTTTGTGTTACCTTATTCTACGCGGCAGAACTTTTTTATTTTTCCATCAATAAATCCATGCGAGGACTTGATTTTGCGTAACTGTAACTGTAGTTTTGTTCAGTACCATTTTTAGGTACATGCGACTTTTTGATCTCTTTTTATTCTATTTTTTGGGAGGTGAAGTGACCAAACAATTGTGATTCTGGTATGGTTTTTTATTATTTTCTTTTGTGGCGTTCACCGCACGGGATAAATAATGAAATAATTTTGTAGTTCAGGCCATTACGGACGCGGCGATACCAATTATTTATAGTTTATTTGTTTATTTATATATTTTTATTAATAATAAAGGACTGATAAGGGAAAAAGGGTGATTTTTACTATTTTATTACAATTAAAACTTTTATTTTCTTATTTTTACACAACTTTTTCTTACTTTTTCTTTTACTTTATTACTTTGTCCCACTAGGGGACTTGAGGGCAGGAGGCCCTGACCGAAATTCTAATACACACTACGCATGTAGTGCAGTGTATTGGGGCTGTCAGCTACTCACTGACAGCAAGCATAGTGGGTTCGGACTTTGTCAGGACCCACTAGGCTTCCGTAGATGGCATAGCCGGACGCCATTGTTAGGCGTCCGGTTGCCATAGCCACCATCGCCGCCCGCCATCATGTAGCGGGCCGTTGATGGTGGTTTAACCCCTAAGAGGCCGTAATCGCTATTGAAAGCGGCTTCTAAGGAGTTAATCAGCGGGGACACAGTGATCGGTCCCCGCTATAGGAGCTGCGGCAACCGCTGTACAAGACAGCAGCTGTCACAGCTCCTGTATGTGTCGGGAAGACGGCCAAAATGGCCGTTCCTCCTGTGACGTACTATTCCGTCATGGAGTGCAAACGGGATGGTTTCCATGACGGAATAGTACGTCACTGAGCACGAAGGGGTTAACTAGTACTTCACCTGCGTGCATACATTGTCCCCCAGTCCCTGCCTCAGTAACCTCAGAACAAGGCCATTTTGTGGTATAGTATCAAATCCTTTTGCAAAATCCAGATATACCACATCAGCAGCATGACTAATATTCGGATTTCCCCTTACCACCTCAAAGTGTTGATTTGGCCTCAAAATTCTTCAGATCTCAATCCGATCGATCATTTGTGGGATGTTCTGGAAAAAAAAGTCTGATCCATGGAAGCCCCACCTTGCAATTTACAGGACTTAGGGCATGGCCAGACGTGGCTTGTTTCTGCCGCCACTGTCCGCATCAATGCCGCACATAATCTGCGTTGCAGATTCTGTTGCGGCTTTGCCTAAAATGTGCAGGAAATTGATGCGGATTAGCCGTTGCGTATTCAGGTGAAGAGTGCTTCCCTTCTCTCTATCAGTGTAGGATAGAGAGAAGGGACAGCAATTTCCCTAGTAAAAGTAAAAGAAATTCATACTTACCCGGCCGTTGTCTTGGTGACGCGTCCCTCTTTCGACATCCAGCCCGACCTCCCTGGATGACACGGCAGTCCATGTGACCGCTGCAGCCTGTGATTGGCCTGTGATTGGCTGCAGCCGTCACTTGGACTGAAACGTCATCCCTGGAGGCCGGACTAGAGGAAGAAGCAGGGAGTTCTCGGTAAGTATGAACTTCTATTTTTTTTACACGTTGATCTATATTGTGATCGGTAGTCATTGTCCAGGGTGCTGAAACAGTTACTGCCGATCGTTTAACTCTTTCAGCACCCTGGACAGTGACTATCACCTGACGTCACCTAGCAACGCTCCCGTAATTACGGGTGCACACACATAGTCACCCGTAATTACGGGAGCCCCATAGACTTCTATGGGCCTGCCGGTGCCGTAAGTACGGCCCGTGATTACTGGCGTTTTTACGTTCGTGTGTATGGGGCCTTAGTCTGGCTAGAGACCTAGAAATACATAGGTCCAGCCAGAATGAAGAAATAAACAACACACATAACATCTGCAGATTTCATTGCGGAATTTTGACTCTCCATTGAAGTCAATGGAGAAATTCTGCAATGAGTCCGCAACAAGTCCGCTACACGTCCGCAACAGCCAGTGTATGCAGCGGACACCAAATTCCACACCGCAGCCTATGGTCCGCAGCAGAGTTTTCCGCCACGTCAGCACGAACCTAACTGAAAAGGTGTGGAAACCAATGGAGAATATGTCGGCTGCGGATTACCGCAGCGGACTGACTGCAGCGGAATTCCAGGGCAATTCCACCACGTCTGGCCATGCCCTTAAAGGATTTGCTACTAATGTCTTGCTACCATATACCACAGGATACCTAGGAAAGATATTTTTTAATTAGTACAGTATAATTATAAGGGTATGTTCACACGTAGCCCAAAGAGTGGAGATTTTCCGCAACAGATTTCATTGTGGAAAATCCGCAGAGTATTAGGGAACAGCCAGACGTGGTGGAGTTTTTCCGCTGCAAATGTTGGTGCAGATTTGGGGCAACTACACAACGAATCTGCACCAACATTTGCATATTTGACAGGTAATTCAGACGTTGCAGAAAAGACAGCGGACTTGCCACAGATTTCAGTTCTTGCATTGCAAAGGTTGAAATTCCGCTTCTTCTCAGCAACAGTCAGTGCATGCTGCGGAGGGAAAATTCCGCACCGCAGCCTATTGTCCGCAGCAGAGTTTTCCGCGTCTGAACTAACTTGCCTAAAAATGTATTGAAACAACTGTAAAAAACGGCCGCTGGAGAATTCCACTGCGGACTGTCCACAGCGGAATTCCACAGCAATTCCGCCACGTCTGGCGCCACGCCACGTCTAGGAGTCCCTGCCTCTCTGCAGGACAACTGTCCCGTACTGTAATCATGTTTTCAGTACGGGACAGTAGTTCCACGGAGAGACAGGGACTCCTAACGTCGTACATAACATACGATACTAGGAGCCCGGCTCCCTTCACTGAGTTTGGTCCGGGACTTCCGGCCGGAATACGTCCGTCCATTACGGACGTTAATGTGCTCGTGTGAACCCAGCCTGATACGTTCTGAAAAGTAGTTCAGTCAAATAGGTGCGACTGCTGGAAACCAATAAGATTCCACCTGTCAATTTAGGTGCAGGTTAGAAAATAATTGCAGGAATCTGATTGGTTGCTAAAGGCTACACCTTATAAATGGGGCTCCTTTTTCATTTAGTGGTAACTGAATACTATAAACAACCATCCAGGACCTGACATTTCTCTCTGTGTTTCCCCTTCCCTCACAAAGCTGTTCACACAGAGTATTTTGACGAGTTTTCCGCAAAACTCGTCAAAAACCGGCCGAAAATGCCTCCCATTGATTTCAATGGGAGGCGGAGGCGGTTTTCTCCCGTGAGCGGTAAAACCGCCTTGTGGGAGAAAGAAGGGACATGCCCTATCTTCACGCGGTTACGCCTCTGACCTCCCATTGACATCAATGGGAGACAGAGAAAGCGTATTTCGCTGAGTTTTTTGCCTGTAGCACTCAATGGGCGCGAGCAAAAAATGATGTGAAAAACGCAGCGAAAATCGCGGGAAATGGCGTGCACGAAGGTCAAAATCTGCCTCAAAATCCCAAACTGAATTTTGAGGCAGAATTTTCCTCCTGCAAAAAACTCAGTGTGAACACAGCCTTAAGGGCTCATGCACATGACTGCTGTTTTCTTCAGTGTCCTATCCGTTTTTATTGTCGATAGCAAACGTGTAGATGATGCCTAAACCATTTTCACACGGCAGCAAAAAAAGTGGCCTAAGGGTTATTTCCAACTCATACATTTATGGCATATCCCATAGTTGCCAACATTTAAATTTTTTATCCAGGGACACTTAAGGTGTGGCGTGTTTGGTGGGTGTGTTTTATGGGGCGTGGTTTATTTGGTGGGTGTGGCACAGTGCCAACTGTAGATAATGCCACAGTGCCCTCTGTAGATAATAGCACAATGCCCTCTGTAGACAATACCAGACCGCCTGTAGATAATGCCACACAGACCCCCTGTAAAAGATGACACACAGACCCCCGTAGATGCCACCCCCCGTAGATGATGCCACCCCCCATAGATGATGCCACCCCCCATAGATGATGCCACACACATATCCCCGTAGATGATGCCACACACACCGCCATAGAAGATGGCACAAACACCCACTGTAGATGGTGCCAGACACAGCCCGCCTGTAGATAGTGCCAGACACCCCCCTCATAAATCGTGCCAGACACCCCCTGGAGATAGCGCCAAACACCCCCTCTGTAGATAGCGCCAGACAAACCCCCTGTAGATAGCGCCAGACACCCCCCCTGTAGATAGCGCCAGACACGACCCCTGTAGATAGCGCCAGACACCCCCAACTGTAGAAAGTGCCAGACACCCCACACTGTAGATAGTGCCAGACACCCCCCCCCCCCTCCATTGGGGCACCCTTCAGAAGTGGAAGCCCAAGAGCGTTGCTGACGCTCTGGCTGGGGATTTAGCTCCAGGAGGATCTCCTGACTTCACTGCCAATATAGGGACAGTGACGTGAGGGGCTCTCTCTGGGATCGGAATCCCTGGCCAGAGCCTTGCCGACACCCTGGCCCTGGATTCTGGCAGTGAAGTCAAGGGCTTTCCCCAGCGCTTTGGGTATGTTCACACGGCTTATTTTTAGCCGTTTATCGGGCCATAAACGCCCCGAAAAACGGCTGAAAATACCGAGGGTGAACGCCTCCAAACATCTGCCCATTGATTTCAATGGGAAAAACGGTGTTTCATTCCCACGGGGCGTTTTTAAGAGGCCGTTTGTAAAAAACGACGCGTAAAAATGTAGTGCATGTCAATTCTTGAGCAGTTTTTGAAGCCGTTTTTCATTGTCTGGCGGTATGTTCACACAGGCTATTTTAGCCGTTTTTTGGGCCGTAAACGTCCCGAAAAACGGCTGAAAAATCGGAAGAATAACGCCTACAAACATCTGCCCATTGATATCAATGGGAAATACGGCGTTCTGTCCCGGCGGATTTTCAAAAAACGGCGCGTAGAAAGACGCCCTGTAAAATGAAGTGCATGCCACTTCTTGAGCTGTTTTTGGAGCCGTTTTTCATTGACTCAATAGACTCAGCTCCAAAAACGGCCGTAAAAAATGCCGCAAAAAAACCGTGTTTGATTAAAAAAAAACGGCTGAAAATCAGGAGCTGTATTCTTGTTGTGAAAACTGCCAAAAATAGGACATGTCCTATTTTTTGACGGCGAGTATTCACGGGCCGTTAAACAAACGGCCATGTGAATAGAGCCACAGAACTAGATTGTTCTGAAACGGCATGTCAACCCTTCTCCGTCACACGGCCGTTTTTCACTGGTGTGATGTGCTCTGTGCCTGGTTCCTCCTCTCCCTGGGACGCGCTGGGGGATCCGATGACATCACTGGCTTAGCTCGCTCGCTTTCTCTCTCTCTTCCTCCTTGTGTTCTGGGAAGTGGTGCCAGGAATAACCCTGAGTGTCTGCATAGCATAGGAGGCTGCCTCATCTGCAGGCAGCTCTGGTGCCCTCACACGGCGGGCACAGTCTCCAGCTCTCCTCCCTTCTCCTATCTTTAGAGCTCTCATTGCCAGGGACATTTTTCTTCAGAGCTCGGCACCTGAGGCAGCAATCCTCCTCAGAAAATCACCAGTGCAGAGGGCAGCACCAGCTAACTGAGGGCAAGCTCAGCAGGGTGGTATTATCTGCTGCCACCACAAGGACACCACGGGAGGTTACATGATCTCATTCATGGCTCTGCTTCCTTCACCTGCCCCTTCCTACCTCTAACAGGTACTGCCATTGTAAGTGCCAGCTGTTATGCCAGGTATATTGCACAGCTGATTGTATCTAGCTTCAGAGTTTTCAGCCTCAGTGATCCAATATTTCCTTCTTTGCACATCCTATTTATTGCGCCAGGAAATATGTGTGTGTAATATTTATGATCTATCATTTACATTGTAGGAAGACTCGTGTTAGCTCTGTCATTCATTTATTTACACACATTATCATTTGTCTCCTGCATCAGGGATCCCCCCAGAAAACACCACCCTTCCCTCTGAGCAGCAGCCGGCCCCTTCTCCCCACTCCTCCTCCTGTGAACTCTCCCTTACCCTCTCCGTCTGCCTGCACCTGATCTGCACACACACACATATCATGCCCACACACTGACAAGCCGGCGTGCACAGGAAGGAGAGCAGCAACTGACAGCAGCAGCACGTCCATAGGAGCTCCTTCAGCCTCTCCCCGGCTGTCAGTGGTGGGGAGGAGGAGGAGGAGGAGGAGGGGGCGATCAACAACTACTTGTTACACGTTTCTTCTGGAAGAGGCAGCATGACGTGCCCAGGATTATTAGTTTGGTGCCCATGAACACCTGGCATTATTATTTTTAAATGTGGACTGATCGTGATCGTGGAGGTTAAGAGCCTGAGATCCGGTGAGTCACTGCAGCTCCTCCATTTTCATGTTATAAGGTCTATGTTATTACACGCCTACTCTCCGGTCCCCTGCTATCTAGAAAGAATATCTGGCATCCAGCAGGGTCCTAACACCCCCTCCCTGTTATGCCATGGCATGATGGCACACATAGAATTGATAGTAAAGATAGTAGCTGTGCCAACCAGATACATGTCATCACTCCTGCTGATGTGACGTCGTTGTGATAAACACTGAATGTATGTGTGCCATCCTATCGTGTGCCATGTAGCTGGGCAGTATGCCCCACTAATGCTAGTTGCCTTAGCAAAGTTCTTATTTCCACTGCCCCTTCTAAGTACTGGGTGATCCCCTAATAGATACTTGGGATTGGAGGAAATCCTCCTATTATTGTTTACCCAGGGCCAATGTACAGAGGGCCCCGGGCAGAGCAAAAGACACATATAATCATCATTATTACCGTCATTAGTATTATTACTATGTCAAGAGTGGCACGGTTATGTGTTGTATGGGTCATACTGGCATTGAATACAATTCTATCTCCCTCCAACACTGTGTATTGCAGTCAGTTGTCAGGGACTTGTCATGATTTCAAGAAAAATAATAAGCCCAGTATAATAAATAATAATGTACACAACATCAAAGCCCGCACCCCTTATATGTCTGCTCTGGGTATATAGAGGGGGTGGTTGATGTGTAATTGGGAAATGTGGGGAATACCCAGGCTGGGAATGTATGCAGATTAGGCGGAGGTTTGCGGAATATCCACAGGAATTTGGCTCCTAATGACAGCAGTCAGGGAGAGAGAGGGGGGGGGGGCAAAGGTCAGCAACTGCCTGGGCGCACTCTATTTAAGGGTTTCTACTCATCTCTTGCACTTTTTAGACACCTTTGCGTCTGCCCCATACAAACTCATTTATCTGTGCATCATGTGTGGCCTGGCATGCTCAGTTCTGCCCTGGTTTGTGTATACTATACACCTGTAGAAATGTATACTGAAGGCCAACACCTACATAATATATATATGTGTGGCAGCCTGCCTGGCATGCTCAGTTCTGCCCTGGTTTGTGTATACTATACACCTGTAGAAATGTAAATATATACATATATATGTACATATATATGTGTGTGCTGTTTTTACTTGTATAGTTGGTAAATATTACCGGTCTACTTTGCACAATATGCTTGTACACAATTTGTTTGGTTTATGTTATCACCATGTAAAAATGTTCACAATATAGGCCACAATGGTGTCATTGTTTATCAATATTCTTAGGATTGTAATGCTTCTGTATACACATAATAACATTTGCATGAGTGACAATATACATTTAGCAGGCATGGTTGCTTTGCTGCCGTTGGTGTTTATATAGTTTATACAGCCTTTATATCAGTATGATCATGCAATTGTTATGTGATAATATTTAATATATTAGGCTGAGTTCACACTTGTGTTGTATCATTTGTTACTCTGATCCATTTGTAGACCAGAATAAGAGTAAAAAAACGGATCTGTTAAAAATCCCATTGAAATCAATGGGATTTTTAATTTCATCTGCTCGCGTCCGTTATGTTAGGCTGTGTTCACATCAGCGTTGCCCTTCCGTTGGCGGTTTCCGTCGGGTTAACCCCTTAACATAAATGCAAACCAAAACCTAAGCTTCCGTTTCCCTCACCATTGATATCAATGGTGACGGAAACCTAGCTAATGGTTTTCCATCTGTTACCGTTGCGACAGGGTTCCGTTGTTCTTGACGGAACCAATAGCAGTCGACTTATATTTTGATCATTAGTGTCAACGTAAAACGGTTTGTATTCCTTTTGCTGTTTTGATTACAATGGTATTTTTAACAAGTCTGGTTTTGTCCTTATTCTGATCTAAATGGGTTATACAACACAAGTTTGTTTTTGTTGTCGATGTACTGCAGGCTGTTGAAATATTAATTCCCTTCTGTCTGTTTGTCTATCTAAAACTTTAACCCTGTGTCTCGCCTCTTAAAGGAGCACTGGATCTAAATTAGAAAGCTTCTGAAAATGCACAAATCTGTATGTCCATGTCTCTGCAGTGATCAGGAGGTAGACATTTTTCTGGACTTACTGCTAGTAATCCCATTGAACATCACTACATGCTGTCTGAAATGGCTGATAACAGCGATCAGTAGATTTCATTAAACGGCACAGCGAATGGAGAGAAGATAGACATAAGGCTTCGTTTTCTTTATGGGGAAATGTGCTATATTGGCAATTATTATTCTTTTTTATTATTATTATTATCATCATTCTTATACTTATATTTACTAAATACTTATTTCATAGCTGTGGTAACAGAATACTGCAGATTTTTTCACATTAATGGCGTAATACATGCATCTTTTCATCGAGCAGATTTGCGCTGTCTGTCTGTGTTCGCCTGTGTCTTCTAATGCCTGTGTGTTCTCATGAGTGGGTGGAACATTGGCCTGTTCCGGGAATGTTCCATGACGTGTAATAGTCACAGGAAGGGGGTTAACAAGGGGCTCTGCCTGCCATCAAACCAGATGTTCTCCCTCTCTTTCCTTCTTTCTCTTCTGCATTGGCAAAACATTGCCCTGCAGGGAGAGAATGAAGCACACTTTCTGTCCGGATATGTCTGACAGTTGCATAGTAATAGCAGTGATCCATTGTGGACAGGCAGGTGTGCCGTCATCTCTGGTGGCAGCCTGGGAACCTGTGCATTAATCCAGTGTACATTGTCCCGTGAAATCTCCTATGTCGAGAGAATAGTACTATCCTCGTTTGCTTGGAGGTTCCTTCTATGGAAAATCCAAAATCCTTTCCTGGTTTTCCCGCCCTAGATTAGGGAAATAAATAAATATCCAGAATTGTGCTGGAAATATGAGCACATAATTGTTTGTAGAGTTGTATTGCTATTTCTTTATCTGTTGTGGATTGTCTTACCTCACTAGCTACAGCAATGTATATTGATTATTGTCCCTTTACATATTTGGAAGCCATATGTAGATACGTTAAAGCTATGAGGTGACATAAGGCTTATGTGTGATGTGTTGGACTATGAAGTGATATGTCTATTTGATAATTAGAATAGGGGAACATCTATGAAAATTTTAGTTTTAGATGTATTACATTTTACTATATGGTTGGGTTGCTATGATGTGCCATCCGCAGCTGAGGTTAGATGGTGACTATGGACACGTGACATCTAAAATTTCACAACTGTCATGCAAGAGGGTTGCATGTATTTGGAAAAATGAGTGCAACCATCAGAGGCGTTGCTAGCACTGGGCCTTCGGGGCCCAAGCCCCGGATCTTTGGCACGGTGCACCCGGATCCCCGGCGACTGCCACATTCGAGTCGCAGCGGTCGCAACTGCGACCGGGCCGCGGCCACCTGCACCGCAACTGTAAAAGTTACTATAGTAACTGGGGGTTTGTACTAAAATACACGGGCCCCTGTTGCTATAGTAACGACACATACTTGCCCATCTTCCTTCCCGAGCACAGCAGAAGTCCTGACGACTTCTCGCGTCATGACGTTACGACGCTGTGCGCCGCGAATGACGTCATGACGCTAGATGGTGTTGGAACATCCGCTGCACCCAGAGCCGAAGAGGAGGGTAAGGCCTTATTCACATGAACGTGTTATACGTGAATGGGGCCGTTCAGACTGTAAGTGAATTTCACGCAGCGTATATGCGCTGCATGAAACGCATGACATGTCCTATATTTGCCCGTGTTTCAGGCTGCACGCACCCATTAAAGTCAATGGGTGCGTGCAAATCGCGCTCGGCACACGGAAGCACTTCCGTGTGCCGCGCGTGGTGCGCGCTACAGTATGAAAATAAATGAATGAAAACAGAAAAGCACCACATGCTTTTCTGTTTGTAAACAGAAAACCAGAGTGTCATCATGATGCCGGCTGCGGGAAAATCACGCAGCCACGCACCATATAATGATGCCACACGGACCTTTTGCGCGCGCAAAACGCAGCGTTTTTTGCGCGCACAAAACGGACACGTAGGTGTGAATAAGGCCTAAGTGTAATGTTACGGTCTGCTGGGTAAGCTTAGATACAGGGTCCAACAGACAGTATCACACATGGACCCTGTATCTTAGCCTTCCATGTTAGGCTTCGATACAGGGCTCCAGCAGACAGTAATCTTATACAGTATAAGATTACTGTCTGCTGGGGCCCTGTATCTAAGCCTACCCTGTGGCCATTGAAATCAACGGGTCCGTGTGCTGTGCGTTATTTCAATGCACAGCCCACGGACGAGATTCACGCTCGTCTGAATGAGCGCTAAGTCTATCATGTGTGATCCTGTCTGCTGGGACCATGTATCTTAGCCTATCATGTGTGATCCTGTCTGCTAGGGCCCTGTATCTAAGCCTATCATGTGTGATACTGTCTGCTGAGACAATGAATCCAATTCTATCCAGCGGTCTAGCTATAGGAGCCTTTGCGTTATAGATATGCTATCTCCGATATATATGTAAAAAAATATAATAATTTTTTTTTGCGGTGGGATAAATATATGTCTCGGGGCTTGTGCCCCTGATCTTTTTAGACCCTAGCAACGCCCCTGGCAACCATGACAGAGGGTCTACTGAAGTTGCAGCTGACCAGAACTACAAGTCTCAGACTGACTAAATGGTATCCTAAATGTTATGCCTTTTCACATTTATTTCTATTGGTGTTAGGCCTTATTCATACCAATGTATTTCACGTCCATGTGCTGTCCGTTTAAATAACTGACTGCACACTAACCAATGCAATTCAATGGGGCTATTCACACATCCGTGTTTTTTGTCATGGAGCGTGTTCCGGTTGCGTAAAACTCACTTCATGTTTTATTCTGGTCCGTTTTTGCGGCGCAGACTAGGTCATTGAAGTTTATAGGTGTGTGAAAAAAACCAGACAGCACACGGGCAACATCCATGTTCTGTCCGTTTTTCATGCATCATTTTCTAATGAAATGTAGAGAAAAAAAGAAAAGTGAAACCAGAAAGCGCTTGCATAGGAGAAATACGGACGAGAAAAACAAATGACACATGTAAACCATACTGACACAACACGGATAGTCGTATGCATAAAAAAAATCAGACACGCTTGTGTGAATAAGGCCTTATGCACTCAATAAAGTTAGCTCTCATGATTTGGGTTGATTTGCTTGCTTGAGGCTGGACTTGCATGGCTCACATTACCATGTTGCCCTGGCCTTGTAGTTTGTCATGTTTTCTGTTTAAGATTAATATACTGTTCTTATGGCCTTCAGCTTAGAGTCACACCACCTAAATGGTAACCAACCTGCTGATGACATCACCAAACTTAGACGATGAGCTAGGATTGTGTTTAGGTCACTGCGGTGTTACTTGGTGATAAGCGCAGTCTTGGTAATTCCTGCTTTTTATGATAAGCTTTTTATGATTTTTATGATAAGCTTTATTTCATCAATTGCAAATGATTTGTTCGCATGTCGACTACAACTTAATTAAAGGCTATGTAAGCCCATACCTCCCAACTTGCAAGTATCACGAAGTGGGACAACTGATGTGGCGCGTGTGGAGCAGTGTGGCAATTTTTTTCCGTTTTAAGCCATGCCTTTAACTCCGACCAATCTCCGCCCATACACACCCGGTTCAGCCCACAGAGAATCATGCTCCCACAGAGCCTCCCCACAGTATAATGCCCTTATATCTGCCCCCCCCCCCTCACACACACAGTATAATAACCCAGAGTGCTTTCCACACATTATAATGCCAAATAGCTACCCCCTAGGGTTGGGCGATTAATCGAATTAACTCGCTTAATTCCCCATCTCAAGTTGGCACGATTCTGGATTTGCCCAGAATCGTGAAATCGTTACAGGCCCCGCCCCATAGCAGGGTAGAAAAAAAAAGCCTCACCGCGCATCTACTTTAATGAACGCCGGGTTTGCTAAGGGTATGATCACACAGCTAAAAATGCAGGGGTTGAACGCCTCCAAACATCTGCCCATTGATTTCAATGGTAAAACGGCGTTCCGTTCCCACGGGCCATTTTTTAAGCGTCCGTTTTTAAAAACTGCCGCGTAAAAAAACGCCTCGCAAAAAGAAGTGCATGTCACCCCTTGAGCCGTTTTTGGAGCAGTTTTTCATTGACTCAATAGAAAAACAGCTCCAAAAACGGCCGTAAAAATGCCGCAAAAAACGCTAGTTGCTTAAAAAACGGCTAAAAATCAGGGGCTGTTTTCCCTTAAAAACAGCTCTGTATTTACAGCCGTTTTTTGTTAAGCATGTGAACATAGCCTAACTGTGTAACTGTGAGTCCAGAGATTGTTTTACACAGAGTCCAGTTCTCCCGGACAGCTTCTTAACCCATTCAGTTCCCACTGCATTTCAAGGATTAATGAAGCTATAGCCACCCAATAGCCTTGACATGCAGCAGGAACTGAATGGGTAAATGAAGTGGTTTTGTTTATCTTCAGTTATGATAATGCCATAGTAGAGAGCAGTGTCAGTGGAGGAGCCTCAGTGCTGGTGATATACAATGCAGCGGGGTTTACTAGTTCTGTGTAGTACTGCTGATAATAAATCTAAGAGACTTGCCACAGAAGTTATGTCCAAAGAGCAGTCATAAATCACATGTAGACTTTGGGGGTAATTTATCAACCTTTCTACACCAGAAAAGTCACAGAAAGGCCCAAAAGTGACAATTTGCTGTGCAAATTGCAACTTGCCCTTTGAGCCACCCACGACACTTTTGTAGAAAGGGGCGTGACCTCTGAGAAAGAGCATGACCACTGCGGCCCAACAAATTTATTATAATTTACGCCAGTCTAATTGTAACATAAGGACACTTTAAAGGGCCCATTACATCGGCCAATTTTGGCCTGTGTAAGGTTTGCACCAGTCACAAGAAGCTATGTATGGGGACGAGCGCTCCTTACTCTGTTTGCTCGTCCCCATACGTTATTATCATGTCGGCAGATGTACTGCCAATGACGATAATATTAAAGTTTTTTTAAAACTATACTATCTGCTGATGAACGAGATTTGCTCGTTCATCTGCTGATCACTGCCCTCTTTACACAGGGCAATTATCGGCAACGAGCGTTCTATGAACGCTTGTCTGCCCAATAATTGCCCATTTTAAAATGGCCTTAAGCGTGTATATCTGGATCTTTCCAGGTGTACACGCTAACCATAGCAAAAAATTTATGTGAATGGGACCTTGTGTATTTTACCTCAGGTCTCACTGTTCTTCTGCTGCTCATATGCATCACACCATATATACTGTACAATGTTTACAAGCAATGTACCATAAATACCCTATATTGGAAAATCATCCATAGTGTTGAAAAAAATGTAGATTATATTTTTTGTCAAAATCGCCCAGCCCTACTACCCCCACACAGTATAATGCCCTCATAGCTGCCCACATACAGTCTAAAGCCAACACAGATGTCCCCATACAGTATAATGCCCACACAGATACTGGCATACAGTATAATGCCCACACAAATTCCTCCATAAAGTATAATGCCCAATAGCTGCCCCCATACAGTATAATGCCCACACAGATGCCCCATACAGTATAATGCCCACACAGATGCCCCCATACAGTATAATGCCCCTATAGCTGACCCCATACAGTATAATGCCCCATAGCTGTCCCCATATAGTATAATGCTCCATAGCTGTCCCCATATAGTATAATTCCCCATAGCTGCCACCATATAGGTAATGTCTCCTTAGCTGCCACCATACAGTATTATGCCCCCATACCTGTCCCCATACAGTATAATTCCCCATAGCTGCGCCATACAGTATATTGCTACCTTAGCTGCCCCCGTACAGTATAATAACCCCCTTAGTTGCCCCTAGTGCCAGTGTCCACTTAATGCCACAGTGCCCATGTAGCTAGTGCCACAAAGTGCCCATGTAGATAGCACCACAGTGTCCCCTTTAGATAGTGCAACATCCATACCTCCCAGCCATCCCGGATTTAACGGGAAAGTCCCAGATTCTGGGCGGTGTCTCGCTGTCCCGGGAGGCCGGTGGTATGGCCCATTGTCAACTGTGTCTGCGTCTTCAGGAGGCACATACAGTTGAAGCCAATGCTGAAGCAAGGAACCGTCAGCTCCCTGCTTCAGCATTCACTGTCCACTAGTCAAGGACTTCCCGGGCACCTCGCTACTTTAAGCGCTGAGCACAGGGAAGCACTTGACGTCACTGTCTATATATGGGCAGTGATGTCAGGGTTTCAACTATGGAGACTCTTGGCTTGGGAAAGCCCTTGACTTCACTCTCCATATATGGACAGTGACGTAAGTGGCTCCTCTAGGAGCGGAATCCCTGGCCAGAACATTGGCCGGGGATTCCGGCATCTTAAAGCCCCTAGTATCACTGTCCATATATGGACAGTGATGTCAGGGGTTCCTCCAGGAGCGGAATCCCCGGCCAGATCGTTGCTCTGGCGGGTGATTCCGCTCCTAGAGGAGCCTCTGATGTCACCGTCCATATATGGATAGTGATGTCAGGGGCTCCCTGCTGAAGCAGAATCCCGTTACAGAGCATTACCGAATTTCTGGCCAGAGTGTTCCGATCCTGAGGTAGCTCCTAAAGTCACTGTCCAGATATGGGCAGTGACGTCAGGGGCTACTCCAGGAGCGGAATCTCCGGCCAGAGCGGAATCCCCGGCCAGAGCATTACCAACGCTCTTGCCGAGGATTACACTCTTAGACGGAGCCCCTGACATTACTGTGGTGATGCCAGGGGCTCTCTCCAAGAGCGGAATCCCCAACCAGAGCATTGCCGGTGCTCTGGCTGGGGATTCCGCTACTGGAGGAGCCCCTGCCATAACTATCCATATATGGACAGTGACATCAGGAGCTCCTTCAGGAGCGTAATCCCCGCCCAGAACGTTGCCGACACTCTGGCCGGGGAATCCGCTCCTAGCGGGAGCCCATGACGTCACTGTCCATACATGGACAGTGACATCAGGGGCTCGTTCTGGAGCGGAATCCCCGGCCACAGCATGGCCGATGCTCCGTCTGGGGATTCTGCTCCTAGTGGCAGTCCGAATGGCGCTATCTACAGTGGAGTGGCGCTATCTTCAAGGGGGTGTGGCATACCTCCCAACTTTCCAGTATTGGAAAGAGGGACAACTGTGGCAAGTTTTTCCCCTGTCAAGCCATACCTCTAACCCTGCCCAATCCCATATACATCCAGTTCAGCCCATGCTGGGAGTTGTTTCACAATCTAAATTAGAATCGCACATCCTCTCTGCAGACCTTATAAGTGAATCTAGTACTGATATGTCGCAGTCAGAGGAAAAAAACAAAACTATGTCATAGAGCTGACGTCTTCTCTGATTGCAGTAGTTCTGCTTTTCTTCTCCATCCGGCCCAGACCATCATAATGACTTCTCCAGGCCACCACTCATCTCGACAGAGTTTGCCGTTGTTGTCTTTGGCTCCACACTTTGCAGCAGATCTCTACACTTTATACTCAGACAAAATAGTGTCTCACACTGAACCACCTAAATATAAAACTGCTACACATACTGTGCCCACTGAATATAATAGTGCTGCATGCACTGTGCTACCTGAATATAATACTGCCACACATTGTGCCCCTTCTAAATATAATTGACAGCGTAATTTATGATGATCAGTGTATTCTGTAAAAACAAAACAAAAAAAACCTGTGTGTTTAAGGTTAACCCCAACGTTGCCATTATGTAGGGGAAATGATAGGGTCACTTTTTAATGTGAGGCACATGGTGTTATGAATTTTGAACCTCAAGTGCCTCACATTAGTAGTAATTAACCCCATCATGTATCTTACACATTAACCCAGGTACATGATGGGGTTACTTACTATTTATGTGAGGCACATGGAGGTTCAAAATTCATAACACGATGTGCCTCACATCATAAAATGGAAGGACTTTTTATTTTTGTGTTTTTTTTTTTTATTGTTGGCAAAATATCGTTTTGGTATCGAGAATCGCATTATACACAAAGTATCGGCATCTACATATAATTGTGCTGCTTACACTGTGCCCGCTAAATGTCATCGTTAAACACTATGGCACCTGAGTATAACAGTGCTTCGCACACTGTCCCCGAAATATAATAGTGCTACACAGTGGCCCCTGAATATAATAGTGGTACACAGACTGTGTACCCTACATATAATAGTGCTACACACCCTGTGCTCCTGAATCTAATAGTGGTACACACACCAATGCCCCCTAAACATAATAGTGCCACCAACTGCACCTACTAAAAAACATTGTCACACATTACGCCCCATAAAAATAACATTGTCATACACCCCTTAAATAACTTGGTCACACATTGTGCCTCCTGAAAATAACTGTGCCACTGTGTACTCTAAATATAATAATACTACACACACATTGTGCCCTTGAAATGTAAGGGTATGTTCACACGAGGGCGTCCGTAACGGCTGAAATTACGGGGATGTTTCAGCCTGAAAACATCCCCGTAATTTCAGCCGTAACGGCATGTGCAGGCGCTTGAACGCCGCGTCAATTACGGACGTAATTGGCGCTGCTATTCATTGAAGTCAATGAATAACGGCTCCAATTACGGCCAAAGAAGTGACAGGTCACTTCTTTGACGCGGGCGTCTATTTACGCGTCGTCATTTGACAGCGGCGCGTAAATTACGCCTCGTGTGAACAGACAAACTTTCAATGGGCAGATGTTTGTCAGCGCTATTGAGGCGCTATTTTCAGACGTAATTCGGGGCAAAAACGCCCGAATTACGTCCGTGAATAGGCCGTGTGAACATACCCTAATAGCGCTACACACGCTGATGCTCTGCTCTGGGACTCCAGTACCGACATCATTGACCATATATGGACAGTGAAAGTGACGTCGGCAGAAGTCGTGGAGTCCCCAGGCAGAGCATCAGCTGATGCTTTGCTCGGGGACTCCAGTACTACTCTGCCGACGTCATTGTCCATATATGGACAGTTACAATGACGTGGGCAGAAGTTGTGGAGTCGCCAGGCAGAGTATCAGCTGATGCTCTACTCCGGGACTCCAGTACTGCTCTGCCGACGTCATTGTATATATATGGGCAGTGACAGTGACGTCGACAGAAGTTGTGGAGTCCCCAGGCAGAGCATCAGCTGATGCTTTGCTCGGGGACTCCAATACTACTCTGCCGACTTCATTGTCCATATATGGACAGTTACAATGACGTGGGCAGAAGTTGTGGAGTCACCAGGCAGAGCATCAGCTGATGCTCTGCTCCAGGACTCCAGTACTGCTCTGCCGACGTCATTGTCCATATATGGACAGTGACGTCGGCAGAAGTTGTGGAGTCCCCAGGCAGAGCATCAGCTGATGCTCTGCTCGGAGACTCCAGCGATAGGAAACCCCTGAATTATCCAAAGATGGACGTCGGGAGCAGTGCTGGAGTGCCGAGCAAAGCGCTAGCTGATACTCTGCTCGGTACTCAAGCAATAGGCAATGTGACAGCCCCTTGCGGTTATGTTCACGAACAGCACATGAAGCAAGAGCTCAGTCACGTGGGGCCGTGTCGGAGCGTCATCACTTTTAGAAAAGCTCCAGCACTTCCTGAATAATTTAGTACAGAAATTGTAATTAAAGTATATTAGTTAGTTACTTAGTTTCACATAAATATATTATTGCAATGTAATTTTTGGTCCCCAGATATGCCCTTTAAAATTATAAGAAAAAATTATTAAAATCAGTATGTCAGGAAAAAAAACAATTGTCAGAGAAAAAGAAAGGACTACATTGTATTTAAGTATGATACAGTTCCCAATCGAATTGCTACACCTTGAGAAGTTAAATTAAGTATTCCAAAAGAATTACAATTATAAATAAATAAATTATGTTGAGAAAAAATTTAGCAATTGAACAGTCAAAGCTAAAATTAGCTTTGGTAATATGTCAGGTTCCCCCATATTAGTGGCACTAATTTTCATTAAAAATATTGCATTTTATATATGTATTGAGAGCACAACAAAATGGGAGACCACTGTCATTCTTAAAGGGAACCTGTCACCAGCATTTTCGGTATCAAGCCAGCAATACCTTGTGAAAGTGGGTGAAAAATCATTGTTAGCTAACCTATAAATATGTTAAAAGTCGGCTCTGTACCTTCAGTATTCCGGTTTTCAGTGGTCCCGCGCCGTATGCAAATGAGCACAAAAGAGTCAAATCTTCACTCGAAAAGAGTCAGGTTTTCATTCTTCCGGCGCTTGAGAGTTGGCTCCGCCTCCTTGTTTTTGATTGACAGCTCCTCTCACTGCACTGCACATGAAGTCCCGCGCTTGCTCATTGAGACAGTTATGCTGTATGACATACGACGACGAAAGGGGGTGTGTACCCGCGCGGCGCATGCGCAGTTAAATATTTCAGGATGAATGAAGCAGGGAAGGGTGGTGAGGCACGCATGCGCGAGATCTGAAACACGATTTCGGCATTTAGGGCTGTACAGGCGGCGTACGTGGGCGGAGTTAAGATCATGCGTCACTAAGCTAAATTTAATTACCATAAATGGCGGTAAAACTTTAAATGATAATATTTCGGGCAAGAGGAGGACGTGAGGAGAGAAGAACACATCAATCAACTATGGACAGCTGCGGCCACTACAGGGTCAGGACGTTTTAGAAGGTAAGATGGTGATGACAGGATCCCTTTAAGGATTGGACTGAATCGGAAAGAAGATTAAAAAAAATATATTATACACATACATAATATAACCCCTATAATAATGGTACATAATATATTTTTTATGGATTTAATACATAGCTATTGGATGTGGAGGTGGATGTGGGAGTTTCTTTTTGATGAACCCACTGGATATATATGCAAGCTGTATATTGTAGTATATGCAACACGCCATGAGTAACGACAAGTGACTGGTCCGAAACGCATAGGCCTGCTATTTGATACATCCACCCCTTTGTATATGGATTTTTTAATATATTTGGAGTAAAGTTGGAATATTACTTCCTTTTAAACTCAGAGCTGGATCAATTTTCTCTTTTTCTGCCTCTCATAAAATAATAGTGCCCAAAAAACAACATTGCCACATAATGTGCCCCGCAAAAAACACAACAATACACTTTCCACACACTGTACCTCCTGAAAATAACTGTGCCACACACTGCAACCACAGAAAATTATATTCACACACACTTAACCCCATAAAGAAATATTTGTCACACACTGCACACCCTGAAAATAACATTGTCCTAGACTGGACCTCCTGAAAATGACATTGCCACACACTGCGCCCCCATAAAAAAAAAAAAACTGTGTCATATGTAGTTCATTTAAATGGGACAGGAACTACATTCCCAGGCACAGGCGCTATGATTTTGTACAGTGCTGTGCCTCAGTTAGCTCATCGGTTGGAGTGAAGGACGTCGCACCCCCACTGATCTGATATTGATAACCTATGGTATGGATAGGCCATTAATATAAAAGTCCTGGAAAAACCCTTTAAATATAAGTGATGCCTCAGAAGCAGTAATAAGAAGAAGGGATTGTTTCTGCATAACATATATGTCATCCTGGTTCTTGGCATGGGGCAATAATAGTAACAGTTCTTCACAAAACCATAATTAGGAAACACTTCATTACAGTAACCTTAGCTACAAATCTGTTTTTGTATCAATATGTTAATATTTAAAAGGGTTGTCCTATTGGAGAAACCCCATGTACATATGCCCTATTAGGGCATAAGGACATCATAGAGTCCTAGAGAGATGGGCACCACTGTTACTTTACCTCTTGAATTAGACAGATTCGAGAGCCACTGCAAACAGTGACTCCCACTCTGGTGGAATCCCCTATTCTTTTGAATGGGCACCATTTAATGCTAAAAATGTGCAGCCACCAGCTTTAAACTGTGATAATAACTGATAGACGGAGATTTCAATAATTAGAAAAGGAGTTGTCCAGATGGGACAAGGAGAAAAGGAGAAAATGTTCAACATTCATAAAAGCAACTTATCGATCCAGTGTCTTTTCTGCTGCTGCCTGTTTCTCTAAACATGCATATGTGAATCCTATACTTTATGACTGTTGTCACTTTGTCAAATTTTATATTTTGACCCGACGGGTCTTGTATCTTGTCCGGCCTCCTGTCCCTCCTCCAGGATGTCAGAATGTGTCCTCTGCTTTGCGGCCGCACTGTTATCTTAAAGGGCCAGCGCACGTGAAATTAAAAAATGTCTCACCAGTCACTGTTGCTCCCCAGGACTATTTAAGGCACATTCACTATCCACCAGGTGCCTGAGCAATATTGGAACAAGCTAGTGTTATCCAGCGAAGGTTCCTTTATGCATCTCATCCTGCCTGCTATTGCTATCAGCCATGCATCTCATCCAGCCTGCTATTGTTATAAGTTATCAGCCAGTATCCAGCTACCTGCCTGTGTCCAGCTACCTGGTACCTGCCTCTGTCCAGCTACCCGATACCTTCATGTGAGCAGGTCTTCAGCACTGAGATCTGTGATAGGCATCTGCACTTTAGTACTAAGCAAGGAATGAAAAGTATCAAAAAGTTGTTTTAGAGGTGAAATAGACTTGTTTGGCACGGTAAAGGGCAGAGTTGTACGTTTTGTGCATAAATTTGTAATAGAGGAAATCTGCTGACAAATGCGATTTTCTCCTTCGACGTTCTCGAGCGCCGCTGAAGGAAGCGGGATTGAGGTGTGTGCCAAGCTTGTGGCCATCTGTGTCGGGAGGTTCGGAGTGTTGGGGGGGCTGCTTGATCCAAAGCATTTTTGAGAGTGTTATTGTAATGTTTGACAACCAGATTGGGACAGGAGAGGGAAGAGATAGGGGACAATGAGGACCGTAGACTGTCTATGAGTTGCTGAGTGTTGATGGCATGTAGATTTCTGTATGTCGGATGAGTAAGCATGTCCTGAGGAGGCAGGGAATTTTTGATAGTAAGGCCGGATTTACACGAGCGTGTGCCTTTTGCGCGCGCAAAAAACGTGGAGTTTTGCGCGCTAGAGGTACTCGCTCATGTAAATCCGTGTATGATGCATGGCTGCGTGATTTTCGCGCAGCCGCATCATTATGACACTCTGTTTGTATGTTTGTAAACTGAAAAGCACGTGTTGCTTTTCTGTTTTCATTCATACTTTTTACTGCTGTTGCGCGAATCACGCGCATCACACGGAAGTGCGTCCGTGTGCTGCGCGTGATTTTCACGCACCCATTGACTTCAATGGGTGTGTGATGCGCGAACAGCGCACAAATAACGGACATGTAGTGACTTTTACGCAGCGGACACACTGTGCCTGAAACTCACGGACAGTCTGCACGGCCCCATAGACTAACATAGGTCCATGCGAGGCGCGTGAAAATCACACGCGTTGCACGGACGTATTACACGTTCGTCTAAATAAGCCCTAAAGGTGAAAAGGTTGGGGTCAGAAAGCGGGAAAAGAGAGTTAAGAAAGTCAGATACTGAGCAGAGTCAGAAGAAGACTAGGTCAAGTGAATGCCTGTCCTCATGTGTAGGAGAGTTAGTAAGTTGTGACAGGCCTAGGGAGGAGGTTAAATGGGAGGCAGATGAAGAGATTGGGTTATTAATGGGGATGTTAAGGTCACCCATGATGAGAGTGGATGTTTCAGAGGATAGGAAATGTGGAAGCCAGGCAGCAAAGTGATCCAGGATCTGGCGGGATAGACAACCGCCACTCAGAAGGAGAATAGGCGGAATGTAAGTGAGAGTAATGGAGGAATGAACTGGGAAATGCAGTGTGGGGAAAGAAGTATGCCTACTGCTCCACCCTGCCTTTTCGCATGGGGGCATTATAGAAGTGGAGACCACCAAAAGATAGCAGGGGAAGCAGTGTCAGACAGGTGTAGCCATGTTTCTATGAGCCAGGAGGTTGAAAGAGTTATAAAGGAATGTCAGGAATAAAGGTGTTTGTTGCACTCAGTGTTTTTTGAGACAGAAGACATACAATGAGTGTTAATAAGATTAGCAGGGTTTCTATGTGTGGAAGGTAAGAGGTTGAACTAAGGCTTCGTTCACATCTGCGCTAGGGCAGCTTTCCGTCGGAACGGAGCCCTGACAGACATAAACGGAAACCATAGGTTTCCGTTTCCATCAACATTGATTTCAATGGTGACAGATCCGATGCCAATGGTTTACGTTTATCTCAGTTGGGCAAGGGTTCCGTTGTTTTGGCGGAATCTATAGCATAGTGGACTACGCTATTGATTTTTTTTAGAGAGTGTGCTCAGGAGCTCTCCCAGGAATCGGCACATGAGAAAAGGGTTCCCACACTCGCTCTGTCTTTTCAGAGACCCCTGCTCACGCCGACTGCTTAGGAACCTATGGAAGTCGAGAGAGTTAAACTTACAGAGAAAGAGCCTCAGCATAGGCGTAACAAGAATTTCTGCATGTACTGTGGTGAAAAAGGCCATTTTGTGCGCAACTGCCAAGTGAAGTTGGGAAAATCCAGCACCTAGGGTTGGTAGGGGGGGGCGACCCTAGGTGAAATGAACTTCTCTCCAAAGTTGCCCATGCTTGTGAACTTGTCATCTGGTAACGCTTCTGCCACCATCACAAGCCTTTCTCGATTCTGGGGTTGCGGAAAACTTCATTCATCAAGAACTGGTCACCCGTCTTAGGCCCCAGTCACACGACAGGGATAGTCAAATGGCCGCAGTAAGAAAAATAGACCCCAAATGGGGCTATTCACATAGCCGATTTTTTGATGGCCCAGTAAACTAGGCTGTCAAAAAATGGAACATGCCCTATTTTGGGCCGTTTTCCCGGCCTGTGGGGAAGTCTATGGAGCCGTGTAAAGCATGGCTGTCACTTGGATGTGATCCGAGTGACGGCCGTGATTTCTGTTGCTTGCTCTTTCCTCCTCACAGTGCGAAGTACATGTGAGGAGAAGGAGGATATTTTTTTGCTGCCACAGCCCCTTGTAAATGGAACCCCCCCCACCCCTCTTCTGTAGGTGGCGCCACTGTATCTCCCTGTAGAAGCATAATCCCTCTAATCACCGGTCACAGCATTGCCAAAGCTGGGGCGGGGATTCTGCTCCAGGAGAAGTCCCTGACGTCAGTGTCCATATGTGGACAGTGACGTCAGGGACTTCTCCAGGAGCGGTCCCCGACATTTGAAGCGGAATTCTCGTGACGCTGTGGCCGGGGATTCCGCTTAAGGAGTAGAGGACCGCTCCAGGAAAAGTCCCTGATGTCACTATCCATATATGGACAGTGAAGTCAGGGACTTCTCCTGGAGCGGTTCCCTACAGTACTATGACGCTATCTACAAGAAAGGGGGGGGGGTGCCATCTATGGGGGTTCTATGTACAAGTGGTCTGTGTGGCACTACCTTCAAGGGGTCTGTGTGGCACTATCTACAGGGGGGCTGTGTGGCACTACCTGCAGGGGGGGCTGTGTGGCACTACCTGCAGGGGGGCTGTGTTGCACTAACTGCAGGGGGGCTGTTTTGCACTAACTGCAGGGGGGCTGTGTTGCACTAACTGCAGGGGGGCTGTGTGGCACTAACTGCAGGGGGCCTGTGTGGCATTACCTACAGGGGGACTGTGTGTGGCATTATCTACAGAGGGCAGTGTGTGGCATTATCTACAGAGGGCATTGTGTGGCATTAGCTAAAGAGGGCAGTGTGTGGCATTAGCTACAGAGGGCAGTGTGTGGCATTAGCTACAGAGGACAGTGTGTGGCATTAGCTACAGAGGGCAGTGTGTGGCATTAGCTACAGTGTGGCAAAAAATTTACAAATTATATTCATCCGTTTTTAAAATGGACAGGAAAAAAGACGGATGCAAAACAGCCCGAGAAAAATGGACCATGTGAATAGAGCCTTAACCTGTCGGTTGATCATCTGGAGAGACCCTTCGCTATGCCTAATTCCATCCTATTTGTCACAAAGCCTCTGACTATGCAGGTGGGGTTGCTACACTCGGAAAGGATAACCTTCAATGTGTTGCCCGTCTCAATCAATCCAATGCTTCTGGGCCTTCCCTGGCTTTGGCAACACGCTCTGGTTCTGGATTGGAAGTCTGGCCAAGTCCTTCAGTGGGGTTCAAGCTGCCGTAGCAAGTGCCTGGCACGGATCGAACCTGCCTCAGCCCTGCATTTGCCTCAGAACCTGCCGGGTCTGCCCCCTTTCCTACTCGGCCTATGCAGATGCCTTCAGTAAGAAGGCGGCTGAGGCGTTTCTGCCACATCGACCCTATGACTGTCCTGTTGATCACATTCCTGGGACAGCACCTGATTGGGGTTGAGTCTA
This sequence comes from Rhinoderma darwinii, assembly GCF_050947455.1. NCBI lineage: Eukaryota > Metazoa > Chordata > Amphibia > Anura > Rhinodermatidae > Rhinoderma > Rhinoderma darwinii. Next base: position 288,617,868 of record NC_134690.1, on the reverse strand, counting down.
TCCGATTTTCTTGCCTGAGTCTTTGGTCATGTCAGTATACATTAGAAAGAACCTATAAAAGGGATTCATCTGGAAATCCCGGAGCCAGGTATTTCTTCGTCCAAAAGAAGGATCTCTTCACCCATGTATAGATTATCGTGGTCTTAATAAGATCATGGTAAAAAACAAATACCCGTTTCTGTTGATCGCTGAAGTCTTCGACAAGATCTGTGAAGCCAAGACCCTCACCAAACTAGATCTGTAACCTGATCCGCATCCGTGAATGTGACGAGTGGAAGGCGGCCTTTAATACTTGTGATGGGCAATATGATTATCTCGTAATGCATATTGGATTTTGTAATGCTCCTTCCGTATTTCAAGAGTTTATATGGGCAGCATGGTGGCTCAGTGGTTAGCACTGTTGCCTTACAGTGCTGGGGTCCTGTGTTCAAATCCAACCAAGGACAACATCTGCATGGAGTTTGTGTGGGTTTCCTCCGGGTACTCTGGTTTTCTCCCTCCCATAGGGAATTTGGATTGTGAGCCCCAATGGGGACAGTAAAAGAGGACCTCGTTGTACAGCGTTGTATAATATGTTGGCGCTATATAAGTAACTGAAATAAATGACAATTTTTGGGATCTGCTATACATCAGTGTGGTGGTCTATCTAGATTTTCTATTTGCTATCCTGATTTTCTTGCCCAATTTGACTACCCACTGGAAACGTGTTCGCCAAGTATTTCAGTGGTCACGGTGGAACAATCTCTATGCAAGACTGGAGATGTGTCTTCGAGAGGTCCTCCCTTCTTTTTTTTAGGTTTTATTGTGTCTAACCAGGGGTTGAAGATGGATTCTGACAAAGTGTCTGTCGTGTTGAACTTGTCCCCAGGGTCTCCGTGCAATTCAGCACTTTCTGGTATTCACAAACTCCTCACTTCTCCTCGTTGATTGCACCTATAATAGCCCTTATGAAGAAAGGAATATACGGCAAGAACTGGACCCCGCAGGCTGAATCAGCTTTTCTTTGTTTAAAAGAATCCTGTTCGGCCGGCCCCATATTGCAACATCCAGATGTCTCCAAAGGGTCCTACCGGTAAGACTGTAACCTGTGGCTCCTTCTCCAAGTTGTGTTCTCCTCCCGAGAGGAGGAGATTCTGGCCATTAAATTGGTGCTGGAAGAGTAGAGACATCTACTGGAAGGGACCGTGCATCTTGTATTCATCTATACATACCTTAAGAATTTAGTGTATCTACAGGCCGCATAGCGTTTAAATCTGCGCCAGGCCAGGTGGTCGCTTTTCTTTGCCCGATTTGATTTTGTGTTGCACTTCTGTCTGATTGAGAAGGATACTAGGGCTGACGCCTTGTCACCGTCGTTTGACGTCACCCACCAAGTTGAGGATTCGCAGCATATTATTGATCCTTCCCGTATCGTCCCGGTGGCACCAGTCCTAGGATATCCCTCTAGGTAAAACACTTGTTCCCTAGTCCAGAAGGAGAGCTTACTTAGGGACATAACTCACAACTGGCCAGTCACACAGCCGTGCGTAAAACTCGGGAACTAATTTCTCATAAATTCTGGGGGTCATCTATGGTCAAGGATATTCAGGACTATGTCACCTCTTGTTTGTGGAACAAGGTCTCCAAAACTAGACCAGCTGGTCGTCTGCCTCTCCCTCTTCCCGATTTTCAGTGGCAACACATCGGGATGGACTTTGTGACAGATCTACCTCTCTCAGCCAGCTGCAATACCATCTTGGTGGTGGTGGAACACTTCTCCAAAATGACACACTTTGCTCTCCTGCCTGGTTTGCCTTCTGCTCCTCGTCTTGCCAGTCTCTTTATACAGTATATATATATATCATCTGCATGGCCTGCCTTGTCATATTGTATTAGACCGCGATGTACAGTTCACCTCAAGATTTTGGAGAGCTATGTATGGCCTACAGGATGTCAAGCTAGACTTTTCTTCTGCATACCACCCACACTCCAGTGTAGAGGATCAACCTCATCCTTGAGAACTTCTTTTGCCATTTAGTGTCTGCCTAATGTGACAACTGGTTGAATCTCCTTCCCTGGGCCGAATTCTCATACATATAACAACAATTCCGAAGAATCCACAAGCTCCTCACCATTTTTCATTGAGTGGCATTTCATCAAATTTTTCACAGTCAGCATTCTTGGATACCTCTTCCTGTGACTGTTACATCTGAAGTTCCTTCTGCCAACTCCACTTTTGTGAATTTTTTACAGATCTGGCAACAAACCAAATCTGCCATCATCCAAGCCGTTTCTCGTATGAAAGAGTACGTAGATAAGAAGAGGAGACCTCCTCCACAGTTTGCACCTGGAGATAAAGCATGGCTATCTTCTAAAAATATCCACCTGAAAGTACCCTTATAAAAACTTGCTCCTCGTTTCTCGGGTACATTTGTAGTCCTGAAGAAAATAGATTAACTACAAGGTCTGTCTACCTCCTTCCCTTCGGATCCCTGACTCTTTCCATGTATCACTACTTAAAACTGTCGTACTGAACAAATACTCTAGAACATCTTATGTCACATCTGTTCCTTCGCCTGTCAATGCTGGATCGGAATTTAAAATTTAGGACATTCTTGACTATAAAAGAATTGGGAAGAAGACGTTTTATCTGGTAGATTGGAAAGGATTCGGTCCTGAGTCAAGATCATGTGAGCTTCTTAGAACATCAGTGCCCCAGAGTTACTCCGGAAATTCCATTCTGGTGCTGGACCCAAGAAGAAGTAGGGGGGTGCTGTAATGCTGGCGGCACTCGTGCTGTCGGTCCCCGCTGCCGGGTCACGTACCTTGTCCATCGGCCTGTCCCTCCTCCACGTCTGCTTGTGTCCCCTACCTCAAAGCCGTACTGTTCTTAGTGAGGTGGCCGATCATTCGCAAAATTCTAAAATGTCTCCTCAATTAAGGCACCTTCACTATCCACCAGGTGTCTGAGCAATATTGGAACAGCCTAATGTTATTCAGCGAAGGTTCCTGTATGCATCTGATCCTATCTGCTATTGCTACAAGTTATCAGCCTGTATCCAGTTGTCCATTTCCAGTCTGTATTCAGTCTGCTATTGTTATCAGTTATCATCCTGTATCAGGTTATCCATTACCAGCCTGTATCCTGTCCGCTATTGCTATCTGGGACAGCCTATATCCAGTTATCCATTACCAGCCTGTATCCAGTCTGCCGTTGCTATCTGTGGTCAGCCTGTACCAGTCTGTATCCAGTCTGCTGTTGCTATCTGTTATCTGCTGGTGTCTTGCTACCTTCCTTTGTCCAGCTACCTGCCTGTGTCCAGTTACCTGCTACCTGCCTGTGTACAGTTACCTACCTGTGTCCTACCTGCCTGTGACCAGCTACCTGCCTGTGTCCAGCTGCCCGCTACCTGCCTGTTTCCAGCTAGCCGCTATCCACCTGTGACCAGTGATCCACTAACCGCTTTCATCCGTCAAGGTACCATCTGCCAGTGCCTTTTTCTTGTCTGTTTGCCCAGCAGCTAATCCGCCGGGACAAGCTCAAGAGGTAGCGACCTGGTAGCCTCCGTGCAGCAAAGACCAAATCCCTGTATAGGGGTTAAAGGGTGAAGACCAGGAAGGCTACTTAGATAACGCGCTTAGAGGTGGCCCCAAGTCAAACCGATGGAGTAGTCCAGTTGGTCATCAAACCTGTTGGTCGTAACATATTTGTTAGTAAATATTTAAGAAATAATTTTCCCTGTAACCTTGTTGTATGGCAGTTTACAGCTATATAAGGCCTCATTTACACGAGCGTGTGCGTTTTGCGCGCGCAAAAAAACGCTGCGTTTTGCGTGCGCAAAAGGCAATTGACAGCTCCGTGTGTCATCCGTGTATGATGCGCGGCTGCGTGATTTTCGCGCAGCCGCCATCATAGAGATGAGGCTAGTCGACGCCCGTCACTGTCCAAGGTGCTGAAAGAGCTAACTGATCGGCAGTAACTCTTTCAGCACCCTCGACAGTGAATGCCGATCACAATATACACCAACCTGTGAATAAAAAAAGACGTTCACACTTACCATGAACTGTCTGCTTCCTCCAGTCCGGTCTCCCGGCCGTTGCCTTGGTGACGCGTCCCTCTCTTGTCATCCGGCCCCACCTCCCAGGATGACGCGGCAGGCCATGAGACCGCTGCAGCCTGTGATTGGCTGCAGCCTGTGCTTGGCCTGTGATTGGCTGCAGCTGTCACTTGGCCTGAATTGTCATCCCGGGAGGTCGGACTGGAGGAAGGAGCCGGGACTTATCGGTAAGTCAGAACTTCTGGTTTTTTTTACACGTATATGTATATTGTGATCGAAAGTCACTGTCCATGGTGCTGAAACAGTTTAAGTCTTTCAGCACCGTGGGCAGTGACTGTCTCCTGACGTCGCGTACCCGAACATTTTTTGCCGGGTTCGGTTAAAACGAGTTCGGCCGAACCCGGTGAAGTTCGGTGCGCTCATCTCTAATTTGACACTCCGTTTGGATGTTTGTAACCAGAAAAGCACGTGGTGCTTTTCTGTTTACATTCATCCTTTTGACAGCTCTTGCGTGATTTTCGCGCATGCAACGCAGGACCGTCAGTGTGGCATGCGTTGTTTTCACGCACCCATTGAAGTCAATGGGTGCGTGTTGCGTGAAAAACGCAAGAATATAGAACATGTCGTGAGTTTTACGCAACGCACTCACGCAGCGCAAAATTCACGCATCGTCTAAACAGCCCCATAGACTATTATAGGTGCGTACGACACGCGTGAAAAGCACGCGCGTCGCACGCGCGTATAATACGCTCGTGTAAATGAGGCCTAAAAGTGTGATTGGTCATGGGCGTACACAGATTTCTCATATGATGACCGTAGTTATGTTGCTAAAGCTCCAGTATTGCACAAGTTCCTTGTAAGAAATACTAAATATTGTTTCTAATAAAAGTACTGTGAAGATGCTGCACATACGTTACTTCAGGTCTGAAACTGACTATTGAAAATGGAAAGAATTTCTAGTTTTCTTTCTGTCCTCTGGCATTGTGATACGTTACATACTTTTTATTAAGTGGAATGTCCTTGTCTGACGCACATAGTAATGCCTGAGTATCTCCCAAGCTCCCCTGACTTGCCTAGCAGCCCTCAAGGCATTTGTTCAAGTTAAAGCCAGAATGCACAAAACAAATAGTTTAAGAGATAAAATAAGGCAAAATGGAGATTTTTTTTTCACAATCAGGGACAATTGGTTCTTCCCTCTGTCTTCCACTTATATTTTTGGCAGTTTGTTTCACTGTACTGAACAATTTAAAGTGGACTAAATGATTCTTTGAATATTGATCATTGGGTCAATAATGTAACACAACAGGAAATTATAGATGCTGTTAGTGGATAAACCAGTGTTGCTGGTTTTACTGCATGGCCACTGTAAATTCTATCAGTATTGTGACGCAGTTCATAATAAATGGTGACAATCTTTTCTAAAAGCTCCGTGCCTTCTCTTTAGCAGAGACTTGATTGATTTCCTGCAAAATGGGGATCTTATTGTTTTATATATACCCCGTGTATATATATATATATACCCCTTATTTTTCGGACTATAAGACAACCTGACCATAAGACGCACCCAGGTTTTAGACAACAGAAAATAGTAAAAAAATTATTTGTTAAAAAATAATTTATTCTGTTTCACCACATTCTTTTTTTTTTTCCACATTTGATTAGTTCCCCTAGGGACTTGAACCAGCAGCCACTTGATTACATGTGGAGTTGCTGAAACCGTTCCATAGAGATCAGTACAAAGCCATTCGCGCATGCGCAGAAGAATCCCATTCATCACTACGAAGCTGCCCGACACAGAACGCGGAAGTCAAAGCTTCTTATGTAGCGTTCTTGGTGTGTCTCGGTCCCCGTTCTCCTTATCGCTGGGGGTCGGACCCCCAGCGATCACACATGTACCGCCTATCCTGTGGATAGGGGATACATGTGTTTTATGGCACAACCCCTTTAAACCTCCAGGAACAGCGAAATTGCTGTTCCTGGCCATTAGAGCAGCATGTCAGCTACTGACACCTGCAGTGTATGGAGCGGGCTCAGCACGTGAGCCTGCTCCATACATCACCCCCCTGCTCCATGATGTGCCGGGAGCATCATGGGTCCGGAAGGGGTTAAGTAATGAAACGGTCAGGGAGCCCGGCGATGCCGGGTCCCTTGACTGTGGACTATAAGACGCAGGGACTTTTTATCAAGATTTATTCTTGCTAAAAACTGCGTCTTATAGTCCGAAAAATACGGTGTATATATATATATATATATATATATATATATATATATATATAGCTCACATTTCGGCTTTTAGATTCTATTAGTTAATTACTTGCAATAAAGTAAATAATTTTTCTACTTTCTATACATTGCTCAGGCAGAATAATTTATAATGTCATCGCTAGTGAAGGTAACAGTAAATTAGAAGTGCATGTTACTGTCTGATATAATGAAGATTTAGGCTACGTTCACATCTGTGCTAGGGCATTCTGTCACTTTGGATGGCAAGAGTATCGTAGTATGCAGCACTATTATTGCCATTAAAATGACGGAAACTGAAAAACGTGCAACAAACACATTGTGATTACTTCTGTTATAAGGGGACGCCATGACGCCAAGAAATGCTGTAATAAACAGTGCTGCCTTCCTCAAGAGGATCTCACCCTAGACTATTTCTGCCCACATTACTTTCATGGCACCCCTGGATATGTCCAGATTGATTATGTGCCACTTAATGTTAGATTCACATGTTAAAACTGTGTGCTGTACTGCTGATGTGTTGACTTTAGGTAAACTACTTTTGGGTTTCCCCAAAAATTCGGTTGATGTTCTCAACAGTTGCACAAGATCACATGATATAGTAAAGCTGGCCTTGGACAATTATATCTTTGTGATAGCTATTTTGATAGGATCCATTTACAAATTGATGCCTGAAGGGCCTGTCAGAATCCGGCTAAGGGCTACCATTGAGGGCAACAAGTATCTGGCAAGTTGGATAAGAATCGTCAGAAATGTCTGTCAGATGCCTATTACCCATACACTCTTGAATATCATGCATGTTAGGCCAAGTCAGATGGTAATGTGAGTTGCGTCTTAGGCTGGGTTCTCACGATCTATTTTCAGGCGTAAACGAGGCATATTATGCCTCGTTTTACGTCTGAAAATAGGGCTACAATACGTCGGCAAACATCTGCCCATTAATTTGAATGGGTTTGCCGACGTACTGTGCAGACGACCTGTCATTTACGCGTCGTCGTTTGACAGCTGTCAAACGACGACGCGTAAAATTACTGCCTCGGCAAAGAAGTGCAGGACACTTCTTTGCAACGTAATTTGAGCCGTTCTTCATTGAAGTCAATGAAGAGCAGCTCAAGATTTACGAGCGTCACAGACGCCTCGCATAATGCGAGGAGTAGCTTTTACGTCTGAAACGATGCAGCTGTTTTCTCCTGAAAACAGTCTGTCTTTTCAGACGTAAAAGGTAGCTAGCGTGTGCACATACCCTTATAGTTATCAAACAGTTGGTAAAGAGACATACATGTGCTGAGTGCACTGTGTAATAGGCAGGGTTGCATAAATAAGACTGTGATCTTGCGAAAGAGGTCACACAGCACAAGCCGCTTTGACACTGTCCATAGCTGATTGGACAGTGTCAGAGTCAGGGGCATTGCTAGGGTCTTAAAACATCAGGGGCACAAGCCCCAAGACATATATTTACCTGCCCCAACAAAAAAAAATAATACATTTTTATATACATATTGGAGATATCATATCTATAAGGGTATGTTCACACGGCCTATTTACGGACGTAATTCGGGCATATTAACCCCCGAATTACGTCCGAAAATGCACCTCGATAGCGTTGACAAACATCTGCCCATTGAAAGCAATGGGCTGACTTTGTGTGTTCACATGAGGCGTATATTTACGCGCCGCTGTCAAAAGACGGCGCGTAAATAGACGCCCGCGTCAAAGAAGTGACCTGTCAGTTCTTGGGGCGTAAATGGAGCCGTTATTCATTGACTCCAATGAAAAGCAGTGCCAATTACGTCCGTAATGGACGCGGCGTTCAAGAGACTGCACATGCCGGTACGGCTTAAATTACGGGGATGTTTTCTCCTGAAAACATCCCCGTAATTTCAGCCGTTACGGACGATGCCGTGTGAACATACCCTAAGACTAAGGCCCCTATAACTACACCGCTGGATAGAATTGGATGCATTGCCTCAGTAGACAGTATCACACATAATAGGCTTAGATACATGGCCCCAACAGACATTATCACACATGGTAGACTTAGGGCTCATTCAGACGATCGTGAATCTCGTCCGTGTGCTGTGCATTGAAACCACGCAGAGCACACGGACCCATTGATTTCAATGGGACCATTCACACATGCGTGAGTTTTCACACAGCGAGTGTCCGTTGTGTGAAACTCACTACATGTCCTATATTGGTGCGTTTTCACGCACCTAGCCTCCCATTGAAGTCAGAGGGTGCGTGAAAACCACGGACAGCACACGAACGAAATCCGTGTGCTGTCCGTGTGTCACGTATCAATTACACTGAAAAAAGTGCTTGCGATTGCGTGAAAAACACATGCCACACGTGAAGCACACTGATACAAAACGCAACGTACACGACCAGATTTACGTTCTTGTACTAACCTTCAGGGGCAAATTTGGCATTTCTGGGGCCTCAACCAAAGTTATGTCTCAGGGCTCTAATCAAAGACACCTGTAGAGCGTTCCCCACAAAATGCCCCCTGTATATAGTGTCACAACCCTGTAGGCTCCCACACACACTGCCACTGCCATACATCCCCCTTGTAGACAGTGCCCTGCAGTCCCCTGTAGGTAGTCCCACATACCCACTTTGTCTCAGCCGACAGTATCATACATGATAGGCTTAGATACCTGGCCCCAGCAGGTTTGTTCTGATGTTTCACTTTTTTCCTCATGCTGTGGCAGTTCAGATCCACATTTAAAGAGGCTCTGTCACCAGATTTTGCAACCCCTATCTGCTATTGCAGCAGATAGGCGCTGCAATGTAGATTACAGTAACGTTTTTATTTTTAAAAAACGAGCATTTTTGGCCGAGTTATGACCATTTTGTAGCTACATCGACTTACCTGCAAACGCTGATGCTGCTGCAGAATCAACTGTAGCCTCTGGTGCCGATGTGTCCTCGCTCGTCTGACACGATGCAGGACCTGTAAGTGATGTCACAGCGTGATCTCTCGAGAACACGGCTGTGTCTGCACTGCCAGAAGCTGGGCGTTCTGAAGAGAAGTGGATGATACTTCTCGTCAGAACGCCCAGCTAGTAAAAGTAGTAAAAACGCCCCGATGTACGCACATAATACACGCCCAGTTGTACTTTTACTTTTCAACACGCCCAGTTGTACTTTTGCAAGCCTCATTTGCATAAATACAAAAATGGTCATAACTTGGCCAAAAATGCTCGTTTTTTAAAAATAAAAACGTTACTGTAATCTACATTGCAGCGCCTATCTGCTGCAATAGCAGATAGGGGTTGCAAAATCTGGTGACAGAGCCTCTTTAAGAAGGTTTCTTTTATTCTATTGATCTGTTTTGTTTTTTTTAACATTCTACGTTACTATGCTGACACCAGCTTTATAATAGTTTATGGCTGAGCCAATTTACACCTCGAAATACACTAAAGTTGCACATGAGTCTGATAGATGCCTACTGCTGTAGCACATCTCGGATGCTTTTACACACCTTTCTTCCACGTTGTGCCTGCTAACATAAGCGCGTGACTCTCAGCATGTCATAAAAGGGAAAAAAGTGATAAGGCCTGCTAAAAAATCTCTTCGCAAGTTTTACAGGAACTGCAATCTTTTACACTCCTGTTTAGCACATTTACTGTGGGACTTTTATTTTTCTTTAGCATTTTAAAACTTTCAAGAGTGAAATATATTGAAAGTAAATTACCGATTGAATTGTGAGAAGAAAGATGTTGGTGATGTGACATTAATTAGGGATGAATAGCTTTGGAAGGGTGCACAGCTTAAAAATGAGTGGTCTCATAAAAAATTATATTGACAGAATTAACAATACAACTTCCCATTTGCTCTTTCATGATTAAAATGTTTCATGTATGTTTCGGCACATTTATATTAAAGGGAGTCTGTCACCAGAATGTCCGTATTAAACTAGTAACAGGGTATTGTAGAGGAGACTAACCGGTTTCTAACGTTTATTTTCATTTTCTGTTTACTGCATCCTTTGTAGAGAAATCCGTTTTATTAACTTTATTCTAATGAGCATTTAGGTGCAATGAGGGCGTAACCATTGCACCTAAATGCTCTTACGTCGCTCCCCAGTTCAACCCCCCTCCCTCCCTTCTTACAGTGATTGACAGGGGACAGGCAGCGTAATCGGCTCGTTCATGCCTAGCCCAGTACTATGTGTAACGCGCGCGTGTCCCTGCTCTTCACTTGGCGCATGCACAGTATGATCTTTCTGCTCGACACAGCGTCCCTGCTCTTTATTCAGCGCATGCGCAGTTGTGCCGATTAGAACGTCGAGCAGAAAGATTGATAAACTGGTGATACAGTCCCTTTAAAGGAACTTCAAAATAAGGCGGGATTCACACGACAGGGTTTCCCGGCCGGGTACCGGCCGTTCATAAGTCGGCCGGCACCCAGCTGCATTAGGAGTAATAGACCCCTAATGGGGCTATTCACACAACCGATTTTTTGACGGCCGTGAAAACCGGCCGTCAAAAAATAGGACATGCTCTATTTTCGGCCGGGTGCCCGGCCGCCCGGCTCCCATAGAAGTCTATGGGGCCGGGTAATACACGGCCATCACCGGAATGTGTCCCGAGTGATGGCCGGGTCTACCGTCGCTCGCGCACTCTCTCTCCTCCTCCTCACAGTGCAGAGTGCATGTGAGGAGGAGGAGGAGGGTCTTTTATTGCTCGCTGTAGGAGTCGGAATCCCCAATCCCCGGCCGGGGATTGGGGATTCCGCTACAGGAGAAGTGCGTGACTACACTGTCCATATATGGACACAGCAAAGTCACTCACTTCTGCAGCGGAATCCCCGACTCTATGGCCGGGGATGCCGCTACAGGAGAAGTGAGTGACTACACTGTCCATATATGGACACAGCGAAGTCACTCACTTCTGCAGCGGAATCCCCGACTCTATGGCCGGGGATGCCGCTACAGGAGAAGTGTGTGACTACACTGTCCATATATGGACACAGCGAAGTCACGCACTTCTGAAGCTGAATCCCCGACTCTATGGCCGGGGATTCCGCTACAGGAGAAGTGAGTGACTACACTGTCTCTCTGTGCTCCTCCTCACAGTGCAGAGTGCATGTGAGGAGGAGGAGGGTCTTTTTTCGCTCCCTGTAGGTGTCGGAATCCCCAATCCCCGGCCGGGGATTGGGGATTCCGCTACAGGAGAGGTGCGTGACTACACTGTCCATATATGGACACAGCGAAGTCACTCAATTCTGCAGCGGAATCCCCGACTCTATGGCCGGGGATTCCGCTACAGGAGAAGTGCGTGACTACACTGTCCATATATGGACACAGCGAAGTCACTCACTTCTGCAGCGGAATCCCCGACTGTATGGCCGGGGATTCCGCTACAGGAGAAGTGCGTGACTACACTGTCCATATGGACACAGCGAAGTCACTCACTTCTGCAGCGGAATCCCCGACTCTATGGCCGGGGATTCCGCTACAGGAGAAGTGCGTGACTACACTGTCCATATATGGACACAGCGAAGTCACTCACTTCTGCAGCGGAATCCCCGACTCTATGTTCGGGGATTCCGCTACAGGAGAAGTGAGTGACTACACTGTCCATATATGGACACAGTGACGTCACTCACTTCTGAAGCGGAATTCCCGACCTGTGGCAGGGAATTCCTCTCCAGGAGAAGTCAGTGACTACACTGTCCATATATGGACATTGAAGTCAGTGACTTCTCCTCGAAGGGGGGGGGGATGGGTGCAACCTACAGGGGGCTGTGTGGCATCACCTACAGGGGGCTGTGTGGCATCACCTACAGGGGACTTGGTGGCATCACCTACAGGGGGCAGGGTGGCATCACCTACAGGGGGCAGGGTGGCATCGCCTACAGGGGGCATGGTGGCATCGCCTACAGGGGGCATGGTGGCATCGCCTACAGGGGGCAGGGTGGCATCGCCTACAGGGGGCAGGGTGGGTGGCATCGCCTACAGGGGGCAGGGTGGCATCGCCTACAGGGGGCAGGGTGGCATCGCCTACAGGGAGCTGGGTGGCATTACCTACAGGGGGCTGGGTGGTATTCCTACAGGGGGCTGGGTGACATCGCCTGCAGGGTGCTGTGTGGCATCACCTGCAGGGGGCTGTGTGGCATCACCTACAGGACGCTGTGTGGCATCACCTACAGGGCGCTGTGTGCCATTACCAACAGGGGGCTGGGTGGCATTACCTACAGGGGGCTGGGTGGCATTACCTACCAGCGGGGCTGTGGCATTATCTACAAAGGGCTGTGTGTGGCAACAAATTTAAATGAAACGTATCCGATTTTAAAACGGACAGGGAAAAAAACGGATGCAAATCGGGTCCAAATCGGCCGGTAAAAACGGCAACTCGGCCCGGAACGGAATCGGAACGGATGCAAACCGGCCGGGAAAATCGGCCAAAAACGGCCGATTTTCCCGGCCGACGCTTGAACCCTGCCGTAAACTTGCCCACATTGTTTGTCAGTTTGTAGGATTTTCTGGCGGGACCTAGAAAAGGGACAGGTCTGATACTCTTCGTGTCTTACTGCAGACTGAACAGATGGGGAGGCTCCTGCTGCATCCAGTTGTCTAAACACTTTGCAGTGTTTATTGGACGTATATGTCAGTAAATGCTCCTGACGTATAATTCTTATGTATGCAACTGTATAGCATATAGTTGCACACATCGTCCACGACTCCCATTATAAACTACGTATACTGAACGGTATATGTACTTTGCAGGATGCCTGTAAAAAAAAAAGGTAGGATGACACATACTGCCCTAACATATGCCAAAAGATTTTCCTGTCCAATGTAGACTTCAAACAGTAGTGTGAATAGAGCCTAACAGCCAGACGTAGGATTGTGAGGAGGGTGGGAAATTTCTGATCTCCTGGGACTCATATAGAAAAACTATTTATAGATTTCTCAGTTTTATTTCAATATGAGACAAAATAGGATCAAATGAAAGGAGGAGATTACAGGAGGAATTGTCAGGGTATTTTTTTTATTTTCTCTATTTAGTTTTCGTTTAATGGTTGTTTTGTCATAATTTGTCTACTCCAAAATATTGTCTGAGGACATTTTTGTCAATTAATCACAAAACATTAGTTTGTATAGTGATAAAGAATATCAGTCTCATCGATTGTGTGGTTATCCAGAGTGAAGCTGCGCAATTGTTTAGGTGAAGCTTTCACTTCCTTTGAAACCTTAATATCTGCTTATGACACAATGTGGAAAATATATTAAGACTGGCGTTTTACATACTAGCTTAAAACGTAATTATGCCAATGCAAAATGCTGCCAAATTTAAAAGAGAGAGGTGCCCATCTCTTTTATAAATTTGCGCATTTTTGACTATCCATGTGACAGAAATGTAAATCTGTGCCTGCTCTAAGCAGGTGTAGATTTACGACATAACTTACACCTTTCTGGTGTAAATTCTGTTAAATATGTTGTTCTCGCAAATGCCCCATCCTATGACTAAACTCGGCCCCCTTTTTCTGCCTGTTTCGGAGAGTGGTGAAAAAAGTAAAAAGTCACAAATTTTGGTGCAACGATGGCGTGACCAAAGTTTTTGACTTTTTTACACCGGAAAAAAGTGGCTGGGGATTCCACTCTTAGAGGGAGCCCCAATGGAGCTAACTACACGAAGGTGAGTGTAGCGTTGTTGACAGGGTGGGGTGTGTGATCTGCTATCTACAGGGGGTGGCACTATCTACAGGGGGTAGCACTTTCTACAGGGTGTGTGTGCAGTACTTTCACTTTCTACAGGGGATGTGTGTGTGGCACTCCTCCTTTGGCCTGCTCTCTGCTGTGCCAAGGATGTCTCGGGAGCATCTGTGCCCCGCGGGCTGCAGGTGATAGCCTTGGGGGCCGCATCGCCCGCAGACCGCATGTTTGAGACCCCTGATGTATACAGTCCTTGAACAGCCATTTGAGGGTGCATATTGCTTTGCAGTATGCGTGCATGTTGCCTGTTTGGAAGCCCAGATTCTGGCACTAAATGAGCAACTTTAAACTGAAATCTATTAATAACTTGGAAAGAAGTTTACTGCTCATTTAGCAGGCATTCACTAGGTTAGATGCGGGTAAGATGGTAGCATGGAGGGTTGGGCTGATGAGGCTACTAGTGGGTGACAGTTAGAAATCAGGGTAGAGGGATAAGTGTCAGGGAGGTTAGTCCTGATCTGGCACACCTCAACAAGTTTGCCAAGTTGGCGAATGAGGGGGCTGTCAAATCAGTGGTAGCACTGCTGCAGCAAGAAACTTCCTCTGACAGCCAGAGGAATATATGCTCCAGTAAAGAAGTTCATAGGAGTATAGGGCATGCCAGACAGGTGCTGGTAACGCGGAATTCAATTATAAGGGCAAAAGATATGGCAAACTGTCACAAAGACCAGGATTGTTATAAGTGTGCTATTTTCCCGATGCTTGAGTTCGACATTTCCCAGATAGGGTTGATAGATTATGAGGAGGGGCTGGTGAGGACCCAGCTGTCATGGTGCACATTGGCAGCAATGACAAAGTTAGAGGTAGGTGCAATTTTCTTAAAAATGAATTCAGTGACTTAGGCCGTAATCTTAGGGCAAGGACCCCAAATTTAGTATTTTCTGAAATAGTACGTGTACTAGGTGCCACACCAGATAGGCCACGGGAGATTAGGGAGGTTAACAAATAGCTCAAGAGATGGTGCAGGAAGGAAGGGTTTGGATCCTTGGAGAACTGGGCTGACCGTTGGCTACAGGTTTTTCTGTAGGGATTGTGCGGCACCTTATTGGGGAGGGTGCAGTTGTACTTGGTGAGAAGATGGCTAGGAGGTTGGAGAAGCGTTTAAACTAGGGATCAGGAGAGGGCAACTACACATGTAGAGGGCAAGATAGGGTAGACAGAGAACTAGGACTTAATGAAACTGGTGTGTAACGGAGGGAGAGGGTAGCAAAATTGTTAACCCCATTCCCTCAAAAGGACATGACTGTATGTTCATGTTAGGGATAGCTCAACACAATTGGGCCCACACCATCTGCAGGGGCTGTTGGCTGTAATATATATATATCTGACATCCCGCTGCAATGGCGGAGAATGGAGTTATCTTTGATCGCCGTTGTTTAACCCCTTAGATGCCACGGTCAATAGCGACCACAGCATTTAAGTGGTTGACAGAGGGTGGGGGCTCTCCCTCTGTACCCCATCGGCCCCCCGCGAGCGATCGTGGGGTACTGATGGTTAATATGGCAACAAAGAGGCCTGTCAATGGCCTCCTGGTCGTCCATGTACGGAAGCCTTTACGGTCCTGCCAAAGGCAGGACCTAAAATGACAGTTATAATACACTGCACTACATAAGTCCCCATGCACACGACCATATATGTAATCTGTTATTACCGACCCATTAATTTCTATTGGCCACGGACACCCTTCAGTATTTTTACTGATGGGTGTCCGTGCTAAAAAAATTATAGAACCTGTCCTATTCTTGTCCGTAATTACGTCATGGACTCTCCCATAGAAGCCTACGGGTGCTTCCATAAATATGGACGGCTATGGATGTGCATCCGTAAGCCTTCTGTATTTACGGAAGCGTTGATATGCAACATGTTGGTGACATCATTTGCAACCTCCCTCTTTTGTTACAGATCCGTATATACGAATGAAATACGGATGCAATAAGGACCGTATTTACGGACACCCTTCCGTATATACGGATGACTACAGATCCGTAGTTATGGACAGTACTTCGGGATAGATGAAAATACAGTCGTGCGCATGGGGCCTTAGTAGTGCAGTGTATTGTACAGGGGATCAGCCGATCAGGCCTTCAATTCCCCAATTAAGGCTTAGTGTCAGGAAAATGCCTGTTCCCTTAAGGTTACCATCACTATAGTTCTGGCTTGTGGATGTGTCTGTTTAATCTTGAGCCTATCTCTTTTGTCTGTCTTTCTGCCTTCAGGTGTAGAATTAGTATTTATACCCAGCCTCCTCCACCTGTCAGTGCTTGTGAATCTTCACGTCTTTTGGTGACTGATCAAGCTTCCTACATTCTCTGCACTCCTGACTTCTGGATCTTTTGGAAACGTACCTCGGTTTGTCTCTCGTTAACCCCTTGTTTTCTGATTTTGGATTATCTGCTCCCGACCGGTTTTGACCTTTGCTATTCCTCATATCCGCTTGCCTTCTGATTTGGACTTTCTGTTTTACCCCTGGCTGTCTCGTTTCCTGCTCAGGTTAGTCTGCATTGCACCACCTATACAACACTGGACTCTGCTAAAACAACCTGGGTCCTAAGCAGCAAAGTCATCCCACCTTGCGGTCGGCTATAGCTAACACTTTAGTGTCGCCTTAGACACTGTCAATCAGATTTGTGACGGATCCGAGGTTGCGGTTTTATGTGTACGCTCTCTCCCAGCACTCTCCAGCAGCCTTTGGGAAATGGCTCAAATTGCAATTCCATAACACTTCGTTTTTACGGTGGAATCAATAGCGTAGTCGACTATGTTATTGATTCCGCCAAAACAATGGAAACCTTACGGAACGAAGCCAAACGGAAATCATTAGCAACAGAAGCAATACCATTAAAATCAATGGTAATGCAAACGGAAATTTATGGTTTCCATTTGGTTTGCGTTCATGGGTTGCCTTGACAGAAAGGTCTGATGGAACCCATGAACGGAACCCCGATGCAGATGTGAACGAAGCCTAAGTGTAAAGAAAAATGTTTTAGAAAAATAATTAAATAAAAGTAATAAAAAACAAGAATCGCCCTGTTTCCCTGATCAAGTCCATTATAATTGAAAAAAAAGAAAAAAAAACAACTTTACATAATAGGTATTGCCGCGTTCGTAATGGCCTGAAACATCATGTTACTTTTCCCGCACGGTGAAAAGCGTGAACAAATAAAGTAAAAAAAATGACAAAATACATTTTTTTGATCACATTGTCAAAAGAAAAATGAAGTGATCAAAAAGTCGCAAGTACCCTAAAATGCTATCAATAAAAACTACAGTTCATCACACAAAAAAAAGCTCTCCCTCAGCTCTATCAACTGAAAAATAAAAAAGTTATGACTCTGAAAAAATTGCAACACTAAAACATGATTTTTTTTTTAGAAAAAAAGTATTTTTAATGTGGGAAAGTATAAAAATTTGGTAACGCTGTAATCGTATCGACGCACAGAATAAAGTTAACATGTTGTTTATACCTCACAGGGAACACTGTAAAAACGAATAAAAAAGTGTCAGAATTGCTGTTTTTGGTTGCCTTGCCTCCCGAAATATGGAATAAAAAGTGATCAAAAAAATCGCATGTACTCCAAAATGGAACCAAAATAAATTGCAGCTCGTTCCACAAAAACCAAGTCCTCACACAGCTCCATCAATGGAAAAATAAAACGTTATGACTCTCGGAACGCAATAATGCAAAATGATGGGGCAGACTAATTTTTTAGGTCCAGTAGTTTTTCACAAAAAACCCAACGTCATAATTTCCTAGACCCCACAGGTGGACCCAGTAGACGCAGCGGAGATGGGGACATTTCAGGGCATTGTGCTGCTCACTAGTGAAGAAGTCAAAGATTAGGCAACACTGGAGCGCAGATATTTTGTACAATACCCCGGATTTACTAGATAGCCATGTCCCATGGTACATAAAGCTGGCCGTTTACATCATACAGATAGCATTGTAGAACGCTTACTTGCTATCCCGATGTGAAGGACAGTTGAGAACATTCCTTCAGTTTTAAGAGGTAATTATCAAGGCCCTAATATTTGGGAACCGGGGACGGCCCAAGCACATCTGTCCCAAAACATCATCATCTCCGCTGGAAGCGAAGCAACACTTATTGTACCAGGGCAACATTTTCTCAGTGAAGTTCCCCAAACGGCAAACCATGGAAGGGCTCAAAAAAGTTGTGAGTGTTTCAAAAAGGGTCTAAGAAAGGAAACCATTTATCAGTGCAATACCTGCCCCAAAAAACCTTGCCTATGCATAAAGGATTGGTTCAAAGCATACCACACTAATCCATGGATTATTCATTTTATTATTAATTTACCCCATTATTACATCACCCTATTATGCCCTGATGTACTCCGCCCAGCTTACATATGCCCCCACATTATAAACTGAAACACCAGTAAAACCCCAAACTTAAAACCACTACCAAGCAAAATCTGCACTCCAAAATCCAAATGGTGGTCTTTGCGAGCCTGGTAGTATGCCCAAGCAGAAGTTTATAACCACCTATGGAGTATTACAATACTCTAGAGAACCCGCTTAACAATTTATGGGGTATGTGTGTTTCCATTGGCACAAGCTCGGCACAACATATCGGGCACTGAAATTGCATATCTGTGGAAAAATGGAAATTTTCAATCTGCATCAACTATTGTGTACTAATTTTTGCAAATCACCTGTGGGGTCAAAATGCTCATTATACCTCTAGATAAATTCCTTGAGTGATGTTGTTTCCAAAATCAGGACATTTTTTTGGGCTTTTCCACTGTACTGGTACCTTAGCCCAATGCAACATGGTGTCTGAAAACTAATCTTGTAAAATCTCCACTCTAAGGGTATGTGCACACACACTAATTACGTCCGTAATTGACGGACGTATTTCGGCCGCAAGTCCCGGACCGAACACAGTGCAGGGAGCCGGGCTCCTAGCATCATACTTATGTACGATGCTAGGAGTCCCTGCCTTGCTGCAGGACCACTGTCACGTACTGAAAACATGATTACAGTACGGGACAGTTGTCCTGCAGCGAGGCAGGGACTCCTAGCATCGTACATAAGTAAGATGCTAGGAGCCCGGCTCCCTGCACTGTGTTCGGTCCGGTACTTGCGGCCGAAATACGTCCGTCAATTACGGACGTAATTAGTGTGTGTGCAGATACCCTAAAAATCAAATTGCGATCCTTCCCTTTAGGGCCTTTCTGTGTGTCCAAATCGCACTTTACGACCACATATGGTGTATTTCCTTACTCGTGAAAAATTGCGTAACAAATTTTGGGGTGCCTTTTTTCCTGTATTCCTTGTAAAAATTAAAAATTTTGAGCTAAAACGACATATATTGAAAAAATGTAGATTTAAATTTCCACGACCCAATTCTAAGAAAATCTATAAAACACCTGTGGGGTCAAAATGCTCACTACACACCTAATTTAATTCCTTGAGGGTATAGTCTCGAAAATGGTGTCACATCTGGGGAATTTCTACTGTACTGGTACTTCAGGAATCTCTGCAAATGCGACATGGCTGACAAAAACCAATTCAACAAATTATCCGCTCAAAAAGCAAAATGCCACTCCTTCCCTTCTGAGCCCTGCCATATGACCAAACAGCAGTTATGCAATCACATATGGGGTAATGCTGTACTCGGGAGATAATGCTTTATTGTCCTTTACACCTTGTGAAAAAATTAGTTTTTTTTAAATTTTCACATCCCAATTCTAACATATTTAGCAAAAACCTGGAGGTCAAAATAATTACTATACCTTAAGGAGTGTAGTTTACAAAATGGTGTCACCTTTCAGGGGTTTCCACTGTACTGGTACCTATCTGTAAATGCAACATCGCACAAAGGAATCAATCCAGAAAAATCTGCGCTCCAAAAGCCAAATGGTTCTCGTTCATTCTGAGTCCTGCCATGTATAGAAACAGCAGTTCATGACTACATATGAGGTATTTCCCTACTCTGGAGAAGTTGCTTTACAAATGTTGGGGTGCTTTTTCTCCTTTATTTGTTGAGAAAATAAAAAATTTTGAGCTTAACCTCTTCACGCGCTGCTCCGCAACTGTACGTCCTGCAGAGGACTTGCTTCCCGCATCAGGACGTACAGTTGCGGAGTAGTTCCCGGCGCACACTGTCCTAACGGACAGTGTCCGGGAATCAGCAGGTCAGCTGTCCCCGACAGCTGACACTCCAGTCTTGCCGGTCAGTGGACCATCGCCGCTGATTTCGGCAATTAACCCCATAAGTGCGGTGACAGATTGCGTTCGCCACATTTTAGGGGTTTTAAGCACATCGGAAGCCCCCACGAAGTGATTGTGGTGGCTGCCGATGCTTGTCGTGGCAATCGGAGGCCAGACAATGACCTCCGGGTTGCCATGTACGGAAGCCTCGGAGGAGCAGCCTCCGGCCGGTCCTCCGAGGCTTCCTGTCAGTGTAGGTAGGTAGTGTAATGTACTCTAGCAGCGATCAAAGCTGCAAGTCTAAATGTCCCCTAGTGGGACAAGTGAAAAAAGGAAAAAAAAGGAATAAAAATGTTTTTAAAAAAGTGTAAAAATAAAACTTACAAGTTACATAAACAATCATGTTAAAATAAAAAGTACACATATCTGGTATCACCGCGTTCGTAACCACGCCAACTATAAAACTATAATGTTATTTTACCCGCACGATGAACACCCCAAAAAAAATCTATAAAAAACTACACCAGAATCGCTATTTTTTGGTCACCACCCCTCCCAAAATAGAGAATAAAAAGTGATCAAAGAGTCGCATGTACCCGAAAATAGTACGAATAATACCTACAACCCGTCCTGCAAAAAACAAGCCCTTTTTTGACTGAAAAATAAAAAAGTTATGGCTTTCAGAATATGGTGAAACAGAAAATGAATTATTTTATAAAAAAAGTGATTTTATTGCGCAAACGCTGCAAAACATAAAAAAACCTATATACATATGGTATCGCCGTAATCGTACCGACCCGCAAAATAAAGTAAAACTGTCATTTATAGCACACGGTGAACGCTGCAAAAAATTAACTAAAAAAACATTGTCAGAATTGGTCATCCGGCTTGCAAAAAAATTGAATAAAAAGTGATAAAAAAAATCGCATGTACCCCAAAATGGTACCAATGAAAATTACAGATTGCCCCGCAACAAATTAGCCCTCACACAGTTCCGGTGGGGAAAAAAATAAAAAAGTTCTGTCTCTCAGAATATGGCGATGCAAAATGTGCAGAGTGTTCCAAAATCGGATAAGATCGGGCGCCATTTATCAGTGCGACACCGGCCACGCATCTATGAATTATTATTTATTTACCGCATTATTATGCCCTCTTATTATGCCCTAATGTTCTCCGCACAGATTACATATACCCCCCCCCACATTATAAACTGAAATAACAGCAAAACCCCAAACTGAACAACTGCCAAGCAAAATCTGCGCTACAAAAGCAAAATGCCGTCCCTCCCTTCTGAGCCCTGCAGCGTGCCCAAACAGCAGTTTGCGCCCACATATGTAGCATCGCCATACCCGAGAGAACCCGCTTAACGCTTTATGAGGTATTTGTCTTCAGTGGCACAAACTGGGCACAACATATTATGCACTAAAATGGCATATCAGTGGAAAATTGCAATATTCAAACCATCCGCTGTGCATTAACCCCTTTGCGCAATATGACTTAATAGCACGTCATGGTGCGGGGGTTGATGTATGGAGCGGGCTCACGTTATGAGCCCGCTCCATACGCTGCGGTGTCAGCTGTGTATCATAGCTGAAACCTAGGACTAACGAACAGGAACAGCGATCGTTCGGTTAGAGGAGCCTGTAAAAATAACAATATACTGCAATACATTAGTATTGCAGTATATTGTACCAGCGATCCAATGATCGCTGGTTCAAGTCCCCTAAGGGGACTAATAAAATGTGTAGAAGAATTAAAGTAGTTAGTAGTGAGAAAGAAAAAAGTTTAATGTAAAAAAAAAAAACCTTTTCCCATTTTTCTTCTAAAGTAATGTCAAAAAAATAAACAAAATTGGTATCGCTACGTCCGTAATAGGCCGAACTATTACAATATACCAATATTTAACTTCCACGGTGAACACCGTAAAAAACTTAAATAATTTAAACCGCCAAAATCGCTGTAGTTTTCGTTTTTACCGCACGGCAAAAGCTGTAAAAACAAAAACCCCAAAAAATGGAATCAGATTTTTTTCCTATATTCCTATGTTTTCCTATTTTTTTCAGTTTCCCAGTACATTCTACAATTCCTCCCGCAAGAAATAAGCCCTCACATCACTCTACTGACCGTTATGTTTCTTGGAAGGCGGGGAGTGAAAAACGAAAATAAGAAAGCAAAAAATGGATCAGTCCTGAAAGGGTTAATTCATTTCTAATGGAAAAACTTTTGACGACATGTGGGGTATTTCCGTATTCGGGAGAAATTGCTTTACAAAAATTGGTTGTTTTTTTCTACTTTATCCCTTGTGAAAATGAGAAAATGAGAAAATTCAACATTTTAGTGGAAAAAAATTGTGATATTCATTTTCACGGCCTAATTCTAATAAATTCTGCAAAAGACCCGTGGGGTCTAAATGCTCCCTATACCCCTAGAAAAATTCCTTGACGGGTGTTTCCAAAATTGAGTAACTTGGGGCGTTTCCACTGTTTTGGTCCTTCCAGGGCGTTGCAAACGCTCCAAAATCCAAATGGCACTCCTTCACTTTTGAGCGCTGCCATGGGTCCAATCAGCAGTTTATTACCACATATGGGGTATTGCCGTAATCAGGAGAAAATGCTTTACAAATGTTGTGGTTCTTTTTTTCCTTTATACCTTGTAAAAATGTAACATTTTTATGCTTTTTTAGAAAAAAAATCTATTCTCATTTTCACTGCCTAATTTCAATAAATTCTGCAAAAAACCTGTGTGGTCAAAATGCTAACTATACCCCTAGATAAGATCCTTGAGAGGTGTAGTTTCCAAAATGGGGTCACTTTTGGGGGGGTTTCCCCTATTTTGGTCCCTCCAGGGTCTTGCAAATGCGACATGGCACTGAAAACCAATCCAGCAAAATCCGTGCTCCAAAATCCAAATGGCGCTCCTTTCATTCTGAGCCCTGCTGTGGGTCCAATCAGCAGTTTATTACCACATATGGGATATTGCTGTAATCGGGAGACATTGCTTTACAAATGTTGGTGTGCATTTTCTTTATTATTCCTTGTAAATATTAAAAGATTTTCATTTTTACAGACTAATTCTAATAAATTTAGCGAAAAACCTGTGTGGTCAAAATGCTAACTATACCACTAGATAAATTCCTTGAGGGGTGTAGTTTCCAAAATGGGGTAACTTTTGGGGTGTTTCCACTGTTTTGGTACCACAACACCTCTTCAAACTTGACAAGGTGTCTAAAATATATTCTAAAAAAAAGGAGGCCCAAAATCCACTGGGTGCTTCTGAGGCCTGTGTTTCAGTCCATTACCACACTAGGGCCACATGTGGGATATTTCTAAAAACTGCAGAATCTGGGCAATAAATATTGAGTTGCATTTCTCTGGTAAAACCTTCTGTGTTACATAATTTTTTTTATTAGAAATGAATTTCGGGCAAAAAAAATTTAATTTGTAAATTTCACCTCTACTTTGCTTTAATTCCTGTGAAACACCTAAAGGGTTAAAAGACTTCGTGAATGCTGATTCGAATACCTTGAGGGGTGCGGTTTTCAAAAGGGTGACTTCTGGGGATTTTCTAATATATAAGGCCCTCAAATCCACTTCAGAACTGAACTGGTCCCTGAAAAAATGGCCTTTTGAAATTTTCTTTGAAATATGAGAAATTGCTGATAAAGTTCTAAGCCTTGTAACGTCCTAGAAAAATAAAAGGACGTTACAAAAACGATGCAAACATAAAGTAGACATATGGGAAATGTTAACTAGTAACTATTTTGGTGGTATTACTATCTGTTTTACAAGCAGATATGTTTAAATTTAGAAAAATGCAAATTTTTGCAAATTTTTTCAACATTTTGGTGTTCTTCAGAAATAAATACCAAAATTATCGACCACATTTTTTCACTAACATAAAGTACAACATGTCACGAGAAAACAATCTCAGAATCGCTTGGATAGGTAAAAGCATTCCAACTTTATTACCACATAAAGTGACACGTCAGATTTGAAAAATTGGGCTGTCAGGAAGTCCAAAAGGGGCTGCGGCAGGATAAGTCTAAATTAAAAATTGCCAAAAATCTCTATAAATTGTATTCTAACCAAAGCTAGAAGCATGACAAATACAATTGTTGACTTGGAATTAATAATAACCACCTATAGAAGAATTACGCAGGAACTATAAAATATAACAATTCTTTATTAGAAATACATATACAGTGGATATAAAAAGTCTACACACCCCTGTTAAAATGGCAGGTCGTTGTCATGTCAAAAAATCAGTACAAGACGGATCATTTCATAACTTCTTCCACCTTTAATGTGACCCATAATCTGTACAATTCCATTGAACTCAAACTGAAATAATTTAGAGGGGAAAATAAAAAAAAAAAACTACAATAATGTGATTGCATAAGTGTAAACACCCTCATAAAATTGGGGATGTGGTTGTGCTCAGAATTAGCCAATCACATTTAAACTCATGTTAAATAGTAGTCAGTAAACAGTTGCCATTATTTAAAGTGATTCTGAGTAACAACACATAAAGTTCAGTTGTTCTATTAGGATTTTCCTGACATTTTCTTTGTCGCATGTGACAGCAAAAGCCATGGTCCGTAACGAGCTTACAACACATCAAAGGGATCTCATGTTGAAAGGCATCAATCAGGAGAAGGGTACCAAAGAATTTCCAAGGCGTTAGATATACTATGCAACACAGTGAAGACAGTCATCAAGAAGTGGATTACATTTGGAACAACAGTGACAATACCAAGAACTGGATGTCCATCAAAACTTGATGAAAAGAGGCTACAAAGAGGCCTACAGCAACATTAAATGAGCTAAAGGACTTTCTAGCAGGTACTGGTTGTGTAGTGCATGTGACGACAATCTGCCGTATTCTTCATATGTCTGGGCTGTGGGGTAGGGTGGCAAGATGGAAGCCTTTTCTAAAGAAAAACATCCAAGCCCGGCTTTTTTTTGCATAGAACTACATCAAGTCTGCCAAAATCATGTGGGAAAACCTGTTATGGTCTGATGAGACCAAGGTTAAACTTTTGGGCCATAACTGCAAAAGGTATGTTTGGCACAAAACCAACACTGCACATCACCAAAAGAACACAATACCCACAGTGAAGCTTGGTGGAGGCTGCATTATGTTTGGGGCTGTTTTTCTGCAGCTGGAACTGGGACTTTAGTCAAGGTGGAGGGAATTATGAACAGTTCCACATATCAGGCAATATTAGCACAAAACCTGCAGGCCTCTGCTAAAAAGCTGAAGATGAATTTTACCTTTCAGCACGACAACGACCAAAAGCATACCTCCAAATGAACAAAAGAATGGCTTCACCAGAAGAAGATCAAACTTTTGGAATGGCCCAGCCAGAGCCCAGACCTGAATCCGATTGAAAATCTGTGGGGTAACCTGAAGAGGGCTGTTCACAGGAGGTGCCCTCACAATCTGACAGATTTGGAGTGCTTTTGCAAGAAAGAGTGGGTAACAATTGCCAAGTTAAGATGTGCCATGCTGATAGACTTCTACCCAAAAAGACTGAATGCTATAATAAAGGCAAAGGGTAATTCAACAAAGTGTTAGTTTAAGGGTGTGCATATTTATGCAACCACATTATTTTTGTTCTTTATTTTTATTTTTCCACCCTAACAGATTTCCGTATGTATTTCAATATAATTGTACAGATTATAGGTGACATTAAAGGTGGAAAAAGTTCTGAAATTATTTATCTTGATCTGATTTTTTGACATGTCAAAAACCTGGCATTTTAACAGGGGTGTGTAGACATTTTTATATCCACTGTATATAAAATGTAACTTTGACGGCAGCGGGTCTCACTAACCCCAACGGCCACGAGCTTTCTCATCCTGATCGCCGGCGTCTCCCTGCCTAGGGACACTTGCACACTCTGCTCTCTCCTCCTCCCCCGGCCTGTGCCTGTATGGTTCTTAAAGGGTCAGCGCACACACCAGGAATATTGTTCCTGTACACAGTATAATGTCCGCTTAGTGGCCCCCACACAATATAGTGCCCCCTGTAGATTTTTCTATATAGCCTCCCTGTAGACAGTGCCATAATCCCCCACCTCCTTTTTGTAGATCGTGCCATACAGCCCACCCACCTCCCCCTTGTAGATAGTGCCATACAGTCCCCCACCTCCCCCTTGTAGACAGTGCCCCCCAAACAGAAACCAAAATTATACTCACCTAGGCCCCGTTCCCATGACGAACTGAGCTGCTCAATGACGGGATCCTGTAGCCTAGAACAGAGTTTCCCAAACTTTTCAGACTCGAGGCAGCACTGGAAAAATAAAATTTGCTCAGTGCCCCCCTACCAAAAATTGGTTCGAGAAAGACAAAAAACGGCTAAGAACAAGCACTACACTCGTAGGGTATGTTCACACACGTTTTTTGTAAGGCAAAAAAAAATCTACCTCAAAATTCCTTCAGGAATTGACAGTGTTGTGTGACCTTTTTTTTGTGTTTTTTCTTAAGCTGTTGACGCGAATGCAAAAGACGCAGGAAAAAAAGCTCCAAACGAGCCCCCCCACTCATAGTAAAATACCATCAGCCCCCCACTCACAGTAAAATGACCATCAGCCCACCACTCACAGTAAAATGACCATCAGCCCACCACTCACAGATTCCCCCTGTAGGTAGCGCCATACAGCCCCTTGTAGGTAGCACCACACAGCCCCTTGTGGGTAGCACCACACAGCCCCATTGTGGGTAGCACCACACAGCCCCTTGTAGGTAGCACCACACAGCCCCCTTGTAGGTAGCGCCAGAAAGCCCCCTTGTAGGTAGCGCCACACAGCCCCCTTGTAGGTATCGCCACACAGCCCCCTGTAAAGAGCGCCACACAGCCCCCTGTAGAGTGCGCCACACAGCCCCCTGTAGGGAGTGCCACACAGCCCCCTGTAAGGAGTGCCACACAGCCCCCTGGTAGGAAGTGCCGCACAGCCCCCTGCTATGGAGTGCCACACAGCCCCCTGTAGGAAGTGCCGCACAGAGCCCTGGTAGGGAGTGCCACACAGCAGCCTGGTTGGTAGTGCCCCACAGTCCCCTGGTTGGTAATGCCCCACAGCCCTCTGGTTGGTAGTGCCACACAGCCCACAGCCCCCTGGTTGGTAGTGCCACACAGACCCCTGCTAGGTATTGCCACACTGCCCACAGCCCCCTGGTTGGTAGTGCCACACAGCCCACAGCCCCCTGGTTGGTAGTTCCCCACAGCCCCCTGGTTAGTAGTGGCACACAGCCCCCTGCTAGGTATTGCCACACTGCCCACAGCCCCCTGGTTGGTAGTGCCACACAGCCCCCTTGTTGGTAGTGCCCCACAGCCCCCTGGTTGGTAGTGGCACACAGCCCACAGCCCCCTGGTTGGTAGTGCCACACAGCCCACAGCCCCCTGGTTGGTAGTGCCACCCAGCCCACAGCCCCCTGGTTGGTAGTGCCACTCAGCCCACAGCCCCCTGGTTGGTAGTGGCACACTGCCCACAGCCCCCTTGTAGTGCAAGGACTACGAAATGACCCTGATAGCTGGCGGGCAATAGACATTCAAAAAAGGACAGCTGTGCAGGAGCACACAAAATACCCAGCTTTCCCAGCTATCAAATAAATATGTGGAAATAAACTAAGATATAACTTTTATTTAGTCTATCTAAATGATTAATCCTTTTAGCTAGATTAAATAAAAGTTATATCTTAGTTTATTTGCACACATTTATTTGATAGCTGGGAAAGCTGGGTATTTTGTGTGCTACTGCACAGTTGTCCTTTTTTGTAGGTAGTGCCACACAGCCCACAGCCCCCTTGTAGATAGAACCCCCCTAACCCCTTCCAGTATAGATAGCGCCACTGTACCTCCCTGAAGGAGCGGAATCCCCATGTGGCCGGGGATTCCGCTCCTGGAGCGCGACTTGATGTCTCTGTCCATATATGTACAGTGACATCAGGGGAAACTCCTGAAGCGGAATCCCAGTCCACAGCGTTGCTGACGCTGTGACCGTCAATTCCACTACAGGAGAAGCTCCTGTCGTCTGTGTCCATGGCGTCATTGGCTTCTCCTGGAGTGGAATCCCCGGTCATAGCGTCGACATAAAGCAGCGCTCCAGGAGCGGAATCCCCGACCACATGGGGATTCCTCTCCTTCAGGGAGCTACAGTGGCGCTAGTAGATAGCAGAACGGGGAGATACCTCCCTTCTCTGCTATAGTGCCGTCGCTACCGCTATAGCAGCCGCAGTGGCTGCTAGCGGCGCCACCGCCCTCATGCCCAGTGTCACTGCTAGCAGCCGCTATGGCTGCTACAGCGATAGTGATGACCACTAAGTTAAGAAGCGCCCGGGTGGAAAGGCGACTGCAGTTAGTGTGTGTATTCCCACTGGCAGTTGCAATGGCGCGGGGATACACACCCCCGCTGGCGCCCCTCTTGCAGTGTGGCGGCTGGCGCCTTATGCGACCGCACTGGTCGAACGTATCCAAGGCCGGCCATGCGTATAAGTGACTAGGTAAACTCGAGGTGTTTTCCTTGGAGTCCATAAGCAGCCATCATGCCAGCTACAGGTAATTTAAGTATTTATCTATATTTTCTATGTGAGTTTGTATTGTCATTCACAGACTTACCACTGTGTAGGCTGTGCGTTTTTCACATGGAGATTTAGGATTGCATTCACCATACGCTCTTCCTGCATCATTGTGAGTTTGTAAGTCGAGACATTTTGGTTTATTAACGTTTGTAGTATGTCTTGATACTATACTGATGCCTTAAAGATATTATAGGTGCCAATTCCATACCCTTGCAGCGGAACTTGCTTGAAATAATGAGGCCCTGGTGGCAACCTTCTGGCAAGGATTAGCCAGTAGGATCAAGGATGAGCTGGCAGGTCGTGACCTCGATTCCACTCTGGATGCCCTGATTCTTTTGGCCACACGCATAGACCTGAGGTTCCAAGAACTTTCTCTAGAAGTCCTACAAAAGAAAAAGTCTCCTAGATTGGCGCCGAATTTCCCATGATCCCTTCTACCTTCTACTACTACCTTCGAAGAGCCTATGCAGTTTAATGGGGTCAGACTATTGACCCAGGAGTGGCAGCACAGACATTCTGTTAACCTGTGTATGTACTGTGGAAGAAAGGGTAATTTTGTGTGTTATTTTCAGAAGTCAGGAAACTCCAACACATAGGGTTGCTAGGAGAGACTACCATAGGTGAACAAAAAACCTCTGCAGAATTCTCTCATAGATTTTCTATTACAGTCCCTATCTTCACAGTTGAAGCATCCCATTCTGTCTCTGCCTATCTGGATTCTGGAGCTGCAGGGAATGTCCTAAAACAGGCTTTAGTAGACCGTCTCATTTTACCCACGACTCTTCTTAAGAAACCTCTAGCGGTGGCTTTGGTGAACGGACATCCCATTGCCGGATCCAATTCTCTCCATCACTGAACCATTGAGGTTACAAGTGGGGTCGCTACACACAGAATAAATTGTCTTCTATGTTCTACCTGAGGCTATTAACGAAGTCCTGCTGGGACTACCCTGGCTTCACAAGCGCTCACCAATCCTTGACGGAAATTCTGGAGAAATTCTTCAATGGGAACCCAGTTGTTAGCACAACTGTCTGCCTGTGGTTCGTCTTACCTGACCTCCAGTGTCGCTACCTGGTCTGCCTCTGCAATATGCCTGCTATACAGAGATGTTCAGCAAGAAGGAGGCTGAGACCTTGCCTACGCATCGCTCATAGAACTGTCCAATTGATTTGCGTCCTGGGACTTCACCTCCTTATGGACGGGTATATCCTTTGTCTCTGACTGAGACTCAAGCCATGTTGACCTATGTCAAGAAAAACCTTGACAGGGGGTTTATTGGGAAGTCAACTTCTCCAGCCAGAGCCGGATTGTTCTTCGTAGAGAAAAAAGACGGGTCCCTCCGGACTTGCATATACTATTGTGTTCTAAATAAGATCACTGTCAAAAATAAGCACTCCTTGCCGCTGATCTCTGAGCTCTTCGATATAATCCGTGGAGGCAAGACTTTCACAAAGCTGGATCTACGCGGGGCTTATAACTTGATTCGTATCCATAAAGGTGACGAGTAGAATACCGCATTTAACACCAGAGACTGTCACTACGAGTATCTCGTGATGCCCTTCGGATTATGTAATGCTCAAGTTGTGTTCCAGGAATTCGTGAATTACATATTCCAGGATCTATTGTATGTCTGTGTGATGGTGTATCTGGACGATATCTTGATCTACTCATCTGATCTGACGACACACCAGAAGCATGTTCGCCAAATCCTGTCACAGTTAAAGGGAAACCACCCGTATGCCAAATTAGAAAAGTGCGTTTTCAAAAATAAATTTTTTCCCTTGCTGGGGTATATCATTTCCAATCATGGACTCCAGATGGCTCCAGAAAAAGTCCAGTCTGTCTTAGATTGGCCTCATCGCCGAGGTCTCCGTGCTATACAGAGGTTCCTAGAATTTGCAAATTTCTATTGTCGGTTTATCCCTACTTTCCCATCACAGAATGCTCCTATCTCTGCCCTTACCAAAAACGGGGCAAACGCAAAAAGTTGGACCCCTGAAGCAGAATCTACATTCAGTAAGCTTAAAAGGTCCTTTACTTCTGCTTCCTTTTTTTATCATTCAGCTGATGTTTCCAGGCAGTTCTCATTGGAGGTTGATGTGGTGCTGGAGCACATCTCTTTCAGAGTAACTCTAAAGGAACAGCTGTTCTCTGTGGCTTCTTCTCTAAACTCTTCTCTGCAGCAAAGAGGAACTACTCCATTGGAGACCGAGAGCTTTTGGCCATCAAATTGGCCCCCGAAGAGTGGAGGCTTTTGCTAGAATGTTCTGTACATTCGGTAGTCATCTACTCTGATCACAAAACCTCACCTACTTAGTCGGAACAACGTCTTAACCCACGTCAAGCCAGGTGGTCACTTTTCTTCTCCAGATTCAATTTCCAACTCCATTTCCGTCCAGCCGACAAAAATGTGCAGGTGGATGCACTGTCTCGTTCTTTTGAAACCGATGACCTAAAAGAGGATCCTCAGCATATCATCGACAGTTACGGTATTATTTTCCTTAACCCTCTACAGATCAAAGCCATTCTTCCTGGGAAAATTTTGCCTGGGGTCACAACTCCAAGTTGGCAGGTCACTCGGGCACACGCAAGACTCTGGACTTTATCTCTCATCGTTATTGATGGTCCACGCTACCCAAAGATGTTTTGGACTACGTCCCTTAAGGTACCAAGTGTGACCAAAATAATATTTATCATTCCAAACCTGTGGGCCCACTCCAACCTTTGGCAGTTCCGAACAGCCCCTGGCAACATATTGCCATGGGTTTTATTACTTATCTTCCTTCCTTTGATGGCTGGCAAGTCTGTTTGTTCAGCATGTCTTTCGTCTGCATGGATTGCTTCTGCATATTTTGTCTGATCGTGGCGTCCAATTAACATCCAAATTCCAGAGAGCCCTGTGTAAACTTCTGGATGTGAAATTGGACTTTTCCTCTACATACCCCTAAGGCCAAGTTGAACGGATGAACCAAGTGCTTGAAAATTATCTCCGTCATTTTATATCTGCACAACATGACAACCCGGTACATCTCATTCCACGGGCTGAATTCTCGTAGAATAATCACACGAGTGAATCTACTACTAATTCTCTGTTCTATATTGTCTATAGCCAACAGCCTCGTATCCCTCTTCATCTCCAGTTCCTGCAGCTAATATTTCTGAAAATTTCTTCAAATCTGGCAGCAAACAAAATTTTTGATCTTGCAGGCAGTGAATCGCATGAAGAAGTAGGCTGATAAGAAAATAAGGCCTCCTCCCTAGTTCCTCCCAGTGTTAAGGTCTGGTTATCTTCCAAGAGTATATGCCTGAAAATTCCCTCCTAAAAACTTGCTCCTAGGTTCCTTGTGCCTTTGAAGTCTTGCAACAGATTAATCCTGAGTCATTCAAGCTACATTTGCCTCCTACTTGTAACATCCGCGGACACGGACCGCCGCCCCTCCTTACCTTCTGACGGTCGCGACCGCAAACTTCTGTCTTCTTGCCGACGTCTCCCTCCTCGGTGATGACAGCACATGTGGCCGCTCTGCACTAAAGTGTCCTCTAGGGTGCGCGCACACGTTCCCAGCCTTAAAGGGCCAGCGCGCGCACATGCAAATAATTACTAATTATCCCCAGATCACCCAGGACTATAAAAATGGTCCTGCCAATTCACTCCTTGCCTGAGCATTGTTGTTGTATTCCCATGTTAGTCTTAGCAAATGGTCCTTTAGTTGCACGTCTGGCGTCATCTACCACATCAAGTTCCATCTGTGCCTAAGCCTCTGCTACTGTCTGGACTCTTACATGTACTCTAGTTCTAGGACTTTGCATAGACTTTATAGACTGTTTGGCCAGCTTCTACTCTGCTACGGTGATGCGGCCTAGTGGGTCCACATACCCACGGATAGTGACAGTACACTCAGGACATGGACCCTGCTGGTCAACCCAAGACCATGACGACTTCACAAATCATACAGGCAGACATTCGAGACCTCCGGTCTTGACAGGACAAACTCCTCCAGGTGGTGAGCACCATTGCACATCGTATGGAAGTGCAAGCTGCAGTCTTCACGGTACCTGCTCCTGTTGCTCCTGCTGTTCTTCCTGCTACACCTCCTGTCAGTACCGATCCCCGATTCTCTCTGACACTATCTCCTGGCTTCTCACGGGCGTGAGGACCTGCAGGAGATTTCTAAACCAATGCCAAATACACTTCAGGCTGCATGCAAGGGCATTTCCTTCTGATGACACATAGATCGCCTTCATAATCTCTCTCCTTACTGGCAAGGCCCTGGCATGGGCGAACCCCATTTGGGAACGTCAGGGACCAGTGACCAGTGAATTACAGTGTTTTTTGCAGACTTTCTGTACAGTATTTGAAGAAGGTGGGAGAGTCTCTTCTGCAGCTGCATCTCTGCTGTCCCTTTGCCAAGGAGAAACCTCCGTGGGCGAGTACGCAATTTGGTTCCGTATCCTGGCTGCAGAACTGGCCTGGAACAACGAGGCTTTGGTCGCTACCTTCTGGCAGGGACTGTCTTCTGATATTAAAGACGAGCTGGCCGCTCGGGATCTGCCATCTACCCTGAATGATCTAAATTTTCTGGCCACCCAGATTGACATGAGGATCCAGGAACAGTGCCAAGAGGTTCGCCAGAACAGAAGATTCCCTAGGCTGGCTCCCACTTTCCAGCGACCCCTGCTGCCCTCATTAGTTGTTCCACCAGAGGAACCTATGCAAGTGGAGCATCTCAAACTGTCAGTCCAGGAGACACAACGCAGATGCACTTCGGGACTATGTCTGTATTGCGGCCTCGGAGGCCATTTTGTGTGTTTGTGTCCCCTGAACCCTGAAAACTCCAGCGCCTAGGATTGGTTGGAGAGACAACCCTGGGCGGAACGGCGCTAAATAAAAAAATTCTCTCCCAAACTGGCTATTCCCGTGACCATCGTGTCTGCTGAGAAGATGCACTGTGTCTCTGCCTACCTGGACTCTGGGTCTGCGGCAAACTTTATCCAACAGAACCTAGTAGATCATCTCCAGTTGCCCCCTGTCCCTCTGGAGATGCCTCTGGCTGTTGTCTCGGTGAATTGACTTCCTCTGCCCAATCCTATCGTGTCTGAGACCAAGCCACTGAAGCTCCAAGTTGGAGCCCTTCACACTGAATAGATTCAGTTTCTTGTCTTGCCTAAAGCCGTCAATCCTGTTTTGCTGGGTCTGCTTTGGCTCCGGCTTCATGACCCAGTCCTTGAATTCCGGAGAAGTTCTCCAATGGGGCTCCAAATGTCTCCACTGATGCCTGTTACTGATCCGTTCTGTCCAGTCTCCTCTGTCTCAGTGATTAGCAGGATTACCCACTCATTTTTCTCAGTTTGCAGACGTCTTCTGCAAGAAGGAGGCTGAGATGCTTCCCCCACACCAGTCTTACGACTGTCCGATTGAACTGGTCCCAGATGCTTCACCTCCCCGTGGACATGTCCATCCTCTCTCCTTGCCAGAGACCCAGTCCATGTCAGCATATGTCAAGGAGAATCTGGAGAGGAGCTTCATATGAAAATCCTCCTCCCTGGCCGTACATCCCTCGAGGTGATGAGTGGAAGACGGCATTCAACACTTGAGATGGGCACTACGAATACTTTGTGATGCCCTTTGGTCTGTGTAACACTCCCGCGGTCTTCCAAGAATTTGTGAATAATATCTACCGAGATCTCCGCCCATGTCTGTGTCGTGGTCTATCTAGATGATATTTTGATCTTCTCTCCAGATCCGACGACACATGGGAGGCATGTTCGTCAAGTCCTGTTGCGATTAAGGGAGAATCACCTTTATGCCAAGCTGGAGAAATGCCTTTTTGAAAGAAAATTCTCTGCCCTTCCTGGGCTACATCATCTCTGACCAAGGCCTTAAGATGGATCCTGAGAAAGTAAAGTCCGTCCTGGAATAGCCACGTACTCTGGGTCTGCGGTTCATACATTTTCTGGGATTCGCTAACTTCTACCTTCAGTTTATCCCAAATTTCTCGTCACTGACGGCTCGCATCTCTACCCTTACCAAGATAGGTGTGAATGCCACGGTGTGGACTCCGGAGGCAGAATCCGCATTTAATAGCCTCAAGAGTGCCTTTACTTTACAGCATCGATCCTCCGTCATCCTGATGTATCTCGACAGTTCTCGTTGGAGGTGGATGCTTCCTCTGTAGGTGCAGGTGCACTTCTGTTCCAGAGGCGCTTTAAGGGAAAGGCAGTAGTGTGTGGCTATTACTCAAGACTTTTTTCTTCCGCAGAGCGCAATTACTCTATTGGGGATTAGCAGTTACTGGCCATCTGGCTTGCACTGGAGGAGTGGAGACATCTGCAAGAGAGCGCAGTTCATCCCATTTTGATATACACCGACCACAAGAATCTCATCTATCTCCAGTCGGCTCAACGGCTAAACCCCGTCAAGCCAGGTGGTCGCTGTTCTTCACCCGTTTTCAGTTTGTGCTCCACTTCCGTCCCGCTGACAAAAATGTGAAAGCTGATACCCTGTGCAGGTCATTTGAAACAGAGGACACTGTGGAGACCCCTCAATGTATCATAGACCCGTCCTGCATTATTTCTCCTAATCCCCTACAACTTAGAGACATCCCTCCGGAGAGGACTTTTGTTTGTTTGGCAGACAGAAGGAGAATTCTTCGCTGGGGACACAGCTCCAAACTAGCTGGGCATGCTGGTGTTCGTAAGACACAAGACCTGAAAGTTCCTCATTTCTGGAGGCCCACGCTGCCCAAAGATATTGTGGACTATGTCTTCCTGCACTGTCTGTGCTTCTACTAAAGTTGACCCACTTTAGACCGGACGGCCTGCTCCAACCTCTGCCTGTGCCTAACGCTCCCTGGCAGCATATTGCATATCACAGATCTTCCTCCCTCAGCAGGATGCAATACTGTCTGGGTGGTGGTGGACCGGTTCTCTAAGATGGCATATTTTATCCCGCTAACCGTCCTACCTCCTGCTCCTCGACTGGCAAATCTCTTCATTCTACATATCTTCCGCCTGCATGGCTTGCTTCTTCGTATCGTGTCTGATCGTGGGGTTCAGTTCATCTCAAAATTCTGGAGAACCCTCTGTAAACTCCTCGATGTGAAATTGGACTTTTCCTCGGCCTACTATCCTCAGTCTAGTGGTCAAGTCGAGAGAATTAATCAGATCTTGGAGAATTATCTTCGTCACTTTATCTCCGTGCAGCATGATGACTGGGTACGGCTTCTTCCATGGGCCGAATTATCTTATAACAACCACACAATTGAGTCCACTACTTCCATGCCATTCTACATTGTCTATGGCCAACGTCCACAAATTCCTGTTCCTGCTACATCTCAGGTACCCGCAGCTGACTCTTTTGGGGACTTATTACACATTTGGCAGCAAACCAGTTCCTCTATTCTACTGGCAGTCGATCGCATGAAGCGAAAAGCTGATACAAGAAGAAGACAGACATCTCAGTTCTTCCTTGAACCAAAGTCTTGCTGTACTCAAGGAATATTCATTTGAAGTTGCCCTCATACAAATTTTCTCCCAGGTTCCTCGGACCTTTAGAGATCCTGCAACAGATAAACCCTGTCCCCTATAAGCTTCGGCTGCCTCCTACGCTCAGAATCCCCAACTCCTTCCATGTGTCCCTCCTGAAAGCTGTGATTCTGAACCGTTACAGTAAGGTTCCTAGTCCTGCAGTTGCTCCCAGCGATTCTTCTTTTTAAAATCTTTCTATTGAATTTTATCAAAAATACACAACAGAAGAAACACAGCTGGTCAAGTCAGAGTAAAACCATCTGAGTAAAACAGTCTCAATCAGAGGACATACAGTTAGGTCCAGAATTATTTGGACAGTGCCATAAGTTTTGGCATTTTAGCTGTTTACCAAAACATATTGAATATACAATCAATATGGGCTTAAAGTGCAGACTCTCAGCTTTAATTTGAGGAAGGGTTTAGAAATTACAACTTTTTAATATGTAGACACCTATTTTTTAAGGGACCAAAGGTGATTGGACAATTATCTCAAAAGCTATTTAATGGGCTGCATGGGCTATTCCCTCGTTAATCCGTCATCAATTAAGCAGGTAATAGTTCTGGATATGATTCCAGGTGTGGCATTTGCATTTGGAAGCCGTTGCTGTCAACCCCCGACATGAGGTCAAAGAGGCTCTCAATGAAAGTGAAACAGATCATAGTCAGGCTGTAAAAAATTAACAAATCCTTCAGAGAGATAGCACAAATGTTAGGAGTGGCCAAATCAACAGTTTGATACATTCTTGAGTGCACTGGGCATCTCGTTAACTCCAAAAGGCCTGTGCGTCCATGGAAGACAACAGTGGTGGATGATCGCAGAATCCTTTCCATGGTGAAGAAAAACCCTTTCACAACATCTACCCAAGTGAAGAACACTCTCCTGGAAGTAGGCGTATCAGTATCTAGGTCTACCATAAAGAAAATACTTCATGAGAGTGAATACAGAGGGTTCACCACAAGGTGAAAACCATTAATCAGCCTGAAAATAGAAAGGCAAGATTAGACTTTGCCAAACAACATCTAAAGAAGCCATCCCAGTTTTGGAACAGCAATATTTGGACAGATGAAACTAAGATCAACCTATACCAGAATGATGGAAGGAAGAAAGTATGGAGAAGGCTTGGAACGGCTCATGATCCAAAGCACACCACATCCTCTGTAAAACATAGTAGAGGCAGTGTGATGTCATGGGCATGCATGGCTGCCAAAGGCACTGGGACACTGGTGTTTATTGATGATGTAACTGAAGACAGAAGCAGCCGGATGCATTCTGAAGTGTTCAGGGATATACTTTCTGCTCAGATTCAACCAAATTCAGCAAGGTTGATTGGACGTCGCTTCACAGTACAGATTGTGTCGTCGGATCTGGGGAAAAGATCAAAACATACTGCGAAAGCAACCCAGGAGATTTTTAAGGCAAAGAATTGGAATATTCTGCACTGGCCAGGTAAATCACTAGATCTCAACCTGATCGAGCATACATTTCACTTGCTTAAGACAAAAAGCAGAAAGACCCACAAACAAGCAACAACTGAAGACCGCTGCAGTAAAGGCCTGGCAATGCATCACAAAGGAGGAAACCCAGCATTTGATAATGTCCATGGGTTCCAGACTTCAGGCAGTCATTCTCTACAAAGTATTAAAAAAAGCATTTCATTTATGGTAATGTT
Organism: Rhinoderma darwinii; assembly: GCF_050947455.1. NCBI lineage: Eukaryota > Metazoa > Chordata > Amphibia > Anura > Rhinodermatidae > Rhinoderma > Rhinoderma darwinii. Next base: position 288,579,919 of record NC_134690.1, on the reverse strand, counting down.
AATTTGTCCAATTACTTTTGAGCCCCTGTAATGAGGAGGATGTGTAGAAAAATGGTTGCAATTCCTAAACGTTTCACAGGATATTTTTGTTCAACCCCTTGAATTAAACCTGAAAGTCTACACTTCAATTGCATCTCAGTTGTTTAATTTCAAATCCAATGTGGTGGCATACAGAGCCCAAATTATGAAGATTGTGTCACTGTCCAAATAATTCTGCACCTAACTGTACATATGTAGCAATAAAGCACAATACTGTACAGTACATGAAATGGTAAGTATTCAATTGGCAACGTCCAGGAATGCAGTCCTCAAGTGAAAACACTTACAATAAAGTGAATCATGTACTGACAAGCTGGATAAATGTAATGAGCAGGCGTAAGATAAAAGGTAAAACCAGTGGGGGAGGATACAGGGAAGGGAAAACAATAGGAGTACCAAAACGGAGGGGTGGAGCCACTTGTGGAAAATAGAGCACATAAACTAATATGTAAATATGTCTAATTGCTCGGCATTCTTGTTAAGGACGTGAGTCATTCAGTTAAGTAAACCAATTGAGCCAGAATAGGCAGGTAAATGTCTTCGCGCTATCCCCTCCTCAATGGCAACCCAATGTTTATGTGGGGGACGTCTTAACCAATCTATAATTCTGCTTAAATGCACTGCACTGTAATAATTGTCTAGTAGGGGGAAACTGTAAAATTTTGTAAAATACTTTGGGTTCAGATATAATCTGTGCAGATCTTACGATAATGGGGGAAGAACCTAAGTGGGAGAGATATAGGTAAGGTTTGAAATAAGTAAGTTAGTTTCGGGGATATCAAAGAATTTATCATATTTTTTCTACCGTACCAAGAGAGAAAGGCAGGGGACGAGGATTTCAATATCGCAGGTATGGATGTTAGCAGTACTTTGTAATTAAGAGCGTATAGCTGCTTCGAGTCAGGAGTGATATTGATCCCTAAGAATTTAATAGACTCTTTAGGCCAAGAGAAAGGAAGCCGCTGCTTTAAGGGTGTTAATTGGGTCGAAGGCAAAGAAATATTAAGTGCTTGAGATTTTGAGACATTAATTCTAAAATTAGACACAAATGCAAACCCATCCAACGCATTCTGAATCGCGGGAAAGGCAATAGTAGGATTAGAGACCATAAGCAGAAGGTCATGAGCATAAGCAGCCAGTGTATTCCTGTTTCCCACAAGTCAGACCACGTATAGAGGTATTTTGCGTTAGTGTTTGGAGGAGCATTTCCATCATCAAAATGAATAAGAAAGGCGATAGAGGACAGCATTGCCTTGTACCATTGTTGATCACAACTGCCCTTTTGAGGGAGTCATTGACTTTAATAAAAGCGCTAGGGGAGGCATGCATACCAAAAATTCCAGTAATAAGTTTGGCAGGGAATCCAAACTTCTCAAGTTTGCATCTCATTAAAAGGCCATACTACTCTGTCGAATGCCATTTTGGTGTCGGTACTAAGATAAGAGACATTGTGAACTTTTTGGCTTAAGTTATAGAGTTCAACACTTTTATATGTGTTATCCCCCCACTCTCTACCTGGCACAAAACCAGTTTGGTCCGTGTTTATGAGATGAGTCAGTGCAGGTCTTATTCTGGCCGACAAAATCTTGGCGTAAATCTTAAGGTCAATGTTTAGTGGAGATATGGTGCGCTAATTGGAGCAGTCAGTAGGGTTTTTACCCAATTTGTGGATTAGTGTGATGCTTGCAGCTAATGTTTGCGGTAGGAATGGAGATCGTTCCATAGCTGAATTAAACGACCTTAGGAGGAAAGGCTCAATGACTTCACCAAAATAAGAGTAATATTTAGAGAGGTTCTGTCACCACATTATAAGTGGCCTATCTCCTATATAAGGAGATGGGCGCTATAATGTAGGGGACAGTAATGCTTTTTATTTAAAAAAAAAAACGATCTGTTTTCACCACTTTATTAGCGATTTAAGATTTATGCTAATGAGTTGCTTAATGCCCAAGTGGGCGTATTTTTACTTTAGACCAAGTGGGCGTTGTACAGAGGAGTGCATGACGCTGACCATTCAGCTTCATACACTCCTCTCCATTCATTTACTCAGCGCATAGGGATCCTGCTAGATCCTTATGTGCTGTCTTAAACTAACACATTAACAATACTGAAGTGTTTAGACAGTGAATAGACATTCCACGGGATGTCTATTCACAATCTCTGCACTTCGTTACTCTGTCTGTGGTAGTTACAGCAGAGGATCTCGTTGTAACCTGTCATTTACCGCGTAATATCGCGAGATTACGTTTCCTCTGCTGTAACTACCATAGACAGAGTAACGAAGTGCAGAGATTGTGAATAGACATCCCGTGGAATGTCTATTCACTGTCTAAACACTTCAGTATTGTTAATGTGTTAGTATAAGACAGCACATACTGATCTAAAAGGATCCCTATGCGCTGCCTAAATGAATGGAGAGGAATGCATGACGCTGATTGGTCAGCTGTGGTTGTGTTCAGATGGCACTGGTTTCTTTTGTGTGCTCGAGGTAGGGTCCCAACCCGGGTATAGGTTAAGAATTTGTAGTCGGCACACCTTGCTTGTTTTACAAAAATATATACCTTTATTGGATGGATGCCAGAGGCTACATGTGCGACGTCTACGTTTCGGTCGATAAGACCTTCGTCGGGCACTGAGCCGTGCTGGGGACTGGATCGGTGCAAAATATAATGCGTATGTAGCGCTGCTATAGTGAGTACTGGGCGGCTTACCGCTCTAGATGGGCGCCCATCTAGAGCGGTAAGCCGCCCAGTACTCACTATAGCAGCGCTACATACGCATTATATTTTGCACCGATCCAGTCCCCAGCACGGCTCAGTGCCCGACGAAGGTCTTATCGACCGAAACGTCGACGTCGCACATGTAGCCTCTGGCATCCATCCAATAAAGATATATATTTTTGTAACACAAGCAAGGTGTGCCGACTACAAATTCTTAAGCTGATTGATCAGCGTCATACACTCCTCTGTACTACGCCCACTTGGTCTAAAAATACGCCCACTTGGGCATTAAGCAACTCATTAGCATAAATCTAAAATCGCTAATAAACTGGTGAAAACAGGTCGTTTTTTTAAAAATAAAAAGCACTGCTGTCACCTACATTATAGCGCCGATCTCCTTATGTAGGAGATAGGCCACTTATAATGTGGTGACAGAGCCTCTTTAAGGGGAAGACCGTCTGGTTCTGGAGCCTTCACGCTAGATCTCGACCTTTCACGCGGAGCTCTTCTAATGTAACGGGACTATCCATTTGTGTGGCAAGAGTCTGAGACACAGTAGGGAGGACAATATCCTCTAGGAAAGCCTCAGACGAAACTTCGAGAGGTCTTCAGACTCCTGGGAGTTAATATTGTATAGTCTAGTATAGTACTCGTGGAAACTTTTTGCAATATGTTCCGTACCCAAGACTCCCACACCTCCTTTAGTTTGAATTGTCATAATTCTGGTCTTAGACTGATGTTGCCTGAGCTTAGTCAGCATAAACCTTGTAGGTTTATCACTGTGGGTGAAAAATTTTTGTGTGGACAAAATATAACGTTTGGCCAAGTAAGAATTAAGTACATTTTTCAGTTCGTTGGTAAGTTGGGCTAAATGGGAGACACTCAGTGATTTCTTATGTAGCGTCTCTAGACGTCTGATTTTATTAGTTATGTCTGTAGACGCTTTTTGCTCTTATCTTGTTATGATGGGCAGCAATGGCTATGAGTTATCCTCTAATGACTGCTTTGTGGGATTCCCACAATATGTGAGGGGAGATATCTTGCGTATCATTCATGGAGAAGAACTCCAGAAGTTTCAGTTTTATGCGGTCTTTGATCCCAGGGAGATTCAACACTGTTTCATTTAGTCTCCAGATTAAGTTTCTAGGTGTTCGAGCAGGAGAATCAAATGTAAGGAAAACGGGGGAATGGTCAGAGTGTACCATAGACTCAATGGTCACATCCGTACTATGTTTTAAGTGATGCAAAGAAATGATATGATATGTAGTCCAACCTGTGGTAGGAGTTATGAGGTGCTGAGAAGTGAGTGTGGTCTTTGGTGTCGGGGTTGAGGAAGCGCCAAGTGTCTGATAGCTCGGCTCTATGAAACAGTTTCTTAATGGCAGCTAACGCCTTGTAGAATAGTGTTGAAGTGCCTGTGGAAGATTTCAAAGCAGGGTCGAGTGAAACATTGAAATCTCCTGTAACAATAGCTATACCCTCAGAAAAGTCAAAAAATGTACCTGGAGTCTGGCCTAACCATGGGAGTTGGGAATTGTTCGGTGCATAAAAGTTGCCAATATGGAAAGTTTGATTATCTATTTTAACCTTCACAAACTCATATCTCCCCTCTGGGTCAGACATGTCATCTAGCAGTAAACATTTTTAATTTCTATGGACCCCTATGCTGACTCCCATGCTGGCCGCAGAGCGTTGTGAACTATGAAACCATTTCTGGAAATTGGAATTTAGAGAGGATGAGGACATGTTGATGCTTGAAATGACTTTCCTGTAAACAGCATATCTGAGTTTTTTCTTTATGGAAACAGTGTAAAATGTGACCTCTAACATTGTTTGTAACTAATTGTAATGGAGCCATAGGACAAAACTACCTTTTGAGCAGAGGATATATGACTACTTTGTGCTGAACTAGAAAATACAAGTGCACATCCTGTATGAGAGGTGGTGCATCTACGTTTTGTAAGTGGCATGGGTCGGGTCAGGGGGAAAACAACAGTGGATTAAATGGGATCATTAAAGTGTGATTTCCAACCTGTCTTAAGTAAACAACGGATCCCTGAAGTAATGCCGAAACCAGATGAGTTCTCGTAAACACCTGAATGGTTGTAGGAGTGAACAAAAATATAGTCAGCAGGTGGGATGCACCACCACAATCATATAGTGTAGCATAGATCTAAATTAGAGACATAAGATAAAAAGGTGTGAACTAGAAATTAACAAATGGAACAGATATGAGCTTGCATTCCCCGCCATATTAAAGCACAGGACCGGATAGGTGTTACTTGTGTCCAACAAGTAATCTATGGCAGCTAATTACAAAGTAACAGATCAGGTGTTGTGGCTTAAAGCCACCTATAATAAGACATCAGTTAGTCCGCTGGACATGTATAACCTGTAGTGGCAAGCAGACATCAAGCCGGTTCTCTAGTAGCTCGTCGCAGCCTGAAGGATGGTTCATAGTCGATAGTGTAAGGACAACACTGCTCATCTCGGCGTCCTAAAAGCCCTGTGTGGACAAGGAAATATACAAAAATACCATAGAACACAGCAAGAGAACAGTATGTTAAACCAATGCGCTCTGAGGGAGCATGGGGACATGTAATCCATGGAGAGATGGTAGAAGAAAAGTGAATATAGGTTCAGAGTGAACCCTAATCTCACTGCAATAGTCTCCTGTCAACAGTCTTTTAGGTGTGAGCCTTCCTGATTTATTTTAATTTTTTTCTTGCTCCTAACCGATTTTCCAGTGCTGGCAAGCTCCCACGGTATCGAAGGAACGATTTCTGGCAGCGATGGAGCATCAGAAACAGCTAACCAGCTAGGGATTTGGAGATCCGGTATGTCCAGGCAATTGTACAGTTCCGTGAGATCCTGAAGAGATCTTATTACAAACGTACTGCTGGCCGCTGAGACCAGAAGTTCGGACGGGAAGAGCCAACAAAAGGCAATGCGTGTGGTCCTCAAACATTCGGTCAGAGGCTTAAGTAATTTCCTTTTCTGCAGAGTAGACAGAGCTAGGTCCTGGAAAAGCGAAATAGTGGAGCCCTTATAAGTAATCACATCTTCTCTTGCTTTCTTCATAATCAGTTCCTTTTGTTGGAAATTTAGGAATCTGCAAATAATGTCCCTGGGGGGATCAATAGGTTTCGGAACGGGGCGCAGGGCTATTGTGAGCTCTTTCTATAATCAGAGGGTCTGTATATGATGAACCCAATAGATTATGGGACAGTTCTCTGACAGCTTTGGCTGACATGCTCAATGTGGGAGGACCAGTCCTTGGAAAACACAAGTATGTCATCAAGGTACACTACAAGAAATACCCCCAGGTAGTCTCTTAAAACCTCATTTATGGAATTCTGGAAGACCGCGGGAGCATTACACAACCCAAAGGGCATGATGAGGTATTCGAAATGACCTTCGGGCGTGTTAAACGCAGTCTTCCACTCATCCCCCTCTTTGATGCGGATAAGGTTATAAGCCCCCCGTAGATCAAACTTAGAGAACCATTGGGCCCCCTGAACCTGATTGAAGAGATCAGGAATCATAGGAAGGGGATACTGGTTCCTTACAGTGACCTTATTCAAGTTTCGGTAGTCAATGCATGGCCTAAGACCACCATCCTTCTTCCCTACAAAGAAGAAGCCAGCACCTACCGGAGAAGTAGAGGGGCGAATGTAACCCTTGGCAGGCATTCCTGGGTATACTCTCTCATGGCTTCACGTTCGGGACAAGAGAGATTAAATATCCTACCCTTAGGGAGCTTAGCTCCTGGTACCAAATCAATTGCGCAATCGTATTCTCTATGAGGTGGTAACACTTCGGATGCCTCTTTAGAGAAAACATCAGCGAAGTCCTGAACAAACTTAGGTAGAGTGTTCACCTCCTCAGGGAGAGAAATATAATTAACAGAAAAACATGACGTCATGCATTCATTACCCCATTTGGTAAGATCCCCAGTATTCCAGTCAAACGTGGGATTATGCAACTGCAACCAGGGAAGGCCTAAAACCAAATCGGACGATAATCCCTGCATCACCAGTACAGAGCACTGCTCCAAATGCATGGAGCCAACAAGGAGTTCAAAAACAGGGGTATGCTGTGTAAAATAACCATTAGCAAGAGGAGTGGAGTCGATACCCACTACCGGGACAGGTTTAGGCAAATCAATCAATGGCATAGATAGAGACATAGCAAATTCCACAGATATAATATTAGCAGAAGACCCTGAATCCACGAAGGCACTGCCGGTAGCAGACCTACCACCAAAAGAGACCTGAAAGGGAAGCAAGATTTTATTACGTTTCATATTTACGGGAAATACGTGTGCGCCCAAGTGACCTCCCCGATGGTCACTTAGGCGCGGAAGTTCTTCCGGCTGCTTATACTTACGCCTAGGACAGTTGTTCACTTGATGCTTGTCATCCCCACAGTAGAAGCAGAGACCATTCTTCCTGCAGAACACTCTACGTTGTTGGGGGTACACGGAGGCCCCGAGTTGCATAGGTACCTCAGAGTCTTGCGTGGAAGGACAGAAAAACAAATTATGACCCTGGGTAGTCAGCAGGTACAATACATATAGTCAATAGAAGGAATTCCTGCAGGCAGACAAAACCCTTTTTCCTGACCACCCAAATTATTAATAGAAAATAAATGTAGATTTTCAAATTTTATGAAGCTACGTGTAGCAAAGAACAGACCACATATATCAGTTTAAAATTGTCACTGCCAGAAGCCGAAGTTAAAGTAACCAGCTGGAGGAGCCCAGCAAGGTATTCACGACCAAAAGTAAATACTGACTGACACTCAGCAAGTCAGTCAAGAGGCAACAAGCCACACTTAGATAGGTAAGACAATAGATTCGGCTAAGGCAGGAATTAAAAACAAGGATTAGAGCCCCCCCGACATGTTTCACTAACTCGTAGCGTCCTCAGGGGTACACGGGGCTAATGGCGGCGCGGCGAGAAAACTACTCCTCTTATGGGAGTGTGGAGTGACGTAGGTAGGAGGTGGGTGTGAGAACAGACCGCCAATAGAGCGGAGCAAGACACACCAGGCATCAGAAAGAAGGATACAGCCAATAGTTGACAGCGTACCAAAGAACCAACAACGGATAACGGGCCGCGCAGGCGCACAACCAGAACCGTGGAATCAGTCCAGAAACGGGGCGCCTGCGCAGTGGGACAAAAGGAGGACTTAGAATAGTACCGAGTAAGAAGAGGACATGACAGATAGGCGCAAGCGCCTTAGAAGTCCCTTTGGACTTAGTGCAGGAGACGATAAGTTTAACAGTCAGAACAGTTCAAAGCGGCGCACCTACGCCTGCGCAGTAGAGCAAGAAGAGAACTCAGAACAATATCGGGTAACAGGAGGACATAGAAGATCGGCGCAAGCGCCGTGAGTGTCCACTTGAACAGTAAATATCCCCCGCTATCGTTTAACAGTAGATGCACAGCCGAAACCGCAGGAGCAGTTCAAAACGGCGCGCCTGCGCTGTAGGGCAAAAGAAGAACTTGGAAGAATGCCCAATACGGTAAGGACATACCAAATATGCGCAGGTGCCGTCAGTGTCCCCTTAGACTCAGCACAAAGACCATTGGATAGCCCACGCTATGGTAAAGCAGTGGATGCATGTATATATGGCTATAGATAAAGCCACACACACAGACCCCCATTTTCACAAATACAACAATGAGAAAGAAAGGTATTAATAATACAACAAATGATAGAGGCCGCCATACTAAAAGATATATATATGGTCCAATATTAGAATAATGAGTATAGATAAGTAATATATCAAGACAAAGCCGATCCGTTAGGAGAGGACATGCTAAGTATAAATAAAGACGATTAGATATATCAGAAACCAACATGTTATAAATCAATGCAAAAAATATATATATGGACATCCACACAGAATGCGAAGGGAGCAACAGGCAAAGTCACAGAAAGGCACTATAGGTGAATCCCTCGTTAAGCCCCTGAGGGGTCATAGAGCCAAGACGGTGGATCCATCGTGCTTCCTCCTGTAGGAGCCTGCGGTCCAAGTTACCCGCCCTAGGTCCTAACTTTAACTGTGTAATGCCCCAAAATTGGAGTAACTTGGGATTGTCGGGATGAAACCTATGCATATGTCTGGAGAGAGTGGTATCCTCCTTAAGGTTGATGGTACTAAGGTGTCTAGACACTCTCCTCCTCAATTCCTGCAGAGTCTTACCCACATATAACTTCGGGCAAGGACATCTGGCTATATACACAACCCCACTACTTTGACAGTTGAGAAATTGTTTAATGTGATAAGATCTCCCATCCAAGGGATTCATAAAGCTCTTAACCTTGGGCATCAGGGGGCAAAAAGAGCACCTGCCACAAGGATGAAATCCCGTGACGGGTGATTTAAGCCAAGTGGATGAAGTATTAGAAGAGGTTGATGAATAATTGCTGTGCACCAAGAGGTCACGTAAATTTTTACCCCTACGATAGGTGATAGCAGGGTTAGCAGGAATGACATCTTTTAGATCAGGGTCAGCAGTGAGGATGGACCAGTGTCTTTTCAATACCCCAACAACCTGGGAGGAACATACATCGAAGGTGCCAATAAAACGGATGGCACTGGATGATGTTGGCACTGCAAATTCAGTACCTCTGTCAGAGAGTAGATCAGATCTATGAGACGCCCTAGCCCTGGCATAAGCCCTATGTAGCCATTTTTTGGGATACCCTCGTGCCAGGAATTTTTGGTAAAGTCCATCGCCTTCTCTCTGAAAAGATAGCTCATCAGAACAATTACGTTTGGCTCGCAAGTATTGACCGATAGGTATCCCTCTTTTAAGGGCAGAAGGGTGATGACTGTCCCAGTGCAGGAAGCTATTAGTAGCTGTGGCTTTACGGAATATATCAGTTTGGACACCCCCACCAGGGTCCAGAGAGATCTTGAGGTCAAGGAAATCAATCACCCGATCGTTTATATCATAGGTGAATTTCATGCCAATGGAATTGTTGTTGAGCATAGACATGAAGTCAATAAATGTGTTAGCATCCCCATCCCAGAGGATGAGAATGTCGTCAATATATCTTCCCCAAAAGGAGATATGTGACGTGAAAAAAAGAAGGTCGTCAGAAAAAACGATAGTGTCTTCCCACCAACCCAGAAAAAAGTTGGCGTAAGTAGGTGCACAAACAGTGCCCATGGCTGTGCCTTTTATCTGATGATAATATTTGGCATCAAAAGTGAAAAAATTATGAGTGAGCAAAAAACTTAATAGTGACAGAACAAAATTATCATGTCGTTGGAATTGGGTGCCTTTTGTGCTCAGAAAATATTTAACTGCTGTGAGACCTAGATCGTGTTGGATGTTGGTGTATAGTGACTCCACGTCTATGCTCGCCAACATAGTGGTAGAGGTGACATTGATCTCCTGGATCCTGGTGACGGTGTCCTTAGTGTCCCTAAGATGGGACGACAAAGCAGAGACAAAAGGGGACAGAATCTCATCTACATAAAGGCTTATCCCCTGTGTCAGGTTGTCATTTCCCGACACTATGGGTCTGCCAGGGATAGGGCATTTATTTTTATGAACCTTTGGTAGTGCATAAAAGGTTGCTAGAGTGGGAGTAGGATTGTATAGACGTTTAAATTCGTCCAAGGTGATAAGGTCATATAGCTCCGACAGGTAACTAGTGGTAGGGTTGCCTCTTAGAATGACATAAGTTGCATGATCGTCCAATAACCTATGGACCATATCAGTATAGTCCACGCGGTCCATGATTACGATATTGCCCCCTTTATCGGAGGGTTTAAGTACCAAATCTGCATTGCCACATAGATCATCCAGTGCCAGCCCCTCATCACTATTAAGATTACCAAAGGACATAGATCTATTACCTCTCAACTTCTTAAGGTCTTTACAGACCATTTTTACAAAGACATAAATATGCCCGTACTGGGAAAAAGGGGGAGTGAGCTTGGACTTGGGGCGCAACGAAGAGAAAGGACCCACCGCTTCAGTGGCTCCGAATTGGTTCTCATGAAGGAGACTCTCAAGGGCCCTCATGGTATTTTGTTCCTGACGATCCTGGCGAATTCCATCCTGTATGGAGCCCCTAAAATGTTTATGTAGGGCCAATTTTCTGGCGAAAAGGTTGATGTCCTTTGCCCATGTAAATTCGTCAAAGGGAGGTGCAGGGGTATATGAGAGTCCCTTTTGTAACAGAGTCAACTGGTGAAAATTCAGTACATGTGAAGATAGATTAAATATCTGCATGTTGTCATTACCAGTAGCTGGTATGCTTGGGGTTATTGTTTTAGCCCCCAATGCAGATTGAGTGGTCCTAAAAAAGGGAATGCAGTAGAAGAGCCCATAGTGGTGTTGGTAGTGCCGTTCCCACCATTCGAAGCCATACTTGGAGTAGGTAACTGGGAATTGCCCACCATACTTGTGGCATTTTGGGCATATGTGGGAACAGGTATAGACAAGATAGATGACGAGTTGGAAACAGCAGGTGGACATGGTCTATTTCTGCTCAGAAATTCGGTAGGGGGCTCTTTAGGTAGGGTAGGTGTTCTCTTTGAGAAACCAGGTTTAATATTCCTGACTTTTTGCTTTGTGCCTAATCTAGGACTGTCACTGGTGGGTCTAGACAATTCAGAACCAGAGGTATCTGACTCAGAAAAGTCAGTATATACAGTGGTCCGTTTAGGGATAGGGACAAAGTGTGTTTTGTACGTATATATTTGCCCTATATCAAAATCCCTCCGGTCACGGATATATTTCCGATGTTTTCGTTCCTTAATTTCCCCCTGTAGTTTCTCGATGTTTTTTTGCAATTTGGCCTCTGAGGCACCAAATTCAGGACGCGACTGAAAGACTTGTATATCTGCTATTTCCTTTGCGAGCTGAGCGCCAATTTTACTGTGATTCTGTTTTTCGAACTCTAACAGGTAATGGAGCATCCGCAAAGAGCTTTCAGTAAGAAGGTCCTCCCACCCCTTCGTAAAAGCGGTGTTATCACGGTATGAGTTAGGTGTAATGTTAATTCTTAAACCCCTATAGACAATTTTCTGTTGTACATAGGTCTCAAGACTGGCTATCTCCCAACATGATCGTACAAATTTTCTGCGTGGAAGGACGAAGCAACGGAACCTCGGGAGGCATCATGGGGGAGTCAGAGGAGAAAACACACACGTTCAAGTCGTCGTTCCCTGAGACGTCGGTCAAGTCTTACCGCTAAAGCCATAACCTGATCTAGGGAGTCAGAAGAGGGATAGCTAACTAGCAGATCTTTCAGGGCGTTCGACAGACCCAATCTAATCTGGCACCTTAAGGCAGGGTCATTCCACCGAGAAGCTACGCACCACTTCCTAAAGTCAGAACAATACTCCTCAACAGGTCTCTTACCCTGACGTAAGGTCACCAGCTGACTCTCGACAAAGGCAGTCTTGTCAGTCTTGTCATAATGAGCCCGAGAGCAGAAAAGAAAAGATCAATGGAGGAAAGTTCAGGGGCGTCAGGAGCCAAGGAGAAGGCCCATTCTTGGGGCCCGTCCTGGAGCCGGGACATAATTATACCCACCTGCTGGCTCTCAGAACCAGAGGAGTGGGGCTTTAAGTGAAAATAAAGCCTACAACTCTCCCGAAAGGAGAAAAAAGTTTCCGGTCCCCTGAGAACCGGTCAGGCAACTTGAGGTGGGGTTCAAGAGTTGAGGTGAGGGGCACTACCAGGGTAGCATCAGGCTGGTTGTCCCTCTGAGCTAGGGCCTGGACCTGTAGGGAGAGGCCCTGCATTTGCTGAGCCAGGGTCTCAAGGGGGTCCATAGTAGTGTCAGGGACCAGGGTAGACTAGGTATATGGGCTTGTGATTATGTAATGTCGGGGTAGGGAGACAGACAGGTGAGCCCTAATCTACCCACCACTCAGTCCCTGCCTACTTGCAACGACCCGCCCTAGGCGACGGGGTACAACTGGGCGACGGTCCCTACACTCAATAGGTGCACGACAGACAAACAGACAAGAGTACAAAGAAGCCAGGGAAATGGGGAAGTTGCCCACGGGGACACCGTGAGCAACAAGCGAAGTGAACGAGCCGAGTAAAACCAGTAGATGTGCGAGGTACAAAAACGCAGAGCAGAAGAGTGGTCAGTAAAGCCAAGGTCAATCACAAGCAGAGGATCAGTAGTTCAAGAAGCTGCAGCAGGGCCAGGAAACCAGCAGAGAAGAATCACAAGCAAAGGAGGAACAGGAAAGGCAGGTATAAATAGACAGAGGGCGGGAGCTAGCTCCGTCTGGCAAGGCTGTGATAGGCTCTCCCACTCCTAAGCCTGCCATCCTGGGTGGTGGAAGATGGAGTCAGTCTCACAGACATAGAAGCAGGTGCAGACTGATTACCTATGGGCGTCGACACAGAAGTGTCTGGCAGATCCTTTACAATAAGAGAGTAGGAGGAAGGACTTTCTATTAGAGAGGGTTCGGTCCTTAGGAGACGTCCTGGGAGCCAGAAGAGAACCTTAATGCGACCACCCTCCTTAAAAAATTAATCTCATTCTCTACACCCAAGAAAAGGGCACATAAGGGGGGTACCCCTCCTTACCTCCTGTCAGCCGCGACTACAGACTCATGTCTTCCTCTTCAAAGTTGCCAGCACATGTGGTCGCTCTGCTCTGAGGTGTCCTCTAGGGTGCGTGCATGCGCTCGTTCCTGGCCTTAAAGAGCTAGCGCACGTGAAAATAATTGCTAATTATCCCCAGATCACCCTGGACTATAAAAAAGGGCCCTGCCCTTTCCCTCCTTTCCTGAGCGTTATTGTGGTATTCCCTTGTTAGTCTAAGCAAATGGTCCCTTAGTTGTATCCTGTTCTCAGTGTTCCCGTGCCCTGCTACCTGTATCCTGTATCCCGTGCTGTGTTTGTTCCTGTGCCTTTTCTAGTGTTGGAGTCATGTTGTGCCATCTTCCACGCTTGTTGTCATACACCACGTCTGGCATCATCTACCACATCAAGTTCCATCTATGCCTAAGCCTCTGCTATTGTCTGGACTCTTACAGGTACTCTTGTGCTAGGACTTTGCATAGACTTTATAGACTGTTGTTTGGCCAGCTGCTACTCCGCTATGGCGGTGCGGCCTAGTGGGTCCACATACCCAAGGATCGTGACACTACTCTCAAAATTCAATGTGTCTTTCTGAAACCTGTGGACCTCAACCGTTACAGCAAGCCCTCTGATGCTACTACTGCTCTTGGAGGTTTGGCTGATGTCTTTGAAATTAAAAAGATTCTGTATTTCAAGAAGGTTGGAGGGAGGACATTTTATCTTGTGGACTGCAAAAGTTTTGGTCCTGAGGAGAGATCTTGGGATCCTAAAGAGAACATTGATGCTCCCGTTCTCATCAAAAAATGTCTCTTATGCTCTGGACCTAAGAAAAATGGGCATAAGGGGGGTAATGTAGTGCCGACGGCCATGTGTCTCACCCATCCCAGTGGCCGCCTGATTTCTCATCCTCATCTACGGCGTCTGCCTGCCCAGGGATGCCGGCACGCTCTGCTCTTTTCTCATTTCCCGCCCTGTAACCGTAGGGTGTGCGAGCGCCCTGGTCCCTGTTCTTAAAGGGCCAGCGTGCGCACCAGAAATATTTTTCCAAGTCTAATCCCAAATTAGCAATACATTTATTAACCAAATTTTTTCCCTTATATAAAGTACAATGTGTCACAAGAATACACTTTCAGAATAGTTTGGATATTACCTCATAAAGTGACACATGTCAGATTTGAAAAATAGAACTGTCAGGAAGTCCAAAATTGGCAGCGGCGGGATAAGTCTAAATTAAAAATTGTCAAAAATTCCTATAAATTGTATTCTAACCAACGCTAGAAGCATGACAAATAAAATTGTTGACCTGGAATTAATAATAACCACCTATACAAGAATCACACATGAACTTTTCACTATCAAATAAAACAATTCTTTATTAGAAATATATCTAGGTAAAATATAGCGGAGTCGGCTGCGGGTCTCACTCACCCCAGCGGTCGACAGCTTTCTCATCTTCATCTCCGACGTCTCCCTGCCAAGGGGCGCTCATCTCTCTCCTCCTCCGACGGCCTTTGCCTGTAGGGTGCACGCGCTATTCCTAGTTCTTAAAGGGCCAGCGCACGCAACAGGAATATTGCTCCCAGCCTATCCCAGCATACCTTGGACTACTTTGTGAACTTTGCCTACTTCCTCAGTGTCTGAGCTATTTTGTTTCTAACCCAGTGTTAGTTTGCAAAGGTTCCTTAGCCTGCTCCGTGTAACCAGTGTCCATGACTATCCTTTATCCGTGTTCAGTCCTGTATCCTGAGTCCAGTTTCCTTGTCCAGTCCTATATCTGAGTCCAGTGTCCGTGCACAAGCCTGCTTCCAGCGATCCAGCACAAACCTGCTTTCAGTAATTTGGCACCAGCCTGCTTGCTGTAATCCAGCACCAGCCTGCTATCTAGGTACCATCTACCATTGACTGTCCTATACCTGTCTGGCCAGCAGCTTCTCCATTACGACGGAGTAGCCAAGTGGGTCCACATACCCAGTGGACGTTACATAAAATCATATTAAAAAGTACACATTACCCACAAAGATGGGTCTCCTCATGGACTGAGTCCTATAACCTCATATTATAAAGTGCAAAAGGAGACTGGTAAGCTGTAGATAAACTACATAAACCTGGACAGAAATGCCCAGAAAGGAAAAAGTGTTTCGCATGTAGCTTCTTCCAGGAACTATACCAAGGTTGGAAGGAAGTCCGCATATAAAGCCCTATCCACCAATAAAAAACATATCATACAGCTAATAACGATGTACACATAAGTTACATAAAAAATTACCTTTATATCCTATGTAAAACTCAAGGGTAAGGTGGTGACTCATCCATTCCTCTATACAGCCCCATATAACGATGCTCCCCTCATGCATAATATCCCTGTGCAGTGGATTCATAAGGCGTGGCCAGAACGATGGCGTCCTAACATTGATCCTCAACTAATGTGAATTCTATACCAGCCGCCTGTCCTGTACAAAAGGTGAAGGGAGGGCCGGACGGAAGAGCGGTCACGCTGATCCTCCATACAAATGGTGCCGCACAAGAGAGCGGAAGACGCCCGCGTGATGACACATAACGTCATGACGTAACCAGACGTGAATATGCAGCTGGTCCTGCGTGACCAAATCATTAGCATAGTGGTAGAGGAGGGGCCAAGGAATGCAGACATTCACATGGGCCAATCAAAAAGCTAAGGGGAGGGGGTTGGAATACAGAACCTGAGACTGCAGGAGGTAATATATGCCGCATCTACAAGCATGTGCCATACATGTAATTGATGGAAAAAGCAATAGAATCGGACAATATAACCCATTTATATACTCAAGACCCATAAGAGTGAAGAGGTCACCATAAATATGGTGGTATATGAAAAAATATTAATATTACAAATATTCATTATACATAATAATTTCTTCAATAGTTTATATACACTAACAAATATAAACAACAAGGTGATAAAATAATATAATCACAATGATAACAGTGACTTATGATAAACACACCTTTTTAAAAAATATCCCTTTTAGTATTTGTACTCCTATTGTTGAGGACACTGTCTCCGTCAATAAGGTTAACAGCATCTCTAAGGCTGTGTTCACGTCAGTGTTGGTCTTCCGTTCATCGGTTCCGCTCGACCTTTCCGTCGGAGAAACCGATGAACGGAAAGCCAAATGGAAACCATAGCTTCTGTTTGCATTACCATTGATTTAAAAGGTAATGCTTCAGTTGCAGTTGGTTTCCGTTTGTTTCCGTTCCGTAAGGTTTCCGATTTTTGCACGAAAACAATAGCATAGTCGATATTTTTTAAATAATTTTACATTTTTATTGTGGGAATTACATATATTATGTGAATAAACAGGTTAGGAACTGGGGAGAACCAATGGGGATAAATAAAGATGTAAAGGGGGCAACACATGATGAAAAGAAAGTATTTAAACTACTAAAACAGGAGGGCAGTGAAAACATGCTAAAAAGCTACAGGGAAAACAATAAATTATGAAAAGAAATTGAAAAAGACAGCAAAGCTGGAGACAGAGAGACAAATTGCCAAAGAGAGTAAAATTAACCCTAAAATGTTCTTCAATTACATAAATAATAAAAACGTTCAAACTAAAAGTGTTCACCCTTTAAAAAGTAATGAGGGAGAAATTCTGGAGGTTGGTCAGGAAAAAGCTAATTTATTTAACATTTTTTTGCCACTGTGTTCACAGAGGAGAATGAAATGTCAGGTGAAATGCAGAGGAATAAAGTAAATTCTCCATTAAATGTCACATGTCGAACCCAGGAAGAAGGGCAGAGCCGCCTTAAAAAGATAAACATTTACAAATCACCGGATCTAGATGTCATACATCCTTGAGTTCTAAGAGAATTATGTACATGATAGACGGACCATTATTCCTGACACCCCTACTATTAACCTCTACTATTGTTAAAATGTTTGAAGCTTTTCTAAGAGATGCTATCCTGAAGTATTTCAATGTGAAAAAAAGTTATAAAAGTAAAACTTGATATCGGCATGGATCAGGAATTGGTCCTGTCAAAGTAATCTGATCAGCTTCTATGAGGAGGTAAGAGCTAGACTAAACTGGGGTGAGTCATTGGATGTCACATATCTTAATTTTTCAAAGCATTTGATAGTGTGCCGCATAAATAGTTGGTACATAAAATGAGATAGCTGGGACTAGGGTAAAATGTGTGTAACTGGCACAGTGAAAGAAAATAGAGGGTGGTTATCAACCGTACATACTCAGAATGGGTAATGATTAAAAGTGGGGTACCACAACACTGAGTGTTGGCCCCTATGTTTAATATATTTATTAGTTGAAAAACAGTGAAATTCACCAATCTTTCAACAAATATATATCCTTATGAAATCCTTCACAATTATCAAAGAATCACAGGACTAAAAATGGAATTCCTTAAAACTTAAATTATACTGTTAATTCCTTTTTAAAAGTGTTTACATAAAAGACTTTTAAACATATGTCACAATTTTCATAAGAAGTAGGTTTCTTCTTCCATATCACATATGTACATATAAAGATCTGGTAATATATTGTAGAATATCTTCCAAGATTATGGAATGTAGAGAAGGGATAACAGCTATTTACACTGTCCCTTTGTCAAAACAAGTGCTCCATTCCTAATATAAATTTGTTATTTCACACATCAACTTGTATATAATGATAGAGGCTCCGGGGTAATCAACCCCCTACCCGTTCTGATGTCAGGTGAATTCAATTCTGCTCCTCAAACAAGGGAACTGGGAAACCTCTCTTTGATATTAGGTATTAATTCTTTCTCCCAGCACGTATCATTTTGGCCCAAAATCATCCGGGGAGATTGGACCTTCAGCCACTCTGTCGTCCTCGGTTGACAGGGGCTATATAATCCGCTGGAACTGTAACTACCATAAATGGCCTTGCAGTGGCAAGGGAGGTTCGTGGCATTTGTATGGCCCGTATCGTGATAGACGCGTGTTCACAGAGTCTGTCGTCCTCATCTTTCGGTAATGCCCTTTCCTACTTATACATGTATTTCCCCCTGAGCAAGCACGTCTCCCGTGGCGTACGGGGGTTTAAAATGCACGATGCACAATGATTCGCCACAGTCCCCGGATCACGTTTCCAGTGTTGCCGAGTGATTCCTCACTATAGTGAAACGTCGAAGCGATGTCCTGCCTGTGGATGCATGGCCACATCATGGCGTGCTGGTGCAATGTGGACCTGCATCTTGGGCTAATAGAAGGTGAGCGGGACGTGCCCACCTTCTACTAGCTTAAGATGCGGGACCACACTTCGGCTGCGCACCAGCACGCTATGATGTGGCCATGCATCTACATCGAGGTGGGGCATCTAGTGTGTAGAGACATAGTAGAGCTTGAGTGGGTTCAAAGGCAGGCAACTAAAGTAATAAATGCAATGGGTGGATTACAGTACGCAGAATGATTATCAAAATTAGGTTTATTTAGTTTTGAAAAACGACTGCTGAAAGGTGACCTAATAAATATCAAAGTTC
Source organism: Rhinoderma darwinii (assembly GCF_050947455.1). Lineage (NCBI taxonomy): Eukaryota > Metazoa > Chordata > Amphibia > Anura > Rhinodermatidae > Rhinoderma > Rhinoderma darwinii. The sequence continues at coordinate 288,561,081 of NC_134690.1, read as the reverse complement.
AATACAAAGATCTCTCCCATGATCACTTTAAACCCAGGACTGTAACTTTAACAAGGCCTCATCTACATATACAGGAAATAAGGTTTCTACACAATCATTGAATGGGAGCAGTGAGACTATGATACTCTCTGCCAGAGGGAGTTGTTATGGTGAATTCACAGAAAGAGTTCAAGAGAGACCTGGAGTATAATAATAGTGCAAGTTATGTTAAAGAAGCACTCCAGCAATTTTTTTTCTCTTGCCTAAATAGTGCAGCATAGGTTGCTATTAACTCCTTCCTGATCGCCCACCGTCATTTGATGTCAGGCGGTGCAGGTCCCCAGTCTACAACGACGTATTTTGGCATCGCTGTAGGAGAGGCTGATGAGCACTCGTGTGAGCGCTCATCCTCTAAGCAGGAGCTGTAACGGACAGCTTCTGATCTTAGAACAGCCTCTTGAATACAGCTGTGGTCGGAAAACATTCGAACCCCAGCTGTTTAACCCTTTGATCGCCGTGGTCCATGACCGCGCCGTGATCAAAGGGAATTCCCCTCTTTGATCGCATCACCGGGAATCCCTCTGCAGTCAGCCCTGGGGACCTACAAAGGACCCCAGGGCTGTCTGTTCAGTTTGCCTGCTGTTCGGGCTGCCCTAACAGAAGCCTGTGTCATAGTGACACAGTGTAATGTATTAGCATACAGGAGTATGCTAATACATTAGAAGTAAAAAATAAAGTTATAAATAAAGTTATCCCTTAATGGGATTTTTTTTAAAAAGTAACAAAAAAAGACATAAATAAAAAAAGTCATTATTTTGCATAAAATATATATTATTGACCCCATATTACATAAAAAATAAAAAACCTACACATATTAGGTATCTACACGGCCATAATAATCTGAAGAATTAATTTAACGGGTTATTTAGTGTAAAACGTGAACGGGATAAAAAATAAACAAGAAAAACAATGCAGAGAATCGCTTTTTCCTATATTCACGCCGTAAAAAAAAAAAATTACCCCCAAACTGCATGTAAAAAAAAATACTATTTCTCTCGCATAAAACAGGGCCTCATACAGCCACATCAATGGAAAAATAAAAAAGGTATGGCTGCTGAAAGGCAAAGAGGCAAAAACAGAAAAATATAGCTGGTCATTAAGGTCTTTTCAGGCCCGGTCATTAAGGGTTAAAGAATAATGTAGAAGCTCCTCTTAATGTTTTGTGTACACCAGTTTAAGTTAATGTGCCGTTTATGGGGTGCCTGCCATCTTGGTTCCTTCTTCCCCTCTGATATGGCTCCCCAAATGCAGACTACATTTCCCATGATTCTTTTGGCTTTGCAGAGGCAGAGTGGGCGGAGTCTAATCACACTGCACTTGCTCTGAGTCCTATCTAAGTACAGCAAGTGATAGGTCAGTGACATAGAACTTCTGCCCTCACACTGCAGATTCCCTGTGTATCCTAAGTACCTTTATCTTGTCTCCTCTGCATGCTGCATGTGACAGGTTTCCATATGTCAGTCCTTACAAGCAGGAGACAGTGAACAGCATAGAAATACGTTGGACTCCGCACTCACAGGTAATATAGACTGGCACTGTGAGTCAGGTTAACTTTATAACTCTGCAGCTAATCATAGTATGGAGCTCTATATGTATTGGGGACATACAGAGGAGCAAGGAGGGGGAGCCTGGTGAGGGGAGGGGTCTCAGAGCTGCCAGGAGGAATTTAATAGGTGATGATGTTTTCCTGTAGTACACAAGAAGTCAGTCCCACAGGAGAAATTACATCCTGTTTACAGGTGAGAGCATGGTCTATTCTGGTGGTCACATGACACAGCCGTCCATAATGAAAGGGTTCAAAATGTATAGATGCAGCTAAGCCAGGAAACAAATGACACTGCTAGAATATTGCTGGGGAGTTAGCATTATACAGTGCATTTGGAAACCCTTTCACTTTTTTCACATTTTGTTATGTTGTGCTAAAATAAAGAAAAATCAAGTTTTCCCCCATCATTCTGGACTCAATGCCCCATAATGAAAAAGTGAAAACAGAATTTTAGAAATGTTTGCAAATTTATTAAAAATAAAAAAACTGAAATTGTGTATGGAAATAAGTATTCAGACCCTTTGCTATGACACTTGAAATTTAGCTCTGGGGGCCTCTCATTTCTCTAGATCATCTTTGAAATGTTTCTACACCTTGACTGGAGTTCACATGTGGTAAATTCATTTGATTGGACATGATTTGGAAAGACACACCCCTGTCTATATAAGGTCTCACAGCTGACAATGCATATCAGAGCAAAAACCAAGACATGAGGAAAAAACTGCATGTAGAGCTCAGAGACACAGATCTGGAGAAGGGTACAAGAAAATTTCTGCTGCACTAAGAGTTCCCAAGAGTACACAGGCCTTCATAATTCTTAAATGGAAGAAGTTTGGAACAACCAGGTTTCTTCCTAGAGCTGGCCACCCCACCAATCCAAGTAATCGGGTAAGAAGGGCCATGGTAAGAGAGGTGACCAAGACAACTCTGTGAATGTCCTTGATTGGCCAACCAGAGCCCTGACTTGAACCCAATCGAACATCTCTGGAGAGACCTTAAAATACCTGTCCACCGACGGTCCCCATCCAACCTGACAGAGCTTGAGAGGATCTGCAGAGAAGAATGGCATAAAATCCCCAAATCCAGGTGTGCAAACCTTGTGGCATCATACCCAAGAAGACTGGAGGCTGTTATCGCTGCCAAAGGTGCTTCAACTAAGTACTGAGCAAAGGGTCTGAATACTTATGTCAATACAATATTTTAGTTTTTCCTTTTCAATAAATTAGCAAAGATTGTGGACCCAGTGGCGTAACTATAGTGGTCGCAATTGCGACCGGGCCCCGATGCCAGGGGGGCCAGCGTTCCCCCGCACCACATCTATAAATCGTTACTATAGTAACTGGGGCCTATGTAATAAACTACATGGGCCCCTGTTACTATAGTAACTGACAGTACTTACCCTCCCCGTTCCAGTGCGCAGCAGGGTACCTGACGTCACAACCCTGTGCGTAGCGCATGACCTCACGACCCTGTGCGCTGCGAACAACATCCCAACGCTGGATGGAGTCAGGACCTCCGCTGCGGTCGAAGAGGAGGGTGAGTTTAATGTTACTGTCTGCTGAAGCTGATAGGTCGGTTTCCGACGACCCGGGACTCCCGCATATCAGCTGTTTTGAAGGGGCCGCAGCACTTGTACGAGGTCCCGGGAGTTGGACCCCGATCCATCATCTATTGATGGCCTATCCTGAGGATAGGCCATCAATGTTTAGGGACTGGACAACCCCTATAGATACAGGGCCCATGAGACAGGATCACACATTGTGTTAGATACTTGGCTCATGTGTAATCCTGTCTGATGGGCCCTGTATTTAAGCCTACCACATGTAGGCTTATATATAAGGCTCAAGCAGACCGTAATCTTATACTGTATAAGATTACCGTCTGCTAGACACTGTATCTAAGCCTTGTTGTAAGGCCAAACACAGTGGCTCTTCCCGGTACCCCTGGTGGCAGTGGGTACCGGGGTAATAATGGGGTTTAGTGTTAGGGTTTTACCGGCTAACTTTAGGCCCCACCTTAGTAATGGACACTATCAATCAACCAGCGGCCATTACTAAGGAGGTAGTAATAAAGTTTGAAAAAATACAAGGACATATAAAAAATATTTTATTGAAATAAAAAACCCCACACAATCCTTGTTAACCATTTTATTGAGAATAAAAAAAGCCGTCATCGAAGAAGTCCTCAAATCCAAAGTAGTCCACCAACCGAACCTGTAAAAAAAACACAAACACACAAAAACAATTGGTAACACATAAAAAAGAAAAACTATTATTATCTTACCTCTTTCCTGGGTCTAGCACTGGAGCCGCAATGTCAGCGAGCTGGGCCCTATATCTAATCATATTATATGTGATACTGTCTGCTGAGCCACTGTATCTAATCCTATCCATAGCTATAGGGTCTTCGTGCTATAAATATGCTGTCTCCTATATACACATATACATACACGCACACACGGTTTGTTTGTTTTTGTGTGGGGGACACATATGTATTAGGGTTATTTTCCCTGACATTTTAAGACCTTAGTGACGCCCCTGGCTGCTAGTGCTGCATCGTTGGGTCACTTAGGAGACCCATCGATGCAGCTGAAAGCTGCGTGCCGTCGGCCATGAGAAGTTGGGGGGGGGGGGGGGCAAAGAAGAACTTATGCATCTGGGCCCGTGAGCCTTTAGCTATGCCCCTGTGTGGACCCCATGTAAATTAACAGACAATGCAGCTCTTGTAGGCTCTGTCTCCAAGACCAGAGTTTGGGCTGAAGTGAAACATAAGGAATAAAGAGAGTTTTGCACTTCATATGCTCTCGTAATGAATTGTAATTACATAGTCCTGGTTCGTTGGATAAGGCCTCATTCCCACGACAGGGTTTCCCGGCCGGGTGCCGGCTGTTCATAAATCGGCCGGCACCCGGCTGCATTAGGAATAATAGACCCCTAATGGGGTTATTCACACGACCGATTTTTTGACGGCCTGGAAAACCGGCCGTCAAAAAATAGGACATGCTCTATCTTCGGCCGGGTACCCGTCCGCCCGGCTCCCATAGAAGTCTATGGGGCCGGGTAATACACGGCCATCACCGGGATGTGTCCCGAGTGATGGCCGGGTTTTCCGGAGCTTGCGCTCTATTTCCTCCTCCTCACAGCGCAGAGTGCATGTGAGGAGGAGGAGTTGATGCCATTCTGACGAATGGCTGTGCGCTGTACACTGTGTGGCAGGGCCGGGGTGTACAGCAGGTGGAGGGAGCGCTGAGTTGGCTCCCTTCCCCTGCTTGTTAAAAGCGCCCTGGCCCGGCGACACCTCCGATGGCGCCGCTAGCAGCTGCTGCTGTTGCGGCTGCTGTAGCGACGCCACTATAGCAGAGCAGGGAGGTATCTCCCCGCTCTGCTATGTGCTAGCCGCACTTTAGCTCCTTGAAGGAGCGGAATCCCCGTGTTTTCGGGGATTCCGCTCCTGGACAGAGCGCTTAATGTCTCTGTCCATATCTGGGCAGTGACATCAGGGGAAACTCCTGAAGCGGAATCCCCGAACACATGGGGATTCCCCTTCAGGAGTTGCCGCTGATGTCACTGTCCAGATCTGCCCGGCACGGATGCAAAACTTTATGCAAACCGGCCGGGCAGAATGGCCGATTTTACCGGCCGGCACTCGGGCTCGGGCGCGACCCGGTCGTGTGAATCCCGCCTGTGGACTTATGGTTCTCCTGTATTAAAAGTGTCTTGTAGTATGTTAGTAAGCACAAAATAATATTAAACCCTTTCCCACTGCAGCCATTTTTGGATTTTCACTTTTTTACTTTTCCATCAATATTGCGGTGTGAGGGCTTGTTTTTTGCGGGATGAGGTGTAGATTTTCACGGCATCATTTATTGTACCATATAATGAGATGGGAAACTGGAGAAAAAATATTTGTGGGGTCGAATAGGAAAAAACAGTGATTCCTCAATCGTTTGTTTTTACGGTGTTCACTGTAAAAATGGCATGTTAACTTTATTCTGCGGGTCAATACGATTACGGTGATACCAAATTTATATAGTTTTTTTTATGTTTCACTACGTTTGCAAGGAAAGAACTGATTGTTAAAAATAAAATTTGAGTTTTGTCGCTATATTCTGAGAGCCATAACTTTTTTTTTTCTGTCGATTGAGCGGTATGAGGGCTTATTTTTTGCGGGGCGATCTCTAGTCTCTATTGGTTTCATTTTGAGGTACATGATACTTTTTGATCACTTTTTATTCCATTTTTTGTGAGAGATGAAGTGACCAAAAAACAGCGATTCTGGCATTTTTTTAAAATTATTTTTGTACAATGTTCACCGTGTGGACTAAATAATGATATATTGTAATAGTTCAGACTTTTACGGGCACGTTCATACCAGTTATGTTCATTTTTTATTTATTTTTATGTTTTTTTTTAAAGATTTTATTAAACTTTTTTTAAAAAAAGTATTATTTATTTATTTAAAAAAAATGTTATTTTATTATTTTTTACTTGTCCCTCTAGGTGACTTGAACCAGCGATCGCTTGCATGATATACTTTAATACTAATGTATTGCAGTATATCGTTATACTGACACTCTCCTATGAAACCCTGCCGGACGCTTCATAGGAGTACAAAGATGGCAGACCTGGGGACCTTTATCAGGCTCCTAGGCTGCCATGCCAACCAACGGCACCCCCCGATCGCATCACGGGGGGCCGTTGCAACGTTACAGGGGGCCGCCACCCCTGTTTCTAGCCATTTAAATGCAGTGGTCGCTATTGACCACGGCATTTAACGGGTTAAACGAGCGGAATCCCGCAGGTTACCCTGAAGGGTCGGCTGTAACACACAGCTGACACGCTTGTTCTATGGAGCGGTCTTAGCCTGTGAGCCCACTCCATACTCCGCAACCCGACGTGCGCCATATATACGGCAGATGTCGGGAGGGGGTTAAGAATAGAAATCTTGGTACATTGCAGAAGTTATGAATCTTAAAATAAGCTTTAAATTATATGGCAAGCAATCCTATTCGTACGGTTGTGGTTTTGGAATAATATCTTTTTTTAGAATGTTTTTAAGTCAGTCTAAGCATTTGATTATAAGTCTTTTGGGTTCAAAAGGTTAACCAGAAAGTCCCACTTGTGTGCAAGTAAAATTTGGTCACAGTGCAGGTTTAATGGATATAAATATTAATAATTCACAAGATTGTTTTACACATACATGAAGATGTAATAACACATTAGAGCGCTGATTGTTTTGAACATAGTTTTACGGACAGACTGCAAGTATGTTTTAATGACAGTTGCCACCTAGTTAAGGCGCTGTTCACATCTGCGTTGGGGTCCCGTTCTGAAGTTCCGTCGGAGGTTTCCGTCAAAACGGGACCCTGAGCAGACACAAACTGACCAGAGGTTTCCGTTTCCATCACCATTGATTTCAATAGTGACGGAGCCGGCACCCGTGGTTTCCGTTTGTCTCTTTTGTGCATCGGATCCGTCATTTTGCCGGAAGGTGTCAGTTTGTGTCTGCTCAGGGTTCCATTCTGACAGAAACCTCTGACAGAACGTCATATCGGGACCCCAACGCAGATGTGAACAGAGCCTAAGATGCAGATGAACATAGAAGTTCAACAAACCTTTATATTTAACAACCTTACAAGTTAACAACAATAATGATGATTTTCATGTATGAGCGATTATTTTAACCCCTTCCCTCTTTAGCCACTTTTGACCTTCCTGACAGAGCCTCATTTTTCAAATCTGACATGTTTCACTTTATGCAGTAATAACTTCGGAATGCTTTAACCTATCCAAGCGATTCTGAGATTTTTTTTTTCTCGTAACACATTGGACTTTATGTTACTGGTAAAATTTGCTCGATACATTCAGTATTTAAATGTGAAAACCACCAAAATTTTGAGAAAAATTGCAAAAATTTGCATTTTTCTAAATTTAAATGTATCTGATTGTAAGACAGGCAGTTATACCACACACAGTAGTTGCTAATTATCATCCCCCATATGTCTACATTAGATTGACATCCTTTTATCTTTCTATGACGGTACAAGGCTTAGAACTTTAGCAGCAATTTCTCACATTTTCCCAAAAATGTCAAAAGGCTATTTTTACAGGGGCCAGTTCAGTTGTGAAGTGGCTTTTAGGGCCTTATATATTAGAAACCTCCAAAAAGTCACCCCATTTTAAAAACTCCACCCCTCAAAGTATTCAAAACAGCCTTTAGAAAGTTTCTTAACCCTTTAGACGTTTCACAGGAATTAAACCAAAGTAGAGGGGAAATTTACAAATTTCATTTTTTTTTGTTGCAGAAATTCATTTTTAATCCATTTTTTTTGTAACACAAAGTTTTACCAGAGAAACGCAACTCAATATTTATTGCCCAGGTTCTGAAGTTTTAGGAAATGTACCACATGTGGTACTAGTGTGCTACTGGACTGAAACGCAGGCCTCAGAGGAAAAGGAGCACTTAGAGGATTTTGGACACTCCTTTTTATTAGAATATATTTTAGGCACTATGTCAGCTTTGAAGAGCTCTGGTGAAACCAAAACAGTGGAAACCCCCCAAAAGTAACCCCATTTGGGAAACTACACCCTTCGAGGAATTTATTTAGGGGTATAGTAAGCATTTTGACCAGACAGTTGTTTTGCAGAAATTTTTTGGAAGTAGGCCGTGAAAATGAAAATCTACATTCTTTCAAATAAAATGTAAGTTTAGCTAATTTTTTTTAATTTCCAAAAGGACTAAAGGCGAAAAAGCACTACAACATTTGTAGAGCTATTTCTCCCGAGTAAAACAGTACCCCACATGTGGTCATAAACGGCTGTTTGGTCACACGGCAGGGCTTGGAAGGGAAAGAGCGCTATTTGGCTTTTGGAGCTCAAATTTAGCAGGAATGGTTTGCGGAGGCCATGTCGCATTTGCAAAGCCCCTGAGGGACCAAAACAGTGGAAACCCCCCCACAAGTGGCCCCATTTTGGAAACTGCACCCCTTGAGGAAATTATCTAGGGGTATAGTGAGCATTTTGACACCGCAGGTTTTTTGCAGAAATTATTGGAAATAGGCAGAGAAAATGAAAATCTACATTCTTTCAAAGAAAATGTAGGTTTAGCTAATTTTTTCTTATTTCCACAAGGACTAAAGGAGAAAAAGCATCGCAAAATTTGTAAAGCAATTTCTCCCGAGTAAAACAGTACTCCATATGTGGTAATAAACGGCTGTTTCGACACATGGCAGAGCTTAGAAGGGAAAGAGCGCCATTTGGCTTTTGGAGCTCAAATTTAGCAGGAATTAAACAAATACCTAAAGATTGGAGTCTGACACACCAAAGATTAATTAAGACGATATACATTTATTGAATCAATTATAAAAAACAAACACATTAAAAGCATAGAGATGATTGCCACAGTGCAGATAGACAACCACATAATACAGTACAAAAAATGGTGCTGTATAGAGAAAGAGGGACAGAACTGTGTAAGACATAGCACATTACACCTATGTATATATGTTTCAAAGCATGAAGGAGTAAGATAACTTACTCACCCTTTATTTAATAGACTATATTTGAAAAGTAATTCCATCAGCCAAATGTATATGAACATAGGGTGGTTCAATGATGGATACAATAATGGTATATACACTATGTATAGCCGCTACATAATGCACAGGAGATCTTGCCCATAGCAGTAGTGGATAAATTAACAAGGGTGTATACACACCATATATAAAGATCTATACAATGCACAAGAAGGTCTCTTACCCATATCAAGAACCACCGTATCTGGCGTCAGTAATAAACGTGGTAATGTGGTAATAAACGGCTGTTTGGAAGGGAAAGAGCGCCATTTGGCTTTTGGAGCTCAAATTTAGCAGGAATGGTTTGCCGAGTCCCTGAGGGAACAAAACAATGAAAACGCCCAAAAAAGTGACCCCATTTTGGAAACTACACCCCTTGAAGAATTCATCTACGGGTGTAGTGATCATTTTGACCCCACAGGTGTTTCAATGAATTTATTAGAATTGGGCAGTGAAAATAAAAACAATCCATTTTCTTCAATAAGATGTAGCTTTAGCTCAACATTTTTCATTTTCTCAACAAATAAAGGAAAGAAAGAACCCCAACATTTGTAAAGCAACTTCTATCGAGTACGGCAATACCCAATATGTTGTCATAAACTTCTGTTTGGGCACATGGCAAGGAGCAGAAGAGAAGGAGCGGCATTTGGCTTTTGGAGCACAGATTTTGCTGGGTTGGTTTCTTGACACCATGTCGCTTTTGCAAAGCCCCTAAGGTACCAGTACAGTAGAAACTACCCAAAAGGGACTCCATTTGTGATACTACACCCCTTGAGGAATTCATCTACGGGTGTAGTGAGCATTTTGACCCCACAGCTGTTTCATAGATTTTATTTGAATTGGGCAGTGAAAATAAAAATTACATTTTTTTTCCCAATAAGACGTAGCTGTAGCGCGAAATTTTTCATTTTCTCAAAAAATAAAGCAGAAAAAGAACCCCATCATTTGTTAAGCAATTTCTCCCGAGTACGGCAATACCACATATGTGGTTTTTAAACTCATTTTAGGGGTACAGATTTTGCTGGATTGGTTCTGGTTGCTATGTAGCATTTGCGAAACCCCTGTGGGACCAAAACAGTGGAAACACCCCAAAAGTGACCCCCATTTTGGAAACTACACCCCTCAAGGTATTTACCTATGGGTGTAATGAGCATGTTAACCCTGCAGGTGTTTTGCATAAATTAGTGTGCACTCGATATTGCAGAGTAAAAATGGGATTTTTCAATAGATATGCCAATATGTGGTGCCCAGCTTGTGCCACCATAACAAGACATCTCTCTAATTATTATGCTGTGTTTCCCGGTTTTAGAATCACCCTACATGGGGCCCTAATCTTTTGCCTGGACATTTTACAGGGCTCAGGATTGAGAGAGTACCATGCGAAATTGAGGCCTAATTTGGCGATTTACACAGAATTGGTTCACAATTGCAGAGGCTCAGATGGGAAATATTAAAAGACACCCCCCAGAAATTACCCCATCTTAGAAACGACACCCCTCAATGCATTTATTAAGGGGTGTAGTGAGCATTTTCACCCCATAGGTCTTTTCCATAAATAAATGCGCTGCGTATGGTGCAAAGTAAAAAATTTTATTTTTCTCCAGAATTGACAATTCAGTGGCAAGTATGTCGTGCCCAGCTTATGCCACTGGAGACACACCCCAAAAATTGTTAAAAGGGTTCTCCCGGGTATGGCGGTGCCATATATGTGGAAGTAAACTGCTGTTTGGGCACACTGTAGGGTTCAGATGGGTGGGAACGCCATTTGGCTTTTGAAGCGTAGATTTTGCTTGGTAGTAGTTTTGTGTGAGTATTTCTGGTGTTTCCGTTTATAAAGGGGGTACATGTAAGCTGGGCTTACATAAGGGTCATAGTCAGGTGGTATAATAGTTGGGTAAACAATAAAATAATACATAGATGTGTGATACGCTGTGAAGTAATCATTTCTGCACAGGCCGGTGTCACAGTGATAAACGGTGTCTTTACTTATCCCCCTTTTGGTTCACACTCCGCACCTTTGCAGTTTGGGGAATTTTGCTAGGAAGTGTTGTCCTGGTATAATACGGGCACACTCGCTTCCAGCAGATATGTTTGGGCCCCCCCTTCCTGGTTCCCTAATTTTAGGGCCCCCGATAAATCGCCCCTTGAAACAGACAAAATGTTCCCCTCTGATCTGCAAAACTGCATATTTTTTATTTCCTGACTTATGGAAGCCTTAACTAATTTTATTTTTTCATAGACGTAGTGGTATGAGGGCTGTTATTTTGCGGGATGAGCTGTAGTTATTATTGGTACCATTTTGGGGTACATGCGGCTTTTTGATCACTTCTTATCCTATTTTTTGAGAGGCAAGGTGACCAAAAAACAGCAATTCTGGCATAGTTTTTTTAGGGATTTTTTTATACAGCGTTCACCACACGTTATAAATTACATGTTAAATTTATTCTGCGGGTCAATAAGATTCCAGCGATACCTAATTTATAGCACGTATACCGCGTGGAAGAAATAGCATAATATTTTTATAGTTTAGGCCGTTACGGTCGTGGCGATACCAAATATGTATGGTTTATTTTTATTTTTTTTCAATAATAAAGGACTTGGTAAGGGAAAAAGCTTGATTATGTTTTATTTTATTACTTAAAAATTCTATTATATATTTTACAACTTTTTTTTCACTTTTTTTTTACACTTTACTTTAGTCCCACTAGGGGACTTGAAAGTCCAACTGTCAGATTTTTTTTCTAATACATTGCACTACATAGGTAGTGCAATGTATTAGATCTGTCAGTCATTCACTGACAGCAAGCCGATTAGGCTTCGTCTCCGAGCGAAGCCTAATTGGCTTCCGTAATGGCAAACAGGAGGCCATTGTTAGGTATCCTGGTGTCATAATAGCAGTCGACAGTCGTGCGATTGCAGGGCACAGCTGCCGATCTGCTAACAACCACAAAGATACAGCGATCGCATAGATCGCTGCATCTGAGGGGTTAATGGGAGGGATCGGAACTAGCTCCGGTTCCTGCTGTTACACGTGGATGTCAGCTGTAACATACAGCTGACATCCACCGCTGATGATGCCGGATCAGCTCCGGAGCCGCCACCATCTTGCCGGCGGCTACGGAAGCCTTTCAGGCCCCGCCTCTGGGCGGGGGCTGGAAGTTTCCCCTGCTAGGCACACCGGGAGGCCACTATTAGGCCTCCGGTTGCCATTGCAGCCACCGACACCCCGGCGATTTCATTGCTGGGGTGTCGATGAGCTGCAAACTCCTTAAATGTAGCGATCGCTTTTGACGGCTGCTTTTAAGGGGTTAATGGCAGGGATCGAAGATAACTTCGGTCCCCGCCATTACAGCAGGATGTCAGCTGTCAGATAGATCTGACATCCGGGGATGATGGCACCGACTCAGCTTCTGAGCCGGTGCCAAGCATTTGGCGTAAGTATACGACGTTTTGTGGGAAGCACTGGCTTTCCATGTCGTATACTTACGACAGATGTCGGGAAGGGGTTAAATCCACATTTATGTTTATGTTATTAGGGTTATTTTTTTAAAAAACAAATTAGGGAATTACTGGTATGCTCGAAAGCATACAAACCATATAATAATTAATATATGTAAATGGTCAGACTAGAAGCGAAGTGTTGCACTTGTTTCTTTGTACATTACCTCAAAGCTAAGGCTAAATTCACACTTGCGTTGTATAATCCGTTACTCAGGTCTGTTTTTAGATCAGAATAAGGATAAAAACAGATCTGTTAAAAATTCCATTGAAATAAAAATAACGGATGCAAACAGATTACAATTGGTTTGTATTCGTTTTACATTGACACCAATGATAAAATAACCCATCCGTTGAACATCCATTTTGAACGGAGAATGAAGTCCTGTGCTCCGCACTTTTAGTTCCAGAAAAAATAGCGGATGACTAACATAACGGATATGAACAGACTCTAACAGATGCAATTAAAAATTATTAACTTAGATTTGATCAGTAACAGCTCTATCCTGCGTGTCAGAGACCCGCAGGACCTGTTGTCACTGAACCCGTCAGTGCCGCTGACCTGATGGATACAAGATACAGGTTTCAGCGCTAGATACAGCTGCTCTTTATACAAGATACAAAATAGCTGTATCTCAAAAAGTAAAAACTATTTATCTACACTGATAGACATATTTTATTTTATTTTTTTTAAATAAAAATGTTTTTAAAGGTGTTCATAGCCTTTAAGTCTATTTCCACCCATTAAGTGAAGGAAAACAGCCTGGCCTCGCTTGGGTGTGTTTTGTTTAGGTACATTAGGCCTTCTCTGGTAAAGGACTGATGTGAAAGAGCAAATTTAGACTCCTGCATATTATAAGAATGCAAATTATTAATAAAAGACCTTGTCTGGTGTTGCACCAGATTGACCTTTCCAATTTCAGATTGCTTGTTGTATATTACCTCCAAATTCAAAAATGCATGTTTGTCTGAATATATACCCTGGCATTTCTTTTAGATTGGGCAATATGTATAATTGTATAATTATGTCGAAATGTGATCAATGCCTTAGAGATTGACCGTATTAATCTCGGTTATAGAAGTTTTTTTTTCTAGTGCACAGAAAATAGTTTGGTCTTTATATTTTATGAAAACACCCATTATTTATACTAAATAAGGTTTATGTAGAAAAGTGATAAATCTGCAGTAAAATTTCAAGTTGTCAGCTCGCACAAGTCAGACAAAGACATTTTTAGTTGTCGAGCAGTGTTTAAGCACGTAACCCTCACTATGTGTTAGGAAAACGCCTGTTCCCTTAAGATCACCATTACTATTGTTCTAGCTTCTGGGCGGTTCTGTTTTTTCTTTGAGCCTATCTCTTTTCTCTGTCTTTCTGCCTATCAGGTGCCGGGTTAGTATTTATACCTGGCTTCCTCCTGTCTGCATGTGTTTTGATCAAGCTACTTACCTACACCCTTTACCTCAGACTCCTGGTCTTCTTGGAAATTGACATCGGCGTGTATTTGGATAATCCTTTGTTTACCGATTTGGATTATCTGCTCCTGGCTGGTTCTGACCTCTGCCTTACCTGATATCCACTTGCTTACTGTTTTGGACGTTCTGTTTACCCTCTGGCTGTCTGGTATCTGTTCAGGTTTGCCTGCATTGCACCTCTTATCCAACACTGAACTCTGCTAAGACAACCTGGGTTCTATGCGGCAAAAACCATCCTGCCTTGCGGTCGGCTCTGGCGAAGACCTTAGAGTAGCCTTAGACTCTGTCGATCAGAGTTGTGACGGATTTGAGGTTGCGGATTTATTTGCTCGCTTTCTCCCGGCAGTCACCAGCAGCCTTTGGGAAATTGCTCAACTTGCAATTCCATAACACTATGTCTGCTGTTCCTGTTTTTAGTTCTCCAATGATCTTCTTTGACTTATCTGGTCTCCCTATTATATTTATATATTTAGTCCCTGGTTTTCTACTTGGAAGAGTCATATATGAAAAATGTGAAGGAAATTATTTGAAAGGAATATCTGTAGCACACTGAAGCCATATAGTAAATACTGTCATCGTTCCCTCTTGTGTATGCAATTTGTGAGCTACATTTTCCACCGCACCCATAGAACTTTGACATTCTGTCATGTAGAATTTATTATTGTATTTCATCCAGAACATTACCAAATGTTTATGTGATCTATAGTGTTGAAGAGCGGGAGTGAAAATTTCGGGAGTGAGAATTTCTTCTCTTTTGTTGTAGTATGTGTGAAGGATTCAGGCATGACTGTAAGTGAAAGGAATCTTGTTATAGTGTTAGCCAATGTCATTTTGAACACCTACATATTAGTCAATGTTTTTATGTATTTCTGGTTTTGCCAGTTGCCATGCAGTTCGGGTTTCCATGTATTCCTAACTGTCCAAACCATAGCTGGAGAATGTTGTTATTGTTTACGTCCTGTCTTCCAATTGTGACTTTATTATAGTACACGGAAGGAAGACAATTTGTAGGCTTTAAAGAGGCTCCATCACTAGTTTAGTAATGCCCAATCGCCTGGCTAATCTAATTGGCGCTGTCACACTGATAATGCCTATGAAAATTGTGTCCCAAAAAGTTGATTATTTTAAAAGTTATGAGCTTTTTCTAAATATGCAAATGAGGCTACACTAGACAAGTAGTTGTCAACACCAGGGATTCTCCTGAGGTGGAGCTGCCTCACAGCCTCTGACTCTGTCCTATCAGCATGAAGCTGCTTCACACATTGTGAGAGTGACAGTGATTCTGGTGGCATATGAAAGATGAGATTCCAATTTTTCATATGGCACCATGATCGCTGTTCTAGCTGTGAGACAACCGGAGATATCACCAGTTGAATACACATTCGGAAATGGAAGCTGTATACTATAAGATCACACTGTGTTGCTGGGCTGGGAAGCGGGAGAAGCTGATTGGACAGCGTCATACAGAAAATATACCGCCGAGAGTGTAAAGAAAGAGTCACCTCCTATTTGGCAAGTAAAGCCAAATTAGCATATTTTGAAAAATGCTCATAACTTTGCAAATAATAAACGTTTTTGAAAAAAAAAATCACACTGTAGTTATCAGCCTCATAGCGCCTATTAGATTAGTTAGGAGATAAGGAATTAATAAACTGGTGACAGATCCTCTTTAGGAGCTGGACAGATCAAATTAGTGGTGAGCAAGAAGAACTGTCATAAGAAAAAGAGTTAGATGGAAGTAGCACATTTCTCTGTGAATTGTCTACCAGCTCCTGGGGCTTGTTCGGCTCTATTACAAGATCATCCTTGACTACTATACCTGTGTTTATATGACCACAGAGCTATTAATGCCGGATTACATGTAACATAACAGACACTTGCTACACTGGTCTTCTATATGCATTATAAACCAACCTGTCTATCCCATAACTGTCTGTATATCCCATATTCATATCTATCCTATAACTATCTGTGTACCTCACACTTATCTCTATCACATAAAACAGCTACCACCCTTAACTTGCCGATGCTTATTTCAATAGGGAGAGGGGCGTACTTTGCCAGAGTATTTGGTAGTGGGAGAATAAAAGGTCGTGCATGTTAAATTCTGGTTGCCTCATAAACATTATATAGTCGGGGGATGCGCTGGCATCTCTTTAATGTGTATGGCCAGTTGAATATCTTGCATTCATATCTCATTATGGTTGCTAGTTTATCCTTTTGGCTTCCATGTATTGTTGTAATGTTTGACTTCTGTAACTACAGCTACTTTAGTAAAAGTTAATAGGTAATGCAGATAGATGGTCATAGTCATAATTATCAACATAGGAATATCATATGTATTGAACTCTTGAGTTGCCAAGTATCAGGGAATGCTACTTTAACCGCAGGGTCAATTCTTCTCCTTATATGGCACAGTTATCTTGTACACATTGGTTTTGTTGAAAGAAAACTGTGTCTTTGGCAGACCTAGGATAAAGGAAAATACAGTACAGGCCCAGCCAAAATGCACTTCACCTTCCACCGTTAACTTCTGTGGGTGGAATGCATTCTGTTGGGATATCACTGCCAAAGAGTAATACTTGGACCCGGAGTTAAAGCATGACGCATGTCTGAGTCTGAAGTACATTTGTGTTCTTGAGATTCCGTTCAGATTTATTGTTTTTATACATTTGTATTAAATAAGAAGAAGACTATGTATATTTGCTCTGCAAATGATGAAGCAGTGTAGTAAGGTTGGCTGCTGGGTAAGGGTCAGTTCACACAAGAGTTTTTTGATGCGGAAACCACAGGGCGTTTACGTCTCTGACCTCCCATTGACATCAATGGGAGGCAGAGAAAGCGTATTTCGCTGCGTTTTTTGCCCACGGCGCTCAATGGCCGCAGGCTAAAAACGCTGCAAAAAACACGGCAAACGGCGTGCAGGCAGATCAAAATCTGACTCAAAATTCCAGACGGAACTTTGAGGCAAAATTTTCTGCCTGCAAAAAACTCTGTGTGATGAGCTGTGCTATGAGTGGCTCAGCGCAGTCTGGCACGCTGATGTCACTGTACCACGCCTGCCTGCGCCAAGCCGCTCACGACCGGCGTTACACAGTGAATTCTGGATCAGGGAGCTGACTAGGGATGCACGATGCATCGAAACTTCAATACTGTTTCGATACTCTGCATCCCCAAACGGTTTGATACCGTTGTTTCATGTATTTCGATACTTAGCTGTGCGGCCGCACAGCTCAGTATTGTAACACATGAATGTATGAGCGTGGGGCTGCGGCTGTGTGATACAGTCATTGCCGCGCTCCTGAGTACTGACATTAAAATAAGTCTCAATACATAAAATATTCACATATTGGGTATTGGTGCGGCCGTAATAACCTGCACAACAATTTTTTTGCATAATTTATGATGTGTACGCTGTAAAAAAATAAAATAAAAACTGCTTTCTTTCACTTATTGTGAGGCACAAGGTGTGATGAATTTAACCTCCATGTGCCTCACATTAATAGTAATTAACCCCATCATGTACCTCACACATTAACCCATTATGAGAAACATGATGGGATTAATTACTATTAATGTGAGGCACATTTAAAATTCATCATCACACCACGCGCCTCACATCAGAAAATGGAAGAACTTTTTTTTATTATTACTGTTGGCAAAGTATCGAATTGGTATCGAAATCGCAATACTAAACGAAGTATCGGTATCGAAGTCCAAATTCTGGTATCGTGACATCCCTAGAGCTGACAGCTCCGTGCTCCAGCACTGGATTAAACTGTATCTGCGTCCTGAGGACACTGGGACATACGTACCACCGGCCGCCCGGGACAGAAGTGAGACCGCCTGGAATCTGGGACTGTCCCGCTGGATTCGGGGCGGTTGGGAGGTATAGATTGATTGATTGCGATGTCAGGTTAACCACGGCCATAAAAGCCATATACGTTTGTATCATGTGAAACTACAACTCCCAGCATGACCTGAACAATAGTAAGAGCATGCTAGGAGTTGTTTCACAATCTAAATTAGAATCACACATCATCTCTGCATACCTTATAAGTGAATCTAGTACTGATGTGTCGCAGTCCGAGGAGGGAAAAAATTATGACATTGAGTAACTCAAAGGTAACGTCTTCTCTGATTGCAGTCGTTCTCATTTTCTTCTCCATCCGGCCCAGACCATCATAATGGCTTCTCCAGGCCATCATTCATCTTGACAGAGTTTGCGATTGATGTCTTTGGCTCCGATATTATTCAACTTAATTATTCATTATAAAGAAGATAGGATTAATGCACTGTTTCTATTTTTTCAGATGACACCAAGCTATGTAGTATAGTTCAGTCTATGTAAGAGATTCATAAACTACAAGTCGATTTACATACAGTATAATGCCCACACACATTCACCCATACAGTACAATGCCCCTTTAGCTGCCCCATGCAGTATAATGCCCCCTTTATCTGTCCCCATATATTATAATGCCCCCCCATTGCTACACAGTATAATGCCCCATAGTGCCGGCCACACCGTATCATACTCCCAAAGTGCCTCCCAACAATATCATGCCCCCATAGAACAACCACACAGTATAATGCCCTTATAGCTGCCCACCTACATTATAGTACCCCATAGTGCCTCCCAGACAGCATAATTCTAAATATCTTCCCCCATATAGTATAATGCTCCATAGATGCACCATATAGTATAATGCCCACACAGATGCCCCTATACGGTATATTGCCCACACAGAGGCCCCATACAGTATAATGCCCCTATAGCTGTCTCATATAGTATAGTGCCCACACAGATGCCCCTATACAGTATAATGCCCAATTAGCTGCTGCATACAGAATAATGTCCTCATAGCTGCTTCTATACAGTATAATGCCCCCATTCAGTACAATGTCCCCTTAGCTGCCACCATACAGTATAATGCCCCCTTAGAAGGTGCCTCCATACTGTATAATGCCCCATAGTACCTAATAAAAAACTAATAAAATAAATACTTACCTAGCCCTGTTCCCACGACGAGTGGAAAAGATCCCTCTGCTCCTCTGCTCTGAGCGGTGTCCCAGCGGGCTGCAGGGGTATGTCCCGCTGTCAACTGTATCTGAGTTGAACCCAATGCTGAAGCAGAGAACCATCAGTTCCCTGTTCAGAATTAGTTCAGAGCTGAGGAGCAGAGGGAGCACCTCCGCTCACTACTTTAAGCGATGTACTCTGGGAAGCTCTTATATGTCATATATGGACAGTGATGTCAGTGGCTACTGATTGAGCGGAGTCCCCGTTGCCAATGATCTGGCTGGGGGTTCCGCTCCTAGAGGAAACCCCTGAGGTCACTGTCCATATATAGATATTGACGTCAGGCGCTCCCCCTGGAGCGGAATCCCCTGCCAAAGTGACATCAGGGCTTTCCTCTAGAAAAGGAATCCCTGGCCTATGCTATCTACATGGACACTGGCTCTATATAGGGGCACTATGTGCAGGGGACACTGTGGCACTATCTAAAAGGGCACTGGCGCTTTATATGTGGGCACTGGAACTATCTACAAGGGCACTGGCACTGTATATGTGGGCACTGGCACTAGGGGCAGCTAAGAGGGCATTATACTGTATAAAGGCAGCTAGGAGGCAATATACTGTAGGGGGCAGCTATGGGGCATTATGCTATATGGGGCAACTTTGAGGGCATTATGCTGTATGGGGCAGCTATGGGGCAGCTATGGGGCATTATACTATATAGGGCAGCTATGGGGGCATTATACTGTATGGGTGCATTTTTGTGAGCATTATACTGTATGGGGGCATTATACTGTATGGGGCAGCTATGGGGCATTATGCTGTGAGGGCAATGTGTTTGGCCATTATACCGCATGGGGGCATCTGTGTGGGCATTATACTGTACGGGGGCATCTGTGTGGGCATTATACTGCATGGGTGCATCTATGGGGCGGCATTATGCTGTATGGTGGCAGCTAGGAGGCATTATACTGATTGGGGCAGCTATTTGGCAATATACTGTGCCTGAGGCACTATGGGAACATGATACTGTGTGGGCTGAAACGGGTTTGTATGGGCGGGGATTGGGTGGGATTAGAAGCGTTGCTTAAAAGAAAAAAAATGTTGCCGCATCGGTTGTCCCTCTTTGTGATACTTGAAAGTTGGGAGGTATGGTCATAGCCACTATAAATAGCCCAATCAAGAAATGCAGGTGCTTTGTGGAAAGAGAGAAGACGTCAAGCAGAGAGCTAGAGATAGCAAAACACAGAATACACATAGATAGTGATAGAGTAGTGTTAAAGGGGCTCTGTCACCAGATTCTCAAATCCCTATCTCCTATTGCATGTGATTGGCGCTGCAATGTAGAGAACAGTACCGTTTTTTTGTTTTTTTTTTAAACGTTCATTTTTGGCCAAGTTATGAGCTATTTTATATATATGCAAATGAGGTTTGAAATGGACAACTGGGCGTTTTTTTTTCGTTATGTCCAACTTGGCGTGTATTGTGTTTTTAACTGGGCGTGTTTACATGTATGACGCTGACCAATCAGTGACCAGTCAGCATCATACACTCATCTCCGTTGATTTACACAGCAGCGATGTGCAGCCACATAAACAGAGATTAACGTTAATCAAGTGTCCTGATAATGAATACACATGATCATCCAGCCTGGACGTCATGTGTATTCAGAATCCTGACACTTCTGAATCCTTTCTGTGAGATTTCCAGCAAGGGAAACGAAATCTCGTTTACCTCCGTAATCTCGTGAGATTTAGTTTCCCTTGCTAGAAATCTCAAAGAAAAGAGTCAGAAGTGTCAGGATTCTGAATACACATGACGTCCAGGCTGGATGATCATGTGTATTCATTATCAGGACACTTGATTAACGTTAATCTCTGTTTATGTGGCTGCACATCGCTGCTGTGTAAATCATCGGAGATGAGTGTATGATGCTGACTGGTCACTGATTGGTCAGCGTCATACACGTAAACACGCCCAGTTAAAAACACAATACACGCCCAGTTGGACATAACGAAAAAAAAAACGCCCAGTTGTCCATTTCAAACCTCATTTGCATAAATATAAAATAGCTTATAACTTGGCCTAAAATGAACGCTTAAAAAAACAAAAAAAAACGTTACTGTTATCTACATTGCAGCGCCGATCACATGCAATAGGAGATAGGGATTTCAGAATGTGGTGACAGAGACTCTTTAAGGCCCTTTTACACTGGCCAATTATCAGGCAAGCGCTCGTTCATAGAATGCTTGTTCCCGATAATTGCCCTGTGTAAACAAACACTCGATCGTTTGCTGATAGAAAAGTTTAAAAAAAGTTAAATATTATCATTGTCATCAGCACATGTCCCTGTGACGTGCTGCCGACATAATACCAATGTATAAGGACGAGCGGTCGGAGTAATGAGCGTTCGTCACCATACATAGCTCCTTGTGAAAAGGACAGGCCGTGTAAGAGGAAATTTAGTGAGTGTGTTTCATAGTGAGGAGAAGAGATTAGAGAAAGGAAAGTTAGAATAGATTTACAATAATTTGATAGAGGTAGATTTTAGAGAGAGATAAGTCAGTCAGTGTCCGTGTGTTAGGCCGCTGCTGGAGCTATACGATTCATTTTTTCAAAATAAATTTGTGAATCACCAATCTTCATGACATCATTCACATCATTCACAAATCTTGTTCAATAATATTAATCCTGGTGCTGATAGCGTGCCTTCTGAAACAGATGTCATGGACGTGACGTCACTCATTGTTCTGCATATATCTAATAGTGCGACCAAAATTTGTCGTATTGTTCTGCGTCAAGCATTTATACAGTGCCATTATACTTACCTTTGGGTCTGAGTGACAACGTTTTTTTCAAATAGATTTTAATTTAAATCCTGGTGCTGTTAGTGTGCCGCTGCCTGCTGATACAGAAGTCACAGACATGACTTCACTCATTGTTTTGCAAACATCTAATTGCTAATAATAGTGTCACCAGCCCAATGATGCCACTGCTGCTGTCTGCTTGTCCATGATGTTCTATACTGTACTGCTGCTGCTGGCAACCCTACCCAGCACAGGGTAAATATAACAAGCCTGAACCTGCTCCCAAAAAACATTTTTGTAAAAAGCCATTGGTTCTTCACTTTCCAGGATGATCAGGCACACTGTCACATGTAGTCGTGGTGGTGGACTATATGTATGTGTGTATGTGTGTATATATGTATATATATATATATATATATACATATATATATATATGTATGTTTATCTACCGATCGATTGATCGATAGATATATAGATATTCTCTGCTTTATCAATTTAGCAAATGATTAGTATGTGGCTATTACAACCTATTCTAGGTAATCATTCTAGTCATGTTTTTGCTGGGTGGTCAAAATGTACATTATTATCTAATTTTGTGGCTTACATACTATAATATTAGTATTGTTTTCTTAAATTCTATTCAGCCTTATTTTCACCCCTCTCGGAAGCTTTACCTTCAACAAAAGTAATCCTGTGGTTTATACCACTGAGCTATTATTAGTAGAAGTTCATGTTCTTTATTTATTTGCTAATCAAGGTGAGTTTTACTAAGCACGTGCTTTATTCACATATATTGTCTATAGTAAGTGTGGTAATTAGTTTTTATTTAATATGGCCGATTTACTGAAGTCTTAATTTTGAGAATATATCTGAAATACCTAATCTCTGTTTCTGTAAACATACATAAGGATGGCTGGTCTCTAACATTTTGATGGCTGAATTCTATAGGTCTGTGTTCATACATACTGTATGTCAGGATTCATATGCATTAGAATGTCTCCTGTAATTTTTAATAATATAGGGTCCAGGTGATAACCGATATCATCAAGAAATTAGTATGTGACCACTTTGACTATCAGATTAAAGGGGTTGTCCGACAAAAAGAAAAACTATTTATTATTTTGCTTTTGTAAAATAAAAAACTCTCTATTATTCTTTCGTTTTCAAACCTGCTCAGATTGCGGGTTTTAAGTCGTTGTTGCATGGACCCGGAAGTTCGGAGCTGCCGTTGTAGTTGTGACGCATCGGCCCGGGCTCTGGGGGTAGGAGCTCCCCCCTCCTCTCTGTGTGTCGATGACGTGGAAGAAGGGGCTGGCTGCCTGGCTCAAGTAATCAGCTAAGCCTGCCCCCTTTTCGGTCTCGGAATCAGCTGTTACGATAGAGGGGCTGGCTTAGCTGATGAATTGAGCCAGGCAGCCAGCCCCTTCATCAATGTCATCAACACACAGAGAGGAGGTGCTCCTTCTCCCTGGAGCCTATGCGATGCATCACAGCAACAATGGCAGATCTGAACTTCCGGGTCTACGCTGCGGAAAACTGAAAGCCTGCAATCCGTGCAGGTTTGAAAACGAAAGTATATTATAAAGTTTCTTTATTTTAGAAAAGCAAAATAGTAAATGCTTTTCTTTTTGTCGGACAACCCCTTTAACTATAAACACTGTGGGATCAATATTCTATTTGTTCTGTAGATGATTCTCTATAATAGTTACTAAGGTTGCATTCACATCTGTGTTGGAGGCTCCGTCACATGCAAAAGTTGCTATTTTTTACGGTAAAATGTTGGACGCCATGACGGAATCCGTCACAGCATTAAATTCTGTTTTCTTCTCCTATCATGGAACAGAAAAAAGAAATTTCTAGCGCAGATGTAAACAGAGGCTGATATCCTGATATACTGTTATGCCAGTGCGTTGTATGGCAGGTGTCTCTGTACAGATATGCATCAAAGATCTCTTCTGAAGTACAATACCTGATTATTTGGTGTTTTATTAATGCATGTAAAATCGACTTTCATAGTGCTAGTGTGACATAAAGTGTCTTCCTCAAAGACATAGCTTGTCATGGAATCTCATATTAATACGCTAAATTTATATTTAAAGAGATTGTATGGGATTAGAAGAAAATATATATTTTTTGCTTTTGGCTCAATTAAATGGGGCTGAGCTGCAATTATGGACACATCCCATAACAAGAGTGGCGCTGTTTCCGACAAAGGGCAGATCCTTTTAATCGTAATGATTATTTTGAGTGGTGAGCAATATGAACTAACGTTGATAAACACTAGCTATATGTGGAAGCAGGGATTCTATAGTAACTGATGTCAGGAAAGGTTAGGCATGCATATGCTTTATTCCAGGATGTGCAACAATGTCCTGTAAACACAGTAGTTAATGTAGAATTATTGCATAGCCACAGGTATTATTTCCTGTATTTCTATTGCCACGCTTGGTATTATGGACATAGTAACAAGACAAGAGATATATCATGCAATAACAATTACTGCAGCAGCAGACATTCCAGTAATACCCTTTAGAAATGTAATTTATCACTTTTTTTTCCTTCCGTATAATCAATTAACCCCTTAATGGCCGACTATTTTAAACCTTAATGAACAAGCAATTTTTTGCGTTTGTCCATCGTCGCATTCCAAGAGCTATAACTTTTTTTTATTTTTGCGTCGACATAGCTGTATAAGGTCTTGTTTTTTGTGGGACAAGTTGTATTTTTTAATATCACCATTTTGGGGTACATATAGTTTATTGATTAACTTTTATTAACTTTTTTTGGGGGTAATGGAAAAAACCTCATAAATTTTGCCACTTTTTTTTGCGTCTTAGATTTACGCCGTTTACTTGTGGTATAAATAACATAATAACTTTATTCAGTGGGTCATGACGATTGTGGCGACACCAAATTTATATAGATTTTGTATGTTTTACTAATTTTACACAGTAAAACACTTTATTTGTTTTTGTGTCGCCATGTATTAAGAGCCATAATTGTTTTATTTTTATGCCGACGAGGGCTTGTTTTTTGCGGGACGACTTCTAGTTTTTATTGGTACTATTTTGGAGTACATGCAATTTTTTTTAATCACTTTTTATCAAAGTATTTTATAAGGGAAAAAGTGGGTTTGTAATTTTTTTTCATTTGGGATTTTAATTTATGTATTATTAATTTTGTTAAACTTTTTGATAACTTTATTTTTAGTCCCACGAGCGGACTTCACTATGGGTTCTTCTGATTGCTTTTATAATACACTGCAATACTTCTGTATTGCAGCGTATTATTGTCTATAAACTGACAGGCACCTGCTAGGTCATGCCTCAGGCATGGCTTAGCAGGCATCCACTACAGGCAGACCTAGGGGCCTTTGTTAGGCCCCCGGCTGCCACAGAAGCCATTGGCACCCTGCGATTTCAATTGCAGGGTGCCGATGGGGTGAGAGAGGGAGCATCCTCCCTCCAAAACCACTTGGATGCGGCGCTCGCTAAAAAGGCGGCGCTCTGACATAAGTACCCTTAATGGCCGCCGTGAAAAGGTGTATTGGCGGTCTTTAAGGGGTTAATAATCAATTGTGCATTCATGCATCATTTATATGTCATTAAAAAAAATCCCCAATTTAGGAGAAGTGAGTCACAATGCAAAATAGAAAAATGTAATTTGAGTATAGTTGATCTCTATTATGTTCCTGGTCATTCTATAACTTGTTCACTGTGTAGACACATGTATGTACCCCTGATTTTAGTATGATCATAGAAAGTTCACCAAAGGTGTACCAAAAGTTTACCTAAATTTATCTTAACAATCTCACCATGATATGATACCTTGTCAAAAGTAGCAAAGATCAAAGAGCAAAACTGAGTGGAAAAATATGAACTGTTGCCAAAACCACCCATGGCAGAAAGGTCTCACCGAGTGTTCCTGTCGTAAGGTCCCCATACACATTAAACGAACGCCCCCTGAACTCGACAATTTTGGTTGTTCAATTGATCCGTTATCTAAGGTGTATGACCCCTTAAAGCCTTGCATTTTTTTTTTGGCAGCATCAATATTAGATGTTGGAGGCTTATGATAGCAGGGGTGACAATGCACAGAAATGTATTCAAACTGTACAGAAAAAGGAAATGGTGAACAACTTCCTACAATATTGATACAAAATAAGATTAAGGTTGGTGAAGGCCCTGGTCAAAAATTTTGGTGGGGCTTCCATCCCACCTTTAGGGCCCCATCTGGTCCCATATCACAGCCATATTTAGGACAGGTCTGCGTGTCCTTCTCCACTGAAGTTTATGGGAGTAACTGAAACAGCTGAGTAAGCGACTCGCTTAGATTTCAAAAGAAGAAGCCACACGCATACATGACAGCCTCTCCACCTCTTTTCAGCTGGATAAGATCACCGAATGGTCAACAGAGAGCTTGGCGGTGGAGTCCCTAAGGCGATGAAGGACATTATATGGTAGCCTGGAGTCAAAACCAACTCCTAATAATATTTTTAAGAGTTATTGGGGCAGATTAATTAAGCACTCTACACCAGATTTGTGGCGCAGGAAAGTCTGAAAAATGTTGCGACTTTCGTCTTTTTACGCTTTCCAAAAAGGGGCTGGGGCTTGGTGAAAGGGAGCATGGCCTGCCATGACCTAACAAATTTACTATATTTTACAACAGTAACTGGTGTAAATTATAGCAAAAATCGACTCCAGCTTGTAGCTAAATATATATTTTTTTCAGGCACACAGGCGGCCAGAGATGTTCCCAATTTTCTCTCGAAGCATACTAAGTTAGGCACGTTTTTTTCCAACGATCTTTATATTAAGACTGGCATATGAAATGCCAATGGTAACTGTAATGATAATAATTAATAGAAAGTAATGATTAGTAAAAAAAATTATGGGGCAGATTTATGAGTTTTCTGTAATTTGATTGTATTTTTTTTCCTTTACATATTTGTTTTTCTTTGTATTGAAATTAAAATTATGGCCATTGGGAAAACATTTTTTCTGTAAAATAACTATTTGATTAGATTGATTAGTCCATTAGTCATACACAGCACCTTGGTTCTACGTTAAACATCAGGCTACAGTGATAATTCATGTCTAAAGAGCTATTACAGTAATAAGGATCAGAATGTCTTTATTAGTCTTGTATGTTAGATAAGAGCTACACAAAAAGTATAGGCTTACCTTACTGTAGTGTTTCAGTAATAGACCAAAAAAAGGTACAGGAAATGCAAACACGCCTTCGCTTACCTGTCAGAAGACAATAGACTGTTTTACGACAGCCTGTGTTAGCTGCTACATCTGTAGAATACAGAAAATGTGACTAACCATCTCTTTTTTTTTTCGTGGTACCAGTCATTAGATATTTATACATATTAACCTTGCCACTGCTTGAGTGTCTGTAAAATACACTGTGAATTTGGAATGTACTGTTTATTGCTTCCAAATTTTGTTCAAAGTAAGTACATATGAGTAATTTCTACACACATTCTTACTTTATTACTAGCACATGCTAGTTACATAATAAGAGAGCAGTAACCATGCTGAGACTCGCAGGTCTTAATAAAACAAGTGTCTTTGAACAAGTTTTATTATTCTGTAAACAGTTCACTCCAATTTTTGTTAATATTGTCAGCCAAGAGTACATTATAAGGACATATCTAAGAGTTGTAGCTTATTAAGTAGAAATAATAATCCTGCAGGGTGAACCAATTCCATCTTCATCATAATTTTCTTGATGTTATGTTTTGTATCAAATGTTACTCCTGATCTGGCTTGATATAGTCATATTAATATATATATAGCGTTATAGCGTTTACCTCCCATTTAGCCAGTACTTCTTTAGCTCTTGATTTCCTCAATACATTTAGTTAGCAAATTTTGCTTATTTACAAAAATGTTACAGTTGGACCACTATAATATACTGCTTATACAGCATGATTATCCGAAAAGGTTAAAATCATTACAGAGCAGCTGTTTCCAAGGGTCCGATATTCAGTACATAAGCCTTGCTGTAAAGCTATATTAAAACGTAATAGCAAGGCTTTTGTAGAGAACTTTGTTATGCAGTCTGTCTGGGAATGCTGAAGGTCAAAAAACCAAGTCTGGTGACTTGAACCTTGTGGGCCTGACTTTATTGATAGACTTTATGCCACTTCTTGTGTGTAATTAGTTATTTTACATTGTGCACGCTGTAGTAAATGCTGATGTTATTGCTAAATCTTCATTCCCATTGAGATTTGCTGATGATTGGCACCTTCTTGGTGCATGTACAGCATGGTAAATTCAGAAGTACACATTTAACATATAATACTGTTCAGTTGTAGAGTCTGCATTGTCTGTCAGCTGTAGCAATAAGAAACCATGGTTATTTTCATAGAAATACTGGTGGAGTCGATGGGGTAAACTTTTTAAAAGCTGTGTTTTGATAGTTGTAGATTGTCTGTAGTTGTAGTGTTAAAAGGCTATGTTCGCACGGAGTATTTTGGAGGAGGAATATCTGCCTCAAAATTCCATTTGGAACTTTGAGGCAGATTTTCCTCTCCCTGCACGCCGATTTTCGCGGCGATTTTCGTGCCGTTTTTCCCCCGCGGCCATTGAGCGCCGTGGGCATAAAACACTGTGAAATACGCTTTCTCTGCCTCCCATTGAAGTCAGTGGGAGGTCAGAGGCGTAAACGCACGAAGATAGGGCATGTCGCTTCTTTTTCCCGCGAGGCAGTTTTACTGCTCGCGGGAAAAAGACGCCGACGCCTCCCATTGAAATCAATGGGAGGCGTTTTTGGGCCGTTTTTGCCCAGTTTTGCGACGCGGTTTCCGCGTCAAAAAACTCGGCAAAATACTCAGTGTGAACATAGCCAAATGTAATAGCTGGCCCTGTTTACAAATCTTGAAGAATCATATGAGAAGAACATGAAACATCTTCAAGATCTTCAAGTTAATTTGTACTTACTACTACTAGATATACCATGGCTTAGAGAAATAAAAACCTTTCTTGAATTTAACCATCATTAATTTTACAATTGCCAGTTGACCATCATCAAGGTTTTGTTTTTTTTAGCTACAGTCTACCATGTAATAGATTATCTGTGAGTGATAATTGTGTTCAGGATTTGTTGGAAAAATGGCAACCATAGTAAGGGCCCTTTTACACAGGCAGATATTCTGCCCAGTAAACGAGCACAAATTGTAATCACAGCAAGTCAATCGGCACTAAGAGCTACCCACTGTAGATAAAGAAAGATTGCTAATTATAGAACCTGTATAAGCAGTGCTGTTAAACCCAGGGCCGGCGTCCGCACCCGGCGAACCCGGGCAAGTGCCGGGGCCCACTACCCTTGGGGGGACAACTCAGCCGCCTGGTGCTTTACGCTGCCATCATGGCTCCTCCGGGAGTAGTATCCCCGGGCAGAGCGTTACCGACGCTCTTGCCGGGGATTCCACTACGAGAGGGAGCCCCTGTCTAGGAGCAGAACCTCCAGAGCATTGCCATCGCTCTGGACGGAGATTCCACTTCTGGAGTAGCCATGATGGCAGCGTAAAGCACCAGGCGGCCGAGTGGATCCCTCAAGGGCACATCATGGGCTCCTCCAGGACCAGAATCCCCGGCCAGAGCGTTGCCGACTCTCTGGCCGGGGATTCTGCTCCTGGAGAAGCCCCTGACGTCACTATCCATATATGGACAGTGACGTCCGTGGCTCCTCCAGGAGAGGCATCCCTGACCAGAGTGTCGGCAACTCTTTGGCTGGGGATTCCACTGCTAGAGCGAGCCAAAATGGCGCTATCTACAGGGAGGGGGTTAGAACTATCTACAAGGGAGTGTGTGTGGCACTATCTACAAGGGGGAGTGTGTGGCACTATCTACAGGGCGTGTGTGTGTGGCACTAACTACAGGGATGATAAAGAAGAAATGGAGACAGCACTACCAAATTATCAAAGTGAAGATCCTTTTATTCCACGGTGCAACATTTCAGCTCAATACGAGCCTGTGACCCAGGAGACGTGCACCCTCTTGAAATATTTATCCTGTGCTGCTGATCTATACATATCAACTACAGGGATGCATGGCACTATCTACAGGGGGCTGTGTGGCACTATATACAGAGGGCACTGTGGCATTATCTACAGGGTATATGTGTGTCACAATCTACAGAGAACACTGTGGCACTATATACAGAGGGCAAATCGGCACTATCTACAGAGGGCACTGTGACATTATCTACAGCGTGAACTGTATATATGGGGCAAAAACTGGGGCCTAACTTCTATATCAGGACATAAACAGGGCCTAACTTCTATATGGGGCACAAACTGCCGTTTTCTGCGTTTTACTGCCGCCGTGAATTCCCCCGAAGTCTGTGTTGCCCAAGGGCCCACATAAACCTGGAGCCGGCCGTGTTTCAACCCCTTCTCTCCGCAGCGATTTTTCGAATTGTAATCTTTGCTTTTTCCTCCCGACCTTCCTAAAGCTTGTTTTGTGCAGGACGAGTTGTAGTTTTTTTTTTTATGGCACGATTTATTGTACATTTATTGTACACTATTTATTGTATATAATGTACTGGAAAACTGTAAACAATTTCCTTGTTGAGTAGAATGTGAGAAAAACAGTAATTCCTCCATTGTTTTTTTTTTTTCTTAGTTATATTTTTGCGGCGTACACCGTTAACCCTGTGTTTTACTGAAGTTGAAGAGGAGAAACTAAGGACCGCAAATCAACAATATTAATCAGTAAACATGAACATGAGGTTCTTTGTTAACATTTTGATCAAATTGTATAAGCCCACTTGCCACTTCACAGTGACCTCCTTTAAGTGGGTCCCTACTCTATTAGTTACAGCACCACATGGGAGCGCCCGCCACCATAATACTGCACTCACAGAGGAAGCAACCCAGAGGCTCAGAAGCACCCCTGCTGCCAGGCCAAGCCAACCTTGGTTCCGGGCCACATCCACCCACAAGCGCAGCACCACTTCAAAAGATACCACTACATGGCACCATAACAAGTGAAAAGATGGAATTAACTCCTCACCTTTAGATGCGCCCCAGTGGCCAACGGCACCCTGCAATCACACTGCGGGGGGGGTGCTGTGGGACGTCTATTGGGCCCCCCGTCTTTCTTTTTTTTTTTTTTTTTTAATATCCTTTTTATTGTCAGTTTTCACATTTTCTTACAAACATTTCACGTAAGAGTTACATCATGAGTGCGCAGCACTCAACTGTCATGGGATTAACTTTTAAATTAAATTCAACATAACATATAAACACACCAACATAGAAACATGGCATAATTGTCGATCTTCAGATGAACCAAACAAACATGACTCCCCCAACTCCAACACCACCTAGATCATCAATGAGTTTCCACTCATCCTTTCTCCCCCAGCTGGTTCACAGTTGCATCCTCCCTAAAACGCCTGCCAAGAGCTGCGTGCAGTACCACTTTGTGTACTGGAAAGGCCTAACAATTTCCGCTATTTCGGCTGTTGAATATTGCGTTTCTATTAATACTTGCCATTTATCAAATAGCTTCTTGGTTCCCGTTTCCTTCCGCCTTTCCACCTCCACCCTCTCAAGAACCAATAACTGTTTCAGCCGTGACACAATCAATTCTAACCCCGGCGTGTCTGCCTCTAACCAGTGACTCAGGAGGCATCTCAAAGCTACCAGTAAAATCGTGTGCACCAACACGGGAGGTGATCTTACTCCTCGAGCACCCTCTTCCTCTGGCGGCCGCGCCTGATGGAATAGTAGCGCTTGAGGCGTCATTGGGAGATTCGTTTTCCAATGGTCCTTAATATATTTCTGTACCATCCCCCAAAATCGTTTCGTATGTACACACCCCCACACTCCATGCCACAAATTCGTCAGTGGTGTATTGCACTTGGGACAACTTGTAATGCGATCAGGGAAAGATTGTGAGGGCAAGATATTAAAGCCATATATAGCTGCATGCATCAACTTGAAATAGGTTTCCCTCCAGCTCTCATTTATCACACTCTTCCGTACCGTCTCCCAACCCCCCAGTATGGTCTCTCCTATATCTGGATCCTGAGTCCACCGTTCCCAGCTTTTAAAACTAATCCTTAATTGCGGACGAACAAAACCCTCTCTCAATGCTCTATACATTCCTGAAATGGTCGCCCGCCCAGTTGTTGGACCTATGACCTCATCCAGAGTGTGCGTAGTAGCTTCCTTACTCAAATCCCTGAGCCTGGAGGTACAAAATGTTCGTACCTGACTCTATCTACTATGGGTCTGAGTTTAGCAGTGATTTCCTCCCCAGTTAACCACCTCTTTTCCTCTGTATGCATAAGATCCCCTGCGCTATCAATGCCTACCCTCCCCCATGAGGCAATTCCTTCCCCCTTGTCCATTCCCGGTAAAAACTCCGGATGACCGCTCAACGGCATATACTTCGATACCAGGTGGGGTAACCCAAACTGCTTACGTACCACTTTCCAAGCTAGAACTGTATCTCTCAATACAATGGAGGTTTTGAGACGGCACGGAAGAGAAGCGATTCTACAATGTAACAAAGCTTTCAGGTTCCAAGGTGAAGCATACTCCCCTTCCAGATCTAAATTGGAATAATTGCTTGTTTCATGAAGCCAATCTACTACATGATGCAAAAGACAGACCACGTTATAACCCCTGACATTCGGAAAGTTCACACCCCCTTCTTGTTTACCCATCATGAACTTGGTGAGTGCTATACGCGGCCTTTTTCCTGCCCATATAAA
Organism: Rhinoderma darwinii; assembly: GCF_050947455.1. Lineage (NCBI taxonomy): Eukaryota > Metazoa > Chordata > Amphibia > Anura > Rhinodermatidae > Rhinoderma > Rhinoderma darwinii. The sequence continues at coordinate 288,528,388 of NC_134690.1, read as the reverse complement.
TTTAGTGAATGAAGCCGTCAATTTCGAGACATCCACATGCTTCAATAAGAGAGGTAGCGTTTGAAAGGGGTATAGCAATCTAGGAAAACTAACCATCTTGATCAGATGACATCTTCCCAAGAGGGACAACGGCAATTGGCCCCATCTAGTGAGTTCCGCTTGTATTTTTTTAATTAACGGGGGATAATTTAAGCCATACAGAGTGTCTGGTACCCTCCCTATTTTGATACCCAGATAGGTAATGCAGTGTTCCACCGGCGATATCCCGCAACCCAAGGATTGCCAAAAGGTCTTTGGCAATGGCCTGCCCAACTCCAGCAGTTTGCTCTTAGCTATATTGACTTTGTATCCCGAGCATTGCCCAAATTCCTGCAAAAATTGAAAAACCTTCCCTAAATGCTCCTGAGGGTTTGACATAAAAAGTATGACATCATCAGCGAACAGGGCTAATTTCACTGCACAAGATCCCACTTGAATGCCTCTGAACATATCCGATTCCTCCAAGAATCTGGCCATAGGTTCCAGTGCTAGATTGAATAGCAGGGGCGACAAGGGGCAACCCTGTCGTGTTCCTTTATGTAATTGAAAGGGATCTGATAGGAACCCCGAGGAGTGAACACGTGCTTGCGGGCTATTGTAGACTCCCTTCAGGAAGACCCGGAAATCTCCCTGAATGTTCATTTTGTCTAGCACCATCCCCAGCCATTCCCATTGTATGTTATCAAAGGCTTTCTCTGCGTCTAGCGCTAAAAGTGCCGGCCTGGTACCTGGCTGGGGATCGTGCCTGACTGTTTCTAGCACCGTCAATACCTTGCGTAAATTTGTCACTGCAGCCCTGCCCTTTACAAAGCCTACCTGAGATTTTCCCACCAGTATGGGTAGATACATAGCCAGTCGATTGGCCAACATTTTTGTGAGCAATTTCTGATCTTGATCTATCAGCGAGATGGGGCGGTACGACCCCGGGTCAAGAGGATTCTTCCCCTTCTTGGGTAACACCTTTATATGTGCTACCTTGGCCTCTGCTGGTAAAGCTCCCGTTCCTAGTAAAGTATTATAGTATGCCACCAAGGTAGGGCTGATTTCTTCTCTCAGAGATTTGAAAAACTCCCCTGTGAATCCATCCGGACCCGGGGCCTTTCCGTTAGATAATGTTTTAATGGCGCTCCAAACTTCCTCTAGTGTAATCTCCGCGCTCAAATGACCATTCTGCTCCTGGGTGAGCCCTGGCAACTTCACCTTCTCCAAAAATTCCCTCCCTTTTTGGAGATCTATGGGTGTTTCTGAGTAAAGGGCTTGGTAATATTTACTTAATATGGTATTAATTTTTTTTGGGTCCGAGGTAGGAGTTCCGTTTGATTCTTTAAGTGTTGAAATATGTGCCGGTGCATACCTCCCCTTTGCTAACCGCGCTAATAATTTGCCCGCCTTATTGCCGAAACGCATTAAATCAGCATCAAATTGGGACCGGTAAATACTCTCTCTTTTGTCTAACCATTGATCAAACTGTCGCTTGGCTTCCTTCCATTCCTCCCCCAATAGCATTGATGGAGAATGTAGGAATGCTGTGTACGCACGCCGCAATCTGTCGCTCGCTGCCTTGTATCCTTCGGTCGTCTTACGTTTAAGATTAGACATATACTGCATGATTTTCCCTCTTATTACCGCCTTGGCTGTACGCCAATACAATGACGGTTCCGAGCGATGCGCTACATTATCCCCATCAAATTCCATCCACCACCCCTTAAGCTTCTGTGTAAAGCCCTCATCCTTTGCCAGAAAAGCGGGAAACCTCAAGATAAAATCCGTTCCTCTAGCTACTGTGTCAGCCAATGTAATGGTAACCGGAGCATGGTCTGAAATAACTAGATCTTCAATTGCCGCTTTACGTAAACATCGCGCCATTGCGTCACTAACTAACAAATAATCAATACGCGACCATGACTGATGAACATGAGAGAAATGTGTATATTCCCGCGCATCTGGGTGTAAACTCCTCCACGCATCTATTAGGGCCGTGTGTCTTAAAAAGTCGGGCAAGATCCTATCTCTGCTTCTCTGCGAACTAGTCCCTGCGCTCCTATCCTCCTTTGAAGACCTTACAGTGCTAAGGTCTCCCCCTAAAATCAAAAACCTAGTGCGATCCTGCTGGAGTTGGGTTTCCAAGTGACCAAAAAAAACAGTGTTAACCGTATTTGGGCCATATACATTATAAATACTGATGGTTACCCCTTCATGCTCCATCACTAGATGGATCCAACGGTCCTCGTCATCCCGCTCCTGGGACACCAGTGTAAACGCAAAGTTTTTATGTACCAGAATTATAACTCCCGCCTTACCCTCCCTTGCCGACGAGCCAAAAACCTGACCCACCCAGAACTTTTGCAAATACTTAAACTCCGGCTCGGTAAGGTGAGTTTCCTGCAATAGGGCCACATCAGGATGCAATCGTTTCATGTGCCTTAAAAGTTTGGTCCGTTTCTGTGGGGATCTTAGCCCTTTAACGTTCCAAGAAACTATTTTCATGTTATTGGACCGTGTTTAAGATGAGCTAAAGTGCCTAAAAGTCGTGTGGAGTTCAGGGAGTCAGATCCGTCTTTTCCCAAGAGCCATGTACAAACATTAACATCATAACCAAACCCTGGCTTGTAAGCCAGAACCAACAAGGCCAACCATCCCTTACCTAACAAAATCATAAAATCACCTGCGGCAAGGGTTAGCAGTCCCTTAATACCCACTGGTGTATGTGACTTCACTTTTTTCTGTTATGCCAGAACGCGCCCCTCCCTCCCCCTCCCCCCCAGCCTGCCTATATGGCTCCTTCCATGAGGAAGTAACACCTGCCCTTGCCCCCTCAGTACCTCTTTGTCGCTTGCGCACCCTTATGTACATTCCCTTATCATTACTTTAACAGCCTAGAGTCAGTTAGGATTGCATCCTCCCATTTCCCTATGAACCTTGCTTCGCTTCAAGGTTTCCCTACCTCCGTGTCCCCTATCTCCTACCACAATTTCCCTCAGTCTGCCATTGTAACAGATAACACTAATCCCTTGCGTGGGGGAGGCATTGTATCACTCCCGGTCAATCCCGCCCACCAGGGACAATCTCAGATCCTGTTCTAACTCCCTCACAAATATCTTGCAGTGAAAATGCAGGGAAATATCAGAATGCATATACTTCAACCTTGATAACATTGTAACATTGTAACAATAGGTCAACTATTGACCGGTACATAGTGCTGTATAAGACCGCAAAATATCCCCCTCAATAACTTTCAGATTATCTGTAAACTTATCTGTAGCTGGTCGGAATCTGCAATTGGTCTACAGCGTCCACAAAATCATCATCACAACAGCTTAAATAAAATGCGCCAAAAAGGACTTCGTCCGTCAATCAGGAGACGTGGATCGGGTGCGGTCCCGTGTTCGCCTCTGCGGCTTCGGAGAGTCCCCTCTATTTCCGGCTCGACCCCCCCGGGATCTTCCAGGTGTGGGCATTAAGGCTTCTGCCCAGGTACGCTCCATATTTAGCCGGTTCCTTTTGTCTTCTCTTGACTTGCGCTGCGGACTATGTACTGGACTGTGACGCTCCTCTTGCTGTGATCTGTTCCCACAAACCTCCGCAAGTGCGTCCTCCGCTTCCTGTGGAGTGGTGAAAACCTTATTCCGCCCGTTCTCTTGAAACACCCGCAGGATGGCTGGGTACTGCAGGCTAAAGCGTATTCTCGCTTGGAACAGCGCGGTGCAGATCTTGCTGAAAGCCCGCCTTCGTTTTGCAACCTCCGCTGAGAAATCCTCAAATAGTAGCACTTTCATGCCCATTATTTCCAAAGGACGCGATCTGCTGCGGAAAGCTTTCATGAGTGCCACCTTGTCATTGTAATCCAACAGTTTGAAGATCACTTGTCTGGGACGATGTGAATTGTGGTCAGCTGTTGCTGTGAGGTTTCTGGGGTCCGGCCCCACTCTATGCGCCCTCTCCACCCGGCATGGACGGAGGAGACCTAAGGCTTCCGGCAATGTCCTCTCACACACTCGTTGCAAATCAGCAGATATCACCGCTTCTTTCAGCCCCACCAGCCGCAGGTTGCTCCTCCTGGAGCGCTTTTCCAGATCCTCCACCTTGTCCCCCAACTGCGTAGTAACAGACAGCACCCCTCTGAGTTTGGATTGCAGGCGTTCATTTTCATCCTCCAGCAGCGTCATATGCTGTTCTAACTCATCAGCTCTGATAGTGACTTGTGCCAGCTCCGCATGCACGCGGTTTAGAGAATCTTGCACCGTTTTTTCCAGCGCCTTTTGCAGGTCTGGCGCTATCTGTTTGGCTACTTCACGGGCCAGGGTTACATAGTCAATGGCTACTGGAAGAGTGGACAGTACATGCTCTGCCGGGCTTGAAAGCTGGGACTGATGGTGCTGCAGCTCATCTTCCTGCGTGTATAGCAGGGTCGCAGTGGCGGGAAGCGCCGCCATCTTACCTCCCTTTACCACGGCCGCGGCTGATTCCTCCATGGCTGGCTTCTGCGCGCTTCTGAGGAGGTACCTGTCCATACAGGCACCACCGATGATGTTGCCGTGTGCAGGGCTGGTGACTTCCCCGCTGATTATCGTCGCCGTAACGACTATTGCGAGCTTACAGGCTGGACGGGAGCGGGAGCTCAGTCACTCGCGTCCTGCATCCCCAGCGCCGGAAGTCCTCCCCGTCTTTCTAACGGCCGAAGAGACGTTAAAGATATTGCCTAGAAGTAGGTATATTAAAGTTTTGGGGTTAAATGTATTTTAAAGGGAACCTGTCACCAGCATTTTACCTATTACCGTAAATCAGCAATACCTGGTGGAAGGGGGTGAAAAATAATTTCTATGTTTCCTATGATTATCATCTAAGTAGGCTCTGTTCCTTTAGTATTCGGTTTTTTAGTGTTGCTGTGCCGTATGCTAATGACCATAAAAGAGTCATATCTTCTCTTGAAAAGAGTCTTATCTTCATTCCTCAAGCTTTCAGAGTTAACCTCGCCTTCTTACTTTTGATTGACAGCTTACTTTTGATTGACAGCATTCAGGGTCGGTCAGTTTTCTGCAGTGGGCGGGCATAAGAAGAGGAACGAACGAGACTGCCGGATTATTAACATAAAAGGCTCAAAATGTTTGCAGACCGTTATTTACGATTAGAGGAGGAGTTTAGGAGAGGGGATAACGGCAACTCAATTTTTGACAGCAGCGGACAGCGAGGGTTGAGTAGAGATCAATAGGTGAAATACTGGTGACAGGTTGCCTTTAAGCAAGTATTGAGCAGTTTTTTTGTTACTTCACGCCACCCAAACCATAAGTAGTCATATACTGAAAGAAGTGCTAAGTCACTGGAGACTTCTGTTTTCACTGCCAGATTTGCAGTGTGAAACTGGAATTGTTCCAAGATACCTTTAGTCAGATGACTATTATGTCAGTAACCACTCAAGCCACCAAGGTAAGAATATACATTTGAAACATGTTTTTAAACAGTCATAAATGGTGACATTTAATGTAAAACACTTAAGGAAATACTATTGTACTATTGGTACAGCTGTGCATTTAGGGCTACTGACCGACCTATTTTGGACCTCAACCCCTTAAGGACACAGCCTGTTTTGGCCTTAAAGGGGTTGTCCGAGATGAAATGACTTTGTGTTAATGCTTGTAATTTATAAATGTAAATACATTTTCCACAAGTATATGCCATTTTAGTGCACAATATGTTGTGCCCAATTCGTGCCACTGAAGACAAATGCCTCAAACTGTTAAGCGGGTCCTCTCGTGTATGGGGATGCCATATATGTGGACGTAAACTGCTGTTTGGGCACGCCGTAGGGTTCAGAAGCGCCACTTGGCTTTTGGAGTGCAGATTTTGCTTGGTAGTTGTTCTGTTTGGGGTTTTGCTGGTATTTCAGTTTCTTAATGTGGTGGCATATGTAGCTGTGCGGAGTAAATCAGGGCATAATAAGAGGGTATAATAATGTGGTAAATAAATAATAATCCACAGATGTGGGGTCAGTGTCGCACTGATAACTAAAAAATCGTATCCGCTTTTGGAACGCTCTGCACATTTTGCATTGCCATATTCTGTGAGCCAGAATTTTGCTATTTTTTCTCCACCTGAGCTGTGTGAGGGCTTATTTGTTGCGGGACAATCTGTGGTTTTATTTGGTACCATTTTCGGGTAAATGCGATTTTTTTTTATCACATTTTATTTCATTTTTTGGCAAGCAAGGTGACCAAAAAACAGCAATTCTGATGTTTTTTATTCTTGTTTTTTTACGCCATTCACCATGCGGTATAAATGACAATTTTAATTGTCGATACGATTACGGCGATACCAAATGTATATAGTTTTTTTATTCTTTGCAGCTGTTTGCACAATAAAATCACTTTTGTTTAAAATAATTAATTTTTTGTGTTGCCATATTCTGAGAGCCATAACTTTTTTTCCGTCAAAAAAGCTCTGGGAGGGCTTGTTTTTTGTGGGACGAGCTGTAGTTTTTAATGGTATAATTTTGGGGTACAAGCAATATTTTGATCACTTTTTTTATTCTGTTTTGGGAGGGGTAGTGACTAAAAAACAGCGATTCTGGAATTGTTTTTTATTTTATTTTTTACGGTGTTCACCATGCAGGTAAAATAGCATGATATTTTTATAGTTTGGATCGTTACGGACGTAGTGATACCACATGTGTACTTTTTTTTTTAATGTTTTCCGTTTTTTCCTATAATAAAAGACTTATTATTATTATGGGAAAAAAGGTTATTGTTTTTTTAACGTGAAACTTTTTTTTTTTGTACTTTTCTTTACATTTTTATTAACCTTTTTTTGTCCCACTAGGGGACTTGAAAGCATGAAGCCCTGATCGCTATTGTAATACACTGCACTACCTATTCACTGACAGCAAGCCTATTGTTAGGCCTCTGGTTACCATAGCAACCATCAGCACGCACGCGAGTGCCGGTGGTTGCCATTAGCAACCATCGGGTACGATCTAACCACCTAGATGCAGCGATCGCTTTTGATCGCTGCATCTAAGGGGTTAATCGGCCGGATCAGAGCCTAACTCCAGTCCTGGCCGTTAGAGCAGGATGTCAGCTGTGACAAACTACATGGCAACCATCATGGTTGCTGACAGGCTAGATACCAGCATTAAGGGGTTAATCAGCCTATTCGGAGGCTAGCTCTGGTCCAGGCTGTTACAGCTGGGTGTCGGCTGTAATATACAGCCGGCACCCGGCGGTGATGACGCTGGCTCAGCTTCTGAGCCAGCTCCATCACATACACGTTCTCATGGAGCTGTGATTTGACAGTCTTCTGTGACTGACCAATCACAGCGATCGCCGGCAGGGGACCGCTGTGATTGGTCCCCTGCCGTCTTACTGTGCCGATCAACTGTCGTAAACAGTTGATGGCACAGTTCTGTCTCCCTGTCATTTGACAGGGTGACAGTTGTTAGCCAGGACGCACAGGTACGTCTCGTTGCCTTAAAGCACTGCAATACGGGACATACCGATGTGTCCTGGTGCGGTAAGGGGTTAATGACAGATTTTTTTCCATAATTTGATTGTCGAATTTCAAATGTTATAAGGTTTTATTATTCTTTATACATAGCCGTGTAAGGTCTTGTTTTTGCAGGATAAGTTTTATTTTTTATTACCACCATTTTGGGGTACATATAATTTATTGATTTACTTTTATTAACTGTTTTGGCATTGTAATGGAAAAAACCCTGAACGTTTACCATTTTGTTTGGCGTCTGAATTTATGCCATTTATCATATGGTATAAACAACATTAACTTTATCCGGGGATACCAAATTTATATAGGTTTTTTATATGTTTCACTACATTTGCATAACAAATCCTATTTTTTTTTTTTTTTAAAAAAGTGTTTTTGTCGCCATATTCTAAAAGCCATAACCTTTTTTCCTCCGATGTAGCTGTATGAGGCCTTATTTTTTGCAGGACCACTTGTAGTTTAATGTGTTCCATTTTGGGGTACATATGAATATTTGATCTCTTTTTATCGCTAGGAAGGTATGATGAACATTTAAAAAGCAATTCTGCCATTGTTTTTTATTTTATTTTTTACTGCGTTCCCCATTCGGGTTAAATAACGCTATAGTTCTATAGTTCGGGTCGTTATGGACGCAACCAGACCAATTATGTATAGGTTTTTTTTTCGTTGTGTTTTTTTTAAAATAAAGATTTTTGTAAGGGGAAAATGTGGGTATTTCATTTTTTTTTTACTTAAAATTTTTCATTTCTATATTACTAATTTCATTAAACTATTTTCTGCTTTTTTTTTTTGTCCCACTATGGGACTTTACTATGCGATCATTTGATTGCTTTTCTAATACACTGCAGAACTATCGCATTGCAGTACCTTATGGCTGTCAGTGTAAAACTGACAGGCATTGTACACTTTGGAAGACCTTGGGGCCTTTGTAAGTCCCCCGGCTGCCATAAAAACATAGGCACTACACGATCGGGATTAAATGACCGGGATAAACATTAACTTCAAACCTGTTCGTTAGAGCAGGAGCCTGGCTGACTTTAGGCATCCCGACACCTGCTCTAGCCAACATGGGAAACCCGTGCCAGGCTTATGTCACAGTGCCGCCTTTTCACGGCGCTGTGGCAGAAGTACTCTTAATGACTAATTTGAAAAGGTTTATGGGCAATCATTAAAGGGTTGAGTGTTATATGGGATTATTTTTTGCGGGAGGTGCTGTAGTTGTTAATGGTTCTATTTTGGGGTACATGCAAGTTTTTGATCACTTTTTATTACATTTTTTAGTGGGAGATGAGGTGACCAGAAAAACTAAGCTTCTGGCATTTAAATATTTCTTTCTTTTTTTTTTTTACTGCATCCACTGTGCAGGTTAAATAATGTTACATTTATAATAGTTCAGACTTGTATGGACGCAGCGATACTGTTTACGTTTATTATTTTTTTCTTTACAATGTGTTAGCGGAAAACTGGAAAAGGTTGTTTTTTTTACTTTTAATGTTTTTTTATACCAATTTTTTTTTTATTTTACTCTTTTTTTTTACTTTTTTTATTAGTCCCCCTAGGGGATTTGAACCACTGATCGGTGGTTTGCTTGCAATTCTAATGTATTTTCGGCCCTTGCTCCCTAACAAAGTATGGGAGCACGGTCCGTAAAAAGCAAAAGGTTGGACATGTCCTATCTTTTGCGGAGGCTTTCTACGGCCCGGACACCTTCCCACAAATATATGGCAAGGTGTTCGTGGTCAATAGAATTGAAGGGGTCCGTAGTTGCGGACCATAATTACAATCCGCAATTACAGACTAATTCTACGGTTGTTGCATGGGGCCTTAATAGGAGTACAAAGATGGCAGACCTGGGGGCCTTCATTGGGCCCCCAGGCTATGACAACCATTGGCACCCCGCGATCACATTGCAGGGGGGGGGGCCATGGGCTGTCAAATGGGGCCGTCCTCTCTTTCTAACGCCGTAGATGCCCTGGTCGTCTTTGACTTCGGCATCTAAGGGGTTAAACGAGCGGGATCCCGCTCGTTACAGTGAAGTGACGGCTGTATCATACAGAGTAATATGGAGCAGGCTCAGCCCGTGAGCCCACTCCATACACCATTTACCCGGCTATGATGTAAGTATACGTCAAACGTCGGGAAGGGGTTAAAAGGATATTGATCTCACCATAATTAATCTCATATAGCTAATTGCCAAGTGTGGAAAGCTTATATCTTCCAGTGCCAGAGTACATCACACTGACTCTCAATGGTAGAAAGCGTTCTATATAACATACTTCCATTACAAAATCTTTTTTCTATTACTACTACTACTGTATGTAAAGAACAATTAAATTGAAAAAAATCTGCACAATGCGTATATATATATTTTAGTATATTTTAGTATTAGGGTGGAGTCACACGCGGCAAATTTTGGTGCAGAATTTTTTTGACGACTGTCCGGGTATGTGCACACGATAACTGCAATTACATCTGAAAATACGGAGCTGATTTCACAGAAAACAGCCTCTGATATTCAGACGTTTTTGAAGCTGAAAATGAAATTTGGAGCTTCTTTTCAGACGTTTTTGAAATGAAATGAAAAACGGCTCCAATTACGTCCCAAGAAGTGTCCTGCACTTCTTTTGACGAGGCTGTATTTTTATGTGCCGTCTTTTGACAGCGACGCGTAAAATGGCAGGTCGTCGGCACAGTACATCGTAAAGCCCATTGAAAGTAATGGGCAGATGTTTGCCGACGTATTGGAGCCGTTTTTTCAGACGTAATTCGAGGCGTAAAACGCCTCCATTACGTCTGAAAATAGGTCGTGTGAACCCAGCCTCCCATTCATTTGAATGAAACTTTCAACTTTGCATAAATTTGTACAACCAAATCTGTGAATCCACCCTTACTGGGCTTATGCTACAGTGTTTACTAAACTGGACCTCCAGGCTTCCCTGTATATGTATATCTTTGTATACAGTATGAATGGTGATGCATGACATAAAAATCCTCTTTATTCCCTTATGTCATTGAGATCATAGTGAGCTTGTGTTCAAGGGAACCTGACTCGTCAAACATGCAGTTTGATCTGCAGGCATAATGTTGTACAGCAGGAGGAGCTGAGCAGATTGATATATAGTTGTGTCCAAACAGATACAGGATAACCTGTAATTTATTCATTTAAATCCCTGCTCGCTTTGGGCTAAAGAGTCCAGTAGGCGGTCCTAGTCAGTGATTGGCAGCTTTTTTTGTGTTCACACTAATACGGGCAAGGCTGTCAATCAATGATTGAGTACATATAGTGCACTCTTTTGCCCACAGTGAGCAGGGATTTAAATGAATAAATTACAGGTTATCCTGAATCTTAATACACAAAACTATATATAAATTAATCTGCTTAGCTCCTCCTTCCTCTTAGCATGCTGCCTCGAGATAAGAGCCTGTTCACATCACTGTTGCCCTTCCGTTGAGGAGTTCCGTCGGAGGTTTCCATCGTGTTAACCGCTCAACGGAAAGGCAAACGGAAACCTAAACTTCCGTTTCCCTTTAGTCGACTGTGCTATTGATTCCGTCAAAAACGACAGAACCCTGTCATAACGGTGACAAATGGAAACTTTTAGCAATGCTTCAGTCACCATTGATATCAATGGGGAGGGAAACGGAAGCTTACGTTTCCGTTTGCCTTTCCGTTGAGGGGTTAAGCCAACGGAAACCACCGACGGAACCCCTCAACAGAAGGGCAACGGTGATGTGAACACAGTCTAAGACATCAGGTTCTATGTGACAGATTTAATTTAATAGTTCGCATCCAATCTGAACAAAAAATAGTGTAGTACCTTGTTCGCCATAAACAATATGCAATGTTAAAGAGGCTTTGTCACCAGATTCTCAAATCCCTATCGCCTATTGCATGTGATCGGCGCTGCAATGTAACAGTAACGTGTTTTGTTTTTTTTAAACGTTCATTTTTGGCCAAGTTATGAGCTATTTTATATATATATATATATATATATATATATATATATATATATATATATATATATATGCAAATGAGGTTTTAAATGGACAACTGGGTGTGTTTTTTTCGTATGTCCAACTGGGCGTGTATTGTGTTTTTAACTGGGCGTGTTTACTTGTTTTACTAACTGGGCGTTGTGAATAGAAGTGTATGATGCTGACCAATCAGTGACCAGTCAGAATCCTGACACTTCTGAATCTTTTCTGTCAGATTCCAGCAAGCCACGCGTAATCTCGCGAGATTACGAGGTAAACGAGATTTCATTTCCCTTGTTGGAAATCTCACAGAAAAGATTCAGAAGTGTCAGGATTCTGAATACACATGACGTCCAGGCTGGAGGTCATGTGTATTAATTATCAGGACACTTGATTAACGTAAATGTCTGTGTATGTGGCTGCACATCGTTCTAGTAAGAACGTGATGCTGCTGTGTAAATGAATGGAGAGGAGTGCATGATGCTGACTGGTCACTGATTGGTCAGCATCATACACTTCTATTCACAACGCCCAGTTAGCAAAACAAGTAAACACGCCCAGTTAAAAACACAATACACGCCCAGTTGGACATGCGAAAAAAAACACGCCCAGTTGTCCATTTCAAAGCTCATTTGCATATATATAAAATAGCTCATAATTTGGTCAAAAATGAACGTTTTTAAAAAAAACCAAAAAAAGTTACTGTTATCTACATTGCAGCGCCGATCACATGCAATAGGAGATAGGGATTTGAGAATCTGGTGACAGAGCCTCTTTAACACTACTCTATCACTATCTATGTGTATTCTGTGTTTTGCTATCTCTAGCTCTCTGCTTGACGTCTTCTCTCTTGCCTCTCTATGTGTCAAAAAAGACAAACGTATAGTAGGTATGATACCCTTATTGGCTAACCATAAAAATGATATATGCAAGCTTTCAGAGCACACAGGCTCCTTCTTCAGGCAAGTTTACAAATTAAAGACTTAAGGGGGTTTTACACTGGGCGATTATTGGGAAGACAAGCATTCATAGAACGCTCATTGCCGATAATTGCCCTGTGTAAACAGGGCAGCGATCAACAGAAGAACGAGCTCGATCATCTGCTGAACGTATAGTTTTAAAAAAGTTAAATATTATCGTTTTCGGCAGCACATCTGCCTGTGTAAAGAGGGAGAAGCACTGCCGACATGATAATAATGTATGGGGACGATTGATCGGAGTAACGACCGCTCGTCCCCATCCATTGCTCCGTGTGACAGGAGCAAACAAACGCTGATCAACAATGTCTCGTTGATCGGCGCTCGCTGCACCGGCCGATTATCGGCCAGTGTAATGGAGCCTTTAGAATAGAGCGCAACATTTAAGATGTTACAGAAAGACAATTAGTACATGAGGTGATGCATCATTAACCCCTTAGTGACCAGCCTATTTTAAACCTTAATGACCAAGGTATTTTTTAAGCTTTTCCATCGTCGCATTCCAAGAGCTATAACTTTTTTATTTTTGCGTCGACATAAGGTCTTGTTTTTTGTGGGACAAGTTGTGTTTTTTAATAGCACCATTTTGGGATACATATAATTTATTGATACATTTTTATTAACTTTTTTTGGGGGCTAATAGAAAAAAAACAGAAATTTTGGCACACTTTTTTGTGTCCTAAATTTACGCCGTTTACCGTGTGTTATAAGTAAAACAATAACTTTATTTAGCGGGTTGTTACGATTGCAACGATACCAAATTTATATAGATTTTGTATGTTTTACTACTTTTACACAGTAAATTTTTTTCAAAATTATTTTGTTTTTGTGTCTCCATATTTGATGAGCCATAACTTTTTTATTTTTAGGCCGATGCAGTTGTATGAGGGCTTTTTTTTTTGCAGGCCGACTTGTAGTTTTTATTAGTACTATTTTGGAATAGATGCGACTTTTTGATCACTTTTTATCACATTTTTTTTTAAGGCAGGATTCACAGAAAACAGCAATTTTTGCATTGTTTTTTATTTTATGTTTTACGCCGTTATAGTTGGGGTCGTTACGGACGCGGCGATACCAAATATGTGTAACTTTTTTACTTTTATTTTTAATAATAAAGCAGTTTGTAAGGAGAAAAAGTGGATTTTTCATTTTTTTATTTATTTAAACCTTATTAAACTTTTTTTTTTTATCTTTTTTTACCAGTCCCACTAGGGGACTTCACTATGCGATCGTCCGAACGCTATTATAATACACTGCAATACTTTTGTATTGCAGTGTATTACTGCCTGTCCGTGTAAAACAGACAGGCATCTGCTAGGCCATGCCTCTGTAGGCATTAACTGGGGCAGACCTGGGGGCCTTTATTAGGGCCCCCAGCTGTCATAGAAGACACCGACACCCTGAGATCACATGCAGGGTGCCAGTGGGGTGAGAGAGGGAGCTCCCTCCCTCTCTCCAAAACCGCTCAGATGCGGCGCTCGCTATTGAGCGCCGCATCTGAAGGGTTAAAGGAGCAAGAACGATACTGATATGTATCTTGCCCGTTCGAGCAGGAAAGCTCCCATGCCTCAGCTACCGAAGGTGGGTGACAACAGGGAGATTTAATGGCTCCCTGCTCTGTATATTTATTCTGATGCAGCGCCGTAAAAAGGCTACTGCATCGGAATAAAGCCCGTTAGTGGCCGCCGTAAAAACACTATGGGGCGCTCACTATAAGTTAAGATAAGTCGGGGGCCATAAAACTGAGGTCATAGAGGTGATGACTTAGGAGTTAAGGGATCTGGAGTCAGTCTGATGGAGGATGTGACATGTGTACGTGTAGTGGCTCATATATCCAGGTGTTAGATTGAGGCCTTTTGTCAATGACTGGAATTTTATCAAATTTTTCTTTCTCTTTCGTTCTTAACATGACCCTTCAGTATTAGGACCTTTAAATCTGCCAAGCTGTGATCTGGTCCAGAGAAGTTTTTTTTGTTATGGGTGTATCCACATCCTGGTTTGTAGTTTATTTTGTTTCTCCAATGCACAGATGTAGCCGTCTTTACCTTGACTTTTTAACGCATTAAATACACAGTGGCTAGATCCCTTATCTTGACTTTTTCAATGACTTTTCAATGGCTTTTGTTGTGTGATACCACACTGCAGCAAGTTATCAGAGTCAGATGGCTACATCTGTAAATACCTTTATCTATGCACCTTGTACACAGTATCATGGTACCATGTACACTACATTGGAGGATGTACATGAGAACGTGCCAGTGATTTTATAGTACTGTTGCGTGTTTGGTATGTGGATGGTGTTTGATGACAAGATGTGGTTACAGGTCTTGCATTTTCTACTGTTGCAAGGAAAGGTGCCAGTGTCTGATGGTGATGAGAGGGCACTTCTGACCAGGAGATTCCTTAGGTTTGGTGGCTGTTTGTATCTGAGGAGAGGTAAATCCGGGAATATTTCCATCAGTTTATTGTCTTTGTTAAATATAGGTTGGACATCAGCAGCAATTTTCCTCAAGATATTAATTTTGGGGTTGTATATGACCACTTGGGGCACCCTGCTGTTGTCTTCCTTCTCTTTGTACTCCAGAAGATTGCTCCTTGGATTTATTTTTGCCCCATAGATCTGATCCGTGGATGGTATCCCTGTTGTAGGAATGAATTCCTCAGTGATCGCAGGTGTTGTTTTCTGTCTTCACTGTCTGAACAGATCCATATGTACCACAGAGCCTGGCTGTAGATGATGGATTTCTATATGTGTCTCGGATGAAAGCCGTTCCATCTCAGATATGCTGGACGGCCTGTAGGTTTATGGTAGATTGTGGTTTGTATGGTGCTGTTTCTCATGTATATCCAGGAAATGTATTTGAGATTTTTAGTAGATGAGATTGAGTTTGATAGTAGGATGGAACTTGTTAAAGTTTTTATGGAATCATGGAATCATGTTCAGAGCCTGTCCAGATTATCAGCAGGTCATCAATATACCAAATATATGCTACAGGTTTAGTTGCGCAGGTTGATAAAAAGTCCTCCTCTAGTTTGGCCATGATCAGGTTAGCATATTGTGGTGACATTTTGCTACCCATAGCGCTTCCCAAAAACTGCAGATATATCTTTGTCAAATTAAAAATAATTGTGATGGAATACGAAACTGATGAGTAGTAGGGCTGGCTCTGTCACTAGATTGTGTTTTTTTGAAGAAAGTGTTGGCATGCGGCTATGCCATCCTCATGGGGGATGTTAGAATACAGAGACTCCACATCTACAGTTACCAATATTGTTCCCTCTGGTAGTGGACATAGGGCTGAGAGTTTGCAGAGGACGTCTGTGGTGTCCCGGACATAACTGGGTATGCACCTCACCAAGATTTAGAAGATTTTCCACCAAGCCAGAAATATTCTCAGTTAAAGTCCCAACACCCAAAATGTTTGATCTCCCTGGATTGCCCTCTTTATGTACTTTAGGTAACATGTAGAATTTACCCATTCTGGGATTGTCCGGTATAAGGTCCAGTACACGTCTGACACAGCGTTGAAACCATTGATGATATGGACAAGTTCCTCTGTGTATAGTTTGATGGGGTCTTCATTAAGCAGGGTGTAGTATTTTTTGTCTGAGAGTTGTCTGTGTGTCCACTGTATGTAATCCGATGTATTTAGAATTACTACAGCCCCTCCTTTATCAGCTGATTTAAAGATGATGTCTTTGTTGGATTTTAGTATTTTCGTAGCATTACTTCCCTCCATGCTGAGATTGTGTTACTTTGTGCTGTTGGTCCAAAAACTCAGATTTGAAGAGGCCCTGTCACCACATTATAAGTGCCTACATAATGTGATCGGCACTGTAATGTAGATAACAGCAGTAGTTTTTATTTAGAAAAACAATAAATTTTGACCAAGTTATGACCTATTTTAGATTTATGCTAATGACTTTCTTAATGCCCAAATTGGCATGTAAAGTCCAATCTGCGTCATACACTTCTCTCCTTTCATGTACTCGGCACAGCATGATCTCGCGAGATCACGCTTGCTGTCACATACACCCACATTAACTTTACTGAAGTATCTTGACAGTGAATAGTCATCGCTTCCATCCAGGACGCAATGTCTATTCACAATCCCGACACTTCGGTAACGTTTGTGTGGGACAGCAAGCGTCATCTCGCGAGATCACGCTGTAAATGACAGCACAGCGTGTTCTCGATGTGCTGTGTGAGTAAGTGACGCACAAACATTACAGAAGTATCCGGATTGTGAATAGACATTGCGTCCTGGCTGTAAGCGATATCTATTCACTCTCAAGACACTTCAGTAAAGTTAATGAGTTAATGTGTGAGTAAGTGACAGCAAGCGTGATCTCGCGAGATCATGCTATGCTGAGTACATGAATGGAGCAAAGTGTATGACGCTGATTGGTCAGCGTCATACACTTCTCTTTACAACGCCCACTTGATCAAAAGCTAATAAACACCCAGTTGGGCATTATGAAAGTCATTAGCATAAATATAAAATAGGTCATAACTTTGTCAAATTTGATCGTTTTTCTAAATAAAAACCACTACTGTTATCTACATTACAGTGCCGATCACATTATGTAGGAGATAGGACACTTATAATGTGGTGACAGATCCTCAGATTTAACTTTTTTTCTGAAGCAGTCTATGTAGTAATCCACAGTTTGATTTTATCCAGGTTGTGGGGTCCAGTTTGTCGTCTTCTTCTTTCTTGATGTTTCTTTTCCCATCCCACTTGTAATATCATATCTGTTTTGTCAGAAAATACCAGAAGGAAAGCAAAATCCACACAACCATTTGGATATACCGTCCTCTGTTGTAAACCTCTCTCAGTATGAACCAAGCAAAATGGAAATGAATGTTCTAAAGGACTTACATTTTGTCCCACTAAAACATTTGACAGAGCCCAGTTTTGCAGTGACGTGGAGGAATACTTTCGAAGATTGCGGCTGAAAGAATTATTTTCTGACAAAACAGATATGATATCACAAGCTGGGATTGGAAAAAGAAACATCAAGAAAGAAGAAGACAACAAACTGGACCCCACAACCTTGATAGAATCAAACTCTGGATTACTACATAGACTGCTTCAGAAAAAAAGTTAAATCTGAGGAGCTTTCAGGGTTTTACAGACATTGAGGTGTGTACCTTGAATAGCTCCGGCTCATTGGAGGGCTCTGACTGACCATCCCACTCTATATCCGACTTTGCAGATGTTTAGAGCCTTAGAGAGGTGAGATGGGATATCACCTCCACATTCACCTCTAACACCGATCCTGGGCAACCCAGACTTTGGCCCGAGCCTGACTGATCAGACATTTAAGGTTTGGTTAAAGGCGGGACATTTCAGGGTTGGTCGCTTCTATAGGAACGACAAATGGTTAAATGGGAGGGAGCTTTCAACGCCTGAGGATCTACCTGTGGCTTCCCAGTGGCAGATTCTACAACTAACTCATTACTTGTCTCGTCTTCCTGTGTCCGCTATGTATACTAGCACATTAACTCCCTTTGAATCATTGTGTTCTCAAAAAGGCCACGTGAAACGTACATTATCTAATATTTATAGCATACTACTCAAACCTGCTGAGGACTTTACACCTCCATATGTTATGAAATGGGAAAGGGATCTTCAAATTTCACTAACTGGGGAGCAAAGGGAAAATATCTTGAACCTTGCTCATAAAGCATCTATCAGTAATGCATATCAAGAAACTAACTTTAAAATTCTATTTCGGTGGTACAGAGTCCCGCATGTTCTGCATAAAATGTTCCCCGATGTTTCCCCCCTTTGTTGGAGGTGCGGCAGAGAAGAAGGGACTCTTCTGCATATTTTTTGGAGCTGTGATAAACGTCAAAATTTTTGGTCTGAGATTCAAGATATCATTCTTGAGATTACTCGGTGTCCATTGAGGGATGATCCAGCATGGATCATTCTGCATCACCATAGCATGCCTATAGAGAAATATAGGAAGTCGTTGCTGCGACATCTGTTGAACGCAGCAAAGGCCTGTATTCCATCTTGTTGGAGATCCTCTGAACCCCCATCTATTCGACAATGGCTTGAGCGTGTTCATGAAATTCATAGGATGGAGGAATTACTTTACTCCTCGACTGAACGTACAGTACAATTTCAGAAAACCTGGTTTTATTGGTTCTATTTCTGTGACTGAGGCAATTGTCAGAGGCTTTTGGGTGCGTCTGCTAGAAATAGATCTGCAGGTCTTTAGTACCTTGCTGGTTCGGGGCGCTATGGGGGGAGCGATGGGAGGGGAATTTCTCTTCCTCTTTTTATCTCTCTTTCTCTTCTGATTTCTTCTATCTCTTTGGTCTGTTCTTTTCTAGATCGGTTCTTTACCTTCAGTTTGTGGGGTTATAGGTCATGTGGATGTATGGCAATAGGTATGTGTTCATATTTCTCTCTCCTGATTTCCACTGTGAGTTTATGGTATTCACACAAGATGGCCATGTTTGGATAACTGCATTATACTGTTGTCATAAATACTTGTGTGTTCTGACATGAGAGGAATGTATTGTTTCCCTATCTCCAATTCTTTATTTTGTAGCCTTACTTTTTCTTTGTTAAAATTAATAAAAATGTGAAATACAAAAAAAATCTGAGGAGCTTTTATCAACCTGCGCAACTAAACATCTAGCATATTTCGGGTACATTGATGACCTGCTGATAATCCGGACAGGCTCTGAACATGAACTGCTTTCTTTCCATAAAAACTTTAAGAAGTTCCATCCTACCATCAGACACACTGTCAGCTACTCAACATCTCAAATACATTTCCTGGACATGACCATATACATGAGAAAAAATACCATACAAACCACAATCTACCATAAACTTACAGGCCGTCCAGCATATCTGAGATGGAACAACTTTCATCCGAGACACATAAAGAAATCCATCATCTACAGCCAGGCTCTGTAGTACATACGAATCTGTTTAGACTGTGAAGACCGAAAACAACACCTGCTATCACTGAGGTGTACATTCCTACAACAGGGATACCATCCACTAATTATAGATGATCAGATCTACAGAGCCACAAGAATTCCAAGGACCAATCTTCTGGAGTACAATGAGAAGGAAGACAACAGCAGGGCGCTCCTAGTGGTCATATACAACCCCCAAATGAACATCTTGAAGAAAATTGCTGCTGATCTCCAACCTATATTTAATAATGACAATAAACTGAAGGAGATATTCCCGGATTTACCTCTCCTTGAATACAAACAGCAACCAAACCTAAGGAATCTCCTGGTCAGAAGTCACCCTCTCACCACCATCAGAGACTGGCACTTTTCCTTTCAACAATAGAAAATGTAAGACCTGTAGCAACATCTTGTCATCAAACACCATCCACATACCAAACACGCAACAGGACTATAAAATCACTGGCACAGTCTACTGTACATCATCTAATGTAGTGTACATGGTACTGTGTACAAGGTGCATCAATAAAGGAATCTACATTGGAGAAACTAAACAAAAACTACAAACCAGCATGAATCTTCACAAACATACAATAAAACAGGAGGTGGATACACCCGTGGGAAAACACTTCTCTGGACCTGATCATAGCTTGGCAGATTTTAAGGTCCTAATACCGAAGGGTCATTTGAAGAACAACAGTGAAACAAAAATTTGGGACTTCAAGATGATGATAAAATTCCAGTCATTGACACAAGGCCTCAATCTAACACCTGGATTTATGAGCCACTACATGGACACACGTCACATCCCCCATCAGACTGACTCCAGGTCCCTTATCTCCTAAGACATCCCCCCTATAAGCTCAGTTTTATGGCCCCCGACTTATCTTACTGATGTGTCACCTCATGTACTAATTGTCTTTGTGGGACATCTTAGTAGTTATTCATAAAGTTAGAAAACATTCTTCATTTGTGTGTTGCATCCAATGGTTTACTGTCCTTTTTCAAGGACACAGACTTATATATTTTAAAAGCATCTGCCAGACCATGAAACCACTGTTCTCTTGTCTCTCTGCTAATATTGATTTTGATATTTTATGGTTAAATAAATGTTGTATTATTTCTTTGGAACAGTGACAAGACAAAGTATCTGTCTATTACAATCCCTATAAAAAGTAGCCTTCCCATGTGATATAAACCTGTCCAGATATATTAAGACTGCAGAAGGGGGTGAATAGTGATACATTTAATTATATATATATATAGTGATTATATATATATATATATATATATATATATATATATATATATATATAGTGATTATAATCACTAATAATCTAATAATTGTAATGAATGTAGATCACAATAGAGCACAATCTTTGCAAGGCTCTTTAATGTACATTAAAAATGTGAAAGATATTTTTTAATATCTTAAATTGGACTGATATGTGATTACTTGAAGTTATAGGCCCAAAGCCTCAAGCTGCACTACTTTGAGATTCTGATTACAGCATGTTTCCTTGCTTTTCCTCTGATTTCTATCAGGGGCAGTATTGTCAGGGAGACCATATAGAGATCTAAATCATCAAATTCAACATATCAACATGTCTGCTGCCTACATGTTTTGAATAGTATCAGTTATGTGTATATGTGTGGACATTAATGTCAATTGTGATTTCAGTCACCACAAGGACTCCAAGAAAACATCGCCCCAGACTGAAATCATAAGGGAATATGTAATCAGAAGTTCTTAGTAGTGCAGTCAGAAGGTTTCAACTCGTCCCAGTTCTTAAAGGGCCAGCGCACGCACCCAGGAATATTGCCTCCAGCCAATCCCTGCATACCCTGGACTACTTAAGGAACTCTGCCCACTTCCCCAGTGCCTGAGCAATGTTGTTACTAACCCAGCCTACTTCTAGTAATACGGCACCAGCCTACTTCTAGTAATCCGGCACCAGCCTGCTTCCAGTAATCTGGCACCAGCCTGCTTCCAGTTATCCGGCACAATCCTGCTTCCAGTGATCTATTTAATAATGATATAGAGCATAAGAATAATAGCACTGTTTCTATTTTAGCAGATGACACCAAGCTATGTAGCATGGTTCAGTCAATGGAAAATTACAAGCCAATTTGGACACACTAAGTGTTTTGGTGTCCACTTGGCAAATTAAGTTTAATGTGGATAAATGTAAGGTTGTGCATCTGGGTACCAACAACCTGCATGCATCATATGTCCTAAAGGGAGCTATGCTGGGGGAGTCACTTTTTGAGAAGGATCCGGATGTAATTATAGATCAGAGACGAAATAACAGCATGCAATGTCAATCAGCTGCTTCTAAGGCCAGCAAGATATTGTCGTGTATTAAAAGAGGCATTGACTTGCGGGACAGGGATGTAATATTACCACTTTACAAAGCATTAGTGAGGCCTCATCTAGAATATGCAGTTCAGTTCTGGGCTCCAGTTCATAGAAAGGAGGCCCTGAAGTTGGAAAAAATACAAAGAAGAGCAACTAAAGTCTTAAATAATTTTGTAGAACGAAAAAATCTCAGCGGATATAATAAATACTAAGAACGAACAGCAGATGTAGAGTAGATAAATGGAGCAGGTAAATGTTAGAGACCTCACAACTTCAAGAAATTCGTCCATATACATATATACTTCACCGCTCAAATACTCTGCACATGAGACACAGCTGGGTCCGTGTGCACACAGGCAAACTAGACAAAGTTTGCCTCGACGGAGTTGATGCAGCAGATGGAAAACAGCTCTGTGTTTCATGTCCAGAGAATGTTTGAGCGGTGAAGTATATATGTATATGAAAAAAATATCAGCGCCTATGTCAAGGTGTAGAATTCTTGTTTGAATTTTGATCCAGACGGATTGCCACTTGGGATCAGGAGGGAATTTTTCCCTTTTTAGGGAAGATTGGTTAATGCCTTATGGATAATATTTATATTTATTTTTTTTATTTTATTTTTAAACTTTCTTTTGGATCAATAGGCATAAAACAAAGTTCTATAATTTCTCCCATTCCTTCCCTTTCTCCCATCCTTTGGTTGAACTAGATGGACACTGTCTTTTTTTTTTCAACCGTACTAACTATGTAACATAATGCGGCTTATTGATTACCTTTATAACTGACGTTGTTGTCTTATTATCTGTTGTTATTTAGTGTGTCATTGGATTATATCTTTATTTTCCATTGGAATTAACTCCTACTCTACACTTTGTCCTTGTAATTTAATAACATTATAACAACTGTGCATTGTGGGATTGAATTGCATGATCACACTTCCCTCGTTTTTACCTCATATTTGCTTATCTAATAATAATCTATATATTTCTGCCAATTAACCTGTTCATTACTAGTTTTTATGTTTTCTTGAAAAAGAATCTCCAGTCAATCAAAGTTGTTTTTGTTGATTGTTGGTGTCACTAGCCTAGTAGATAGTATGTGTGGTGTGACATATATTGTGGAGGGCTTACTCAAGTCTCCTTAACATCGTGTCTCTATGAGGGTATGTTCACACGGCCAAATTTCAGACGTATACGAGGCGTATTATGCCTCGTTTTACGTCTGAAAATATGGCTACAACACGTCGGCAAACATCTGCCCATTCATTTGAATGGGTTTGCCGACGTACTGTGCAGACGACCTGTTATTTACGCGTCGTCGTTTGACAGCTGTCAAACGACGACCCGTAAAAATACAGCCTCGTCAAAAGAAGTGCAGGACACTTCTTTGGACGTTTTTGGAGCTGTTTTCTCATAGACTCCAATGAAAACAGCTCCAAAAACGGACGTAAAAAAACGCAGCAAAAACGGCGTGAAAACGCTGCGAAAAATGCGAGTTAGTAAAAAAACGTCTGAAAAGCAGGGTCTGTTTTCCCTTGAAAACAGCCCTGGATTTTCAGACGTTTTTGTTGACTACGTGTGAACATACCCTTACAGTACTTTTAAAAAACTAGGAGAGTTTAGAAAACATCATCCTGCCATTAGCTGGAGAACTTTCACAGGTCATATGACCATCAATTTTTTCCATAATTTCTCTATTTTGTCCTTCCTTAACCCCTTAGTGACCAGCCTATTTTAGGCCCTAATGACCGAGCTATTTTTTTTTTAGTTTTTCTATAGTCGCATTCAAAGAGCTATAACTTTTTCATTCTTCTGTCGACATAGCTGTATGAGGATTTGTTTTTTTGCGGGATTAGTTGTACTTTTTAATGGCACCATTTTGGGGTAGATCTAATTTTTCAATGAACTTTTATTAACTTTGGGGGAATAGAAATTGCGCCATTCTTCTATGAGTTTTAAATTGACGCCATTCACTGTGCGGCATAAATAACATGTTACCTTTATTCTATGGGTCGGTACGATTATGATGATACCACATATGTAGAGTTTTTTTATTTTTTACGACTTTTGCACAATAAAAACTTTTGAACTAAAATTATTTATTTTTGCATCATTGCTTTCCAAGGGGCGTCATTTTTTTATTTTTCCGTCAATGTAGTCATATGAGGGCTTGTTTTTTGCGGGATGAGATGTAGTTTTGATTGGTACTGTTTTGGGATATGTGGAACTTATTTATTAACTTTTATTATAACTTTTTTGGGGGGCAATGGAAAAAAAATAGCAATTTTGCCAATGTTTTTCACGTGTTTTTTTACGGTTCACCGTGTAGTTTAAATTACATATTAACTTTTTATTGTTTGGGTCATTACGGTTGCGGCGATACCATATATGTGTAGTTTTGTTTATTTTTTACACTTTTACTAAATAAAACCAATTTTTATGGAAAAAAAATGGTATTATTTATTTTTTTACTGTCATTTTTATTAATAATTTTTATTTCACATTACTTACTTATTTTTTTAGTCCCACTAGGGGACTTTACTATGCGATCTTTAGATCACTGCTATAATGCTTTTGTATACTTAGTATACCAAAGCATTATTGCCTGTCGTGTAAATCTGACAGGCAATCTATTAGGCTGTGCCACTGGCGCGTCCTAATAGGCATATGCCTATGGCAGACCTGGGGGCTTTTATCAGGCCACCGGCTGCCATGACACCCCATTGGAGGCCCGCAATTGCATTTGTCATCAGACAGCCGAGCCCTGGCTCATGCCTGCACGGGACACCCATACAGGGCTTAGACTGGGCCGTATTGGTGGTCACTAAGGGGTTAACTGAACTTTGGTACAGAGATCATTGCAGAAACTGAGAACTTTGTGCAATCAAGCTATCATGCACAGTTTTCTGAAGTGAGCAGAAATGTAAATGACCAATAGAGCACTAAACGACCAAAAATCAGGACCTGGGGCACTAAGCCAGGGTCAACAAGCTACTGGAACCCAGGGACTGAGGCACTAAGTCAGGGCTGTTTTATCACATTAGTGGGCCCAATGCAAAAATATCATGAGTGCCACCCCTTTCCAGCAAGAGCTAAAATATTGTTCCCATGGTGCCCCTCACGCAGTATCATGCCCCCATAGTCCCTCCACACAGTATCATGACCCATTTTGCCTCCCCACACAGTATAATACCCCCACACAGTATAATGCCTCTACACAGTATAATACACCTATAGTGCCTCCCCACAGAGTATAATGCCCCCATATTGCCTCCCCACACAGTAGCATGACACCATGGTGCCTACACTGAGTATTGTTCTCCCTTAGTGCCTCCACACAGTATCATGTCCCCATAGTCACCAAAGCTTCTGACACTACTAGTAACCAAGGACTAGATATTAAACCACTGATCACCAGGGACAGGGGAACTTAACCATTGAACACCAAGGAATATATTTTTAAACCACTTGACATCTGCGACTGGAGCACTTTACACCAACAAGCCTACCCTTATAGAGGTTATTGAATAACCCCTTTTCTAAATGCCGTTGCTACAGGAATGCCTCCTAATCCCCCCCCCCTTTTTGTATAACTTCTATTTTCCCATCGTAAAGTCATACAGAAGCAAGATCATTACACATTTATATAAATGTAATTTAGCAAGGCCGCTATAGTCTTCTGATTCCTTGTTTTTTATTAATAACTCATTTTCTTAAAGGCGAATCAACTTTTTTAAACTAGAGTTTTATATTATCCCTAGCCAGCTTAGCAGTTAGGCTTTCAGGCCACATCTGTCAAACTCTTATATTACCACAAGTCTCATCCAATGGATAACTTCTACACTTGTTATGGCCATAGGTTAAAATTTGAAAGTTCCGTAAAAGGAAATGTGAATCAAGTTTACAGTTTGAAGAGGTAACTTGGGTTGAAGTACAATATGTCTTTTTATGAGAGTAGTGTGGTTATTAAGAGAGGAATGTGCTTTCCCTGCTAACAATGGCGTAATTATCTGCAGTATCTTTATTGCTTCATCTAAGGGGCAATGACTGGAAAATCCCTAATCTATTGCATAACCCAAGTAAACACAAGGCTAATGGTAAACGTTAGCAGTCAGGGCACTCCCCTTGCTTCTGTTGGCCTCTGATCTGACTTTTGGACATTTCTCAATTACTTCTAAAAGTTTAAAGTTAAACCACCAAACAAGTTGTGCTTTCTAGATTTTGTATACTTTGCTTATTGAATTTTGCTCCTTAAAGTTGATTAAAATGTGCAATTGAAAAGACAACCCTCAAACTCAAAACAGTCTGACACATATATGAATGTAAACAATTAGTGATCAAGAAATATTACAATTACAACAATTTGCAAAACAGACTTTTGTTGACAATGTGAGACTCCTATTATACGAATGATGGCCTCAATTTGTGCAGTATTTTTTTTGTGGCAAACGTCTGCATGGAGTTTGAATGTTCTCCCCGAGTTTGCATGGGTTTCCTCCAGGTACTCAGGTTTCCTCCCACACCCCAAAAAACATACCGATACGGAATTTAGATTGTGAGCCTCGATGGGGACAGTAAAAGAGGACCTCTGTACAGCGCTGCGGAATATGTCAGTGCTATATAAATAAATATTCTGTTCTGTACTCGTACCAATCAGGTGCATCTGGTAGATCAACACATCACCAACATATTGTCACTTTGTTCATTTTATTTGTGTAAATGGCCCTTACAGCTGGACATGAGATAACAGTCCGCTGAGACAGCCATATCCGCTTACTCCACTATAAATATGCAGATTCGTGTCAACCTAAGGCTACAATCACACGAGCGTGACAGATTTACGTGTGTAAATCTGTCCGTGTGCGTTGCGTTTTGCATCAGTGTACTTTGCAAGTGGCATGTGTTTTTCACGCACTGGCAAGCACTTTTTGTAAAAATGTAATTGATACGTAAAACATGGACAGCACACGGATGTCGTCTGTGTGCTGCCCGTGGTTTTCACACATCCATTGACTTCAATGGGCAGCTAGTTATGTGAAAACGCACCAATACAGGACATGCTGTGAGTTTCACGCAACGGACGCTCGCTGCGTGAAAACTCACGCATGTGTAAATAGCCCCATTGAAATCAGCACAGCAGATGGTCGAGATTTACGCTCATGTGAATGAGCCCTAACTATCTTGGAAGCAGGGATAGGTGGCACCTCCTGATGCCATATATCCCAGGAGAAAACAAACTTCTGATCACTGTAGACCCAAAAATGTCAGCAGTTGGCAAAATTCCCAGGATCCACCAACCAAAATCGAAATTCTATCTGTTTACCTAAATTTCAGTAATCCCAGTTCATTGTAAAATGTGTGCTAAAATAAACCTAATATGCGGCGCTTTAATGGATAGTTCTGTCATTTACTCCGAGGACTAACAGAAATAGTGCCTTTGCTAACAGATAAAAGCCCAATATATTTTAGTTAATGTATGTGTGTCTATATATATATATATATATATATATATATATATATATATATACATATATATATGACTAGGTAATGTGACACTTACATAGCATATGCAGTGCATTATTTTGCTAATATAAACTATTAAAAAGTGTACGCAGTGAGACTAGTGTTTGTTTACAGGGATCCATATAGCTTGCTTTTTATGAAATCATAAACATGTATGTGCCATATTCTGCGGGGGTATACACACTGTCCCTTTAGTGAATGAATTTGAAACACTGTCTATATTAAAGAGATCGCTTCATGATTGTTATCTACTATACACCATTAAGCCATAACATTAAAACCACCTAGCTATTATTATGTTGGTTCCCCTCGTGTCGTCAAAAAATCTCTGACCACTCGAAGAATGGACTCCACAAGACCTCTGAAGGTGTCCTGTGGTATCTGTTAGGGCATGTTCACATACAGTGAACAAAAACGTCTGAAAATACGGAGCTGTTTTCAGGCGAAAACAGCTCCTGATTTTCAGACTTTTTTTTTAACAACTCGCGTTTTTCGCTGCGTTTTTTACGGCCTTTTTTTAGCTGTTTTTCAATGGAGTCAATGAAAAACGCCTCCAAAACCATCCAAAGAAGTGTCCTGCACTTCTTTGGACGAGCCATCATTTTACGCGCCGTATTTTGACAGCGACGCGTAAAATAAAGGCTCGTGGGAGCAGAACATCGTAATTCCCATTGAAATCAATGGGCAGATGTTTGTAGGCGTATTAAGGGCATTTTTTCAGGCGTAATTCGAGGCGTAAAACGCCCGAATTACGTCTGAAAACACTGCATGTGAACATACCCTTACAAAGACATTAACTGCAGATCGTTAAAAGGGGTATTCTCATCTCGAACATTTATGGCATATGCAGAGGAGTCCCACCTCTGACGCTTGGCTTTTCCGGAAAGGCAGGTTTTCTGAAAATAGCCGAGTGCGTTTTCCAACTCTGTTTACGGAACTCCTATAAAAGTAAATGGGAGTTACGGACACCGCATAACACTGCGAGCTATGCTATTTCAGTAGCTCCTGAGTTCTGGAAACAGTGTAGCATAAGGCTGGGTTCACACAAGCATGTTATGCCTCGCTGCGGGACAACTGTCCCGTACTGTAATCATGTTTTCAGTACGGGACAGTTGTCCGGCAGCGAGGCAGGGACTCCTAGCATCGTGCATAACTATGATGCTAGGAGCCCGGCTCCCTGCAGTGTGTTTGGTCTGGGACCTGCGGCCAAAATACGTTCCGTCCATTACGGACGTAACATGCTCGTGTGAACCCAGCCTTACACGCTCAGCTGTTCCTGGAAAACCTAGCTACTTTGCAATTCAGCGGCCAAAGCCCAGCAGCAGAAGGTCGAATGGGGAGTCAGGGGGCCTAATTCTCGAGATAGCTGTGGATCCCAGAGGTGGGATGCGCATCTATAAGACATTTATATTTGTATGTGCCATTAATGTCCGAGATGGGGTTACTCCTTTAAGTTCTGCAAGTTACAGAGTTGGGCCCCCATGGATCGGACTTGTCTTTCCAGCACATCCCACAAAAGCACAGATGTGGCAGGGCAGATTGTTCAGCTAAAAGAGGCACTTCCATAAGTGAATACTGTCGCCTTGAAGGGGTATACTTAGTGTGCACGAATGCTAAGGCAGGTGGTAAGTGTCAAAGTAACATCCACATGAATTCCAGAAATCAAGGTTTCCCAACAGAACATTGCCCAGAGCTTCACACTGCTTTCCCTGGCTTCCATTCTTCCCATATTGCATCCTGGTGCCATCTCTTTTCCTGGCATGCGGGCACCTAGCAGTTCACATGAAGTAAGAAGAAACGTGATTTATCAGACCAGACCACCTTCTTCTATTGCTGCATGGTCCAGTTCTGATACTGACATGCCTATCGTAGATGCTTTCAGGGGTGGACTGGTGGCAGCATGGACACTCTACCCGGTCTGCAGCTACGCAGTTCCAAATGTAGCAAGCTGCACTGCGCTGTGTGTTCTGACACCTTCCTATGAAAGCCAGCAATAATTTTTTTAGCAATTTGTGCTACAATAACTGTTCTGTGGGATCGGACCAAACGAGCTAGTCTTTTTTCCTCAGGCACATCAATAAACCTTGGGTGCTCATGACCCTGTTGCCGGGTCACCAGTTGTTTTTCCTTTGGCCTCTTTTGCTAGGTACTAACCACTGCATACCGGGAGTACCCCACAAGTCCTGCAGTTTGGCCCTTTCAAAGTCGCTCAGTGGTTTTAATGTTATGGCTGATCTGTGTATGTAACCTTGACTGTCATTGCTAGCTAGTTTTTGTTTGGGGATGAGAATAAACCACATTTATCAAAAGTGGCGTCATTTTAGCAATTGTCTAAATTAAAGCTCTCCTAGTTTTCTAGATATTTTTTGACCGATTTATAACTAATGCCCTATTTGATAAAGCTGTCACAACATACATCACTGCCATTAACTTTCACATTGACTAAAATGACATCACTTTTTCTATGCCAGGCTCTATGTGAAGGTCTAAATTGTGGCCCAAATGGTTAATAAATATACCACAAACCAGATTAGACACAATTTTTTAATAAAATGTACCAAAAAGCGCAAATTTATTGATAAATGTCATTGATAAATATGCTAATCTGCACAGAGAGAGGAATAGTACTACTTGTAAAAAAAAAAGCATGAACCTCCTGAGAATTTCTGTCTGCACATCTATTTATTTTATCTCGTGTTTACTTTCCAGCTGCCTGTACATTTCTTGGAAATATAAGGAAGGATTCCCCCAAATTCACAGTTGGTTGTTGAAATGAGCTGCAAGATTTGTTGCCTGTTTGGATGTCTTGAGACTGAAGAATATTTCACCTAAACCAGTAAGTACATTTTATCATATCTAATCAAAAGCTTGAAATAGGGGAGGCTCGTTGATATTAAAATGCATGTACAGATGGGATGTTATCAGCAATCTTGTTAGGCCTGTAATGCCAGCCACGAGTCTCGCTCTTGCCGGTGGTCCCTGCCGTGGAGTCTCATATCTATTTCGGCGGCCTGCCTCACTCACAGGCCATCGGCCTCTTCTGTTGTCCTCCGCTCGCGGCACTGCCCCTAGTGTACACGTGCGCTGGCCATCTCTAAAAGGGAGAGTGCGTGCAAAATTCAAAAACCACGCAACCAATCACTGTTTCCCCCAGGTCTATTTAAGGCACCCCCACTATCTACCTGATGCCTGAGCAACATTGGAATAATCCAGTTGCATCCTGCGAAGGTTTCTGTGTGCATCTGATTACAGTCCGCTATTGCTATTTATTGTCAGCTTTAAATATATCTATTTTTAAAAAAAATAAAAGGACAAGAATAATGAAAGATAATACTGACATTCTTTAACATTGTCCAAAAAGAAAATAGGGTAGTACAGACACCATAAGTTACTTACCAGAGAGACGCTGCTCTGCTCAATATAAAAAATGAAATCAATAATTAATACATTTATTCACCAAGTGATTAATAATGTTATATCCACGGTGTCTACCCTTCAAAAACACAATAGGAAAAGAAAAGAGGAAAAAAAAAAGGGGAGGAAGAGGGAAAGGAGAGAAGTGGGGGAAAGAATATATAATTTGCATCCATTCCGCCACCTCTCTACCTTCTCTAAATTGCATCCAGGCAACCCAGGTACGAAAAAACTCTTCATTCCTATTATTATCAAAGGCCACCAAGTTCTCCATGTGCATGAAATGGTTTACTTCTATGGCTCATTCATTTAACCCCTTAACGACATGTCACGTACTGGTACATGGAAGCCGTTAAGGGGAAGTATGGAAGTATGGAGCAGGCTCACGGGCTGAACTCGCTCCATACTCAGCGAATAACGGCTGTGTTATACAGCCGATACCTCACTGCAATGGCCATAATCAAAGATGATTCCGCCCGTTTAAAACCTTAAATGCTGCGGTCAATCGCGACCGCAGCATTTAAATTGTTAGAATCAGGGGGGCTCTCCTTTGAACCTGGCATCGTGCCCCCCCGCGATGGTATCGGCCGGTGATGACAGCTGTTATGGCAGCCTGGGTGTCTAATCAAGGCCCCCAGGTCTGCCATCTTTGCACTCCTGACTGTCAGAATAACGATATCGTGCAATATATTAGTATTGCAGTATATCACGCAAGCAATTTTTTTCCCTAAAGCAATGTTAAAAAAATAAAAGTTAACATAACTGAAATCGCCTCGTCCGTAAATGTCCGAACCATCACAATATAGTGTTGCTCAACCCGCTCTGTGAAAGACGTAAAAAAAATATATAAAACATGCAAATTGCTGGTTTTTGGTAAACTTAGCTCTACAAAAAAAAAGGAATAAATAGTGATCAAAAAGTTGCATGTACCCCAAAATGATATCTGTGAAAACTACAGCTCGCCACGCAAAAATTAAGCCCTCAAACCTCTAAATTGATGGAAAAATAAAAAAGTTATGGCTCTCAGAACATGGCGACACAAAACATCTTTTTTTTAGCAAATAGTTTTATTTTTTTAAAAGTGGTAAAACATAAAACGAAAAATATTAATATTTTTTTTCGCCGTAATCGTATGAACCTGTAGAATAAGGTGAATATGTAGTTTTTACCGCCTGATGGACGCTGTAAAAACAAAACACCCCAAAATATGCTGTAATTGCTGTTTTTTTCCCATTTCACCCCACAAATATATATTTTTTAAGATTCCCAGTACATTAT
The DNA here is from genome assembly GCF_050947455.1 of Rhinoderma darwinii. Lineage (NCBI taxonomy): Eukaryota > Metazoa > Chordata > Amphibia > Anura > Rhinodermatidae > Rhinoderma > Rhinoderma darwinii. Next base: position 288,496,381 of record NC_134690.1, on the reverse strand, counting down.
GTGGTACAATAAATGGTGCCATGAAAAACTACAACTTGTTCCGCAAAAAATAAAGGCTTCATATGGCTATGTCAACAAAGAAATAGAAAAGTTATGGCTTTTGGAAGGCGGGGAGGAAAAAAGGAAAATGAAAAAACTCAAATTGGCCTGGTCTTTAAGGGGTTAAAGATGGAGCCTGAGTAGATTTCCAATGACGAGGAATAATCATTCTGACTGCCATTAGAAAATGCAGCAGAATCCCTTTCTTTACTGAGGAGAACTAACCCGGTATAACTGATAGGAGACCTATTTGGGGTAGTATCTCTACATTATTGTTTATCAAAGTATTAAATAATGAGAATATCCTCTCCCATATTCTATAAATAGTTGGACATTCCCACCAGAATGTCCATCTGTTGTCAGCCTGTATCCAGTAATCTCTTACCAGCCTGTATCCAGTCTGCTATTACTATATTTGGTCAGCCTGTGTCCAGTCCGCTATTGCTATCTGTGGTCTGCCTGTATCCAGTTATCCATTACCAGCCTGTATCCAGTCTGCTATCTGCTGTCCTCCTCTGTCCAACTACACTCTACCTGCCTGTGTCCAGCTACCCGCTACCCGCTGGTGTCCAGCTTCCCGTTACTTGCCTGTATCCAGCTACCCCCTACTTGCCTGTATCCAGCTACCCGCTACCTGCCTGTATCCAGCTACCCGCTATCTGCCTGTATCCAGCTACCCGCTACCTGCCTGTATCCAGCTACCCGCTGCCTGCCTGTATCCAGCTACCCGCTGCCTGCCTGTATCCAGCTACCTGCCTGTATCCAGCTACCCGCTACCTGCCTGTGTCAAGCTACCTTCTTACCTAACTGTGTCCAGCTACCCACTACTTGCCTGTGTCTAGCTATCCACTACCCACCTGTGACCAGTGATCCGCTGTCAGCTTCCATCATTTAAAGGGGTTTTCCCGTCAGGAACATTTATGACATATCCACAGGATATGCCATAAATGTCAGATAGATGTGATTCCCGACCATGAGGAAGAAAGAGCGTAGCTCGCTGATTCCGTAAGTCCCATAGAGAATGACCGTTACGGAAGCAGAGTAGCATACAAGCTATTCTGTTTCCGTAACTGCCATTCAGCTCTATGGGATTTACGGAAAAGAGCTACGCTGATTTCTTCCTCATGGTCAGGAATCACATGCTTCAGCCGGAACCCAGGGTGGTAGAACGAGGTTTAGGGGGCCCCGTTCTAGAGATAAGTGTGGGATATGTGGATATTTAAAAAATGTCCCGGATAGTAAAACCCCTTTAAGGTACCATGTGCCAGTACCTGTTTTTAGTAAGCCAGCAGTTACTCCGCTGGGACCACCTCAAGAGGTAGCGACATGGTAGCCTCCCCACAGCGAAGACCAGATCCCTTTAAAGGGTGAAGCCAGGGAGGCTACTTAGATAACGTCCTTAGAGGTGGAACTAAGCCAAACCGGTGGATCTACAACCTGCTGGTCATAACATGCCCCATGTGAGTTAAAGCTAAAATAATAATAAAAAATAGAATCAAAGACATATAATGTTAGGCTAGGTTCATACCTTTTTCGAGCATTATATTTGACATGCACAAAACATATAGTATAGTTTTATTCTTGCATTAAGTTGGTTTTTTTTGTAACGCTTTTGTAATTTTCCTTCTGTTTCAAACAGGTAGGGTGGAGATTTTTTGTAATGTATAATTAAAAATTCTAAAATGTAATGATGTATGAAATAAATAAAAAAAGGAGAAAAAAGTTTTATTGAAGAACATATTTGCGTCTTTTCTCTACAGTTGAGGCAACCATATATAGGCCAAATATATGCCAAAAGGACACTCTTTCGGCATATGCTTTACTAAGTTTCTACAATGATAGTGGCTGAATACTTAGTATGCCATGATAAATACCTTTACTTTTGGCAGTTGTATGGAATTTAGCACAAATAATATTAAATCTTTTCGGCTTCTATTTTGCATTGCCACCTCTAGATGTGAGGATTTTTTTTACACATGGTGAATTGGAAACAAGATGTGGGCGGGATATTTAAAAAAAAAGCTTGCCTGTAATTTTTCTTCAATCGCAGTTGTGCACACATAGTATTTTAAATACTATTCTTTTTCCAATGCCGTCTTTCAGTGGAGATGTTTGAGTTTTGTTAAAGGGGTTGTATAGAATTAGATTTTTTTTTTTTTTCCAAAATCAGTGTCAAACCTGTCCATTCACTTCAGTGGAGCTGAGCTGCAATACCAACACAACTCATGGACAGGTGTGGCCCTGTTTCTGGAAGAAAAAGCAGCCATGTTTTTCTAATTCTGTACCACCACTTTAGCCTTGCTAGAAATCTTGGTCACATACTGGGAAACTGTCCAGAATCTGTTAATTTCCAAAAGCTTTTCAGTAAATGTGCCTTCTGTTGGCCCAATTTTAGGCTAGATTCCATGGCTGTAATATCCTCTAAATTGGTGTGATATGATGTCATTTGTAACATATTTGGTATATGTCCAATAAAAAACAAAATAACTAATGTTCGGTATCAGTAAGGATTCCAGTCAGACTACCACCAATTAAACATTTATGGCAGACCCTATCAATATAGCAAAAATCAGTTCATGGAAAACACTTTTTATAGATGTCAAAAACTATGGGGTCTGAATACATTATAATTATCTTTCTTGGATACATACACTGCTCAGTATCACATAGCGTAGTATATGAAAATGCAACACAGAGCAGTCTATGTACACAGGACAGAAGAGTGTGTAACAGGGCATCATAGCGTGTTCACAGAGCTATAAACTTTACCCACAGTACACTACATGGATGAAAGAAAGGAATAAAGGGTCTCAGGTTGCCAGTGGCCCACCACTAATTTAGAGCAAGGCAGAGGCTGTGCTTGCTGAAGACATAGCAAAGGTTTCTATTTAAGGAGCTCTGTCTACAGAGGCACCAGCAGGCCTCAGTTTGGCTATAAAGGGAAGCAGAGACAATGCTTCTCCCTAAGGCCGACTATACACTTGAGATACAACACAATACATTTATCATCTGACAGCTATTTCTCCCGACTTCACCATAACCATGCATGATCAATTCGGCCAAACATTCTTGTTTACTTCAATAGGGAGTAGGGAATAAAAGATCGGGAAAGGTGAATTCCAACATGCCCAATTCTTCTGTCCAAGGCATCCAGGCTGCGCCTATAGACACATATCATCGGCTAAACTCTGAAATCCGCAAACTCGGCTGATTTCTATCTCAAGTGTATGGCTAGCTTTAGCTCAATTTCTCAACACTGCTGACATGTAGGCACTGTATGATTTATATGAAATCCCAAAAATAGGAGCCGCACAGTAAAAAAAGGCTTGTATGGCGGGTGCTAGTCTCAGGGAATTTGACTTTGTCCACTTAAACTTGCACAAAGAACTCCAATGTGTTGAGGCTGCACCCCAAATTCATTCAAAACTGCTTTAATCACCCAGTGTTCATAACTGTGAACACTGGGTGAGAAAAGCAGCTTTGAATTGATTTGTAGTGCAGCCACAACTCATTGGAGTTCTTTTGTGTATAATTTATATCTCATATACAACCCCTTTAAGGGGCATAATACCATAATACACATTTGCGGTACAGTATGTCACATACATAGGGCATTATTGTGGTTATCTCTTAAAATAATGCTTTTTTTCTATATATCTTCACACAGTGGCACTGCTGGTTTTGCACTTGTGAATGAACACACTATGAGATCTATTTTTGGAATTGACTTCTAGTAAATAATTCTTGAAGCTGCATTGGTTTTAAGTAATTCTGGGGCTGGTACACAAATTGTCAGGCTTCTGATGTAGCGAGGTTGAGATTTTGTAAGGGTTGTGGTGAACACATAGTCTGGATGCCTTTGTAAATCTCCCAAAATATTGTTGACAGTCTTATATAAATGATCAATTCTTGTAGTAAGCAAACCCTGATACATAACATCAAAGGGTCCAGTAACAGGAGCTACATCTCTTCTGTAGTTCTATTTAAATATTTTTATACACTTGGGTGACTAGTAAAGTTTATGTTTTTCTTTGTAGTAGAGCCAGTTGTAATTTACAGTTGTATCGGCTGTTACTGCGATGTGACATTGATATGTATAAGACACCATGAGAAGGGCCATTCCTAGCTTTTCTGTTGCCTGAGGTAAAAATTGAAATGGCACCCCCCAGATTTTGATTGACATCCCCCTGTCTGCATCACTACCAGCCTCCTATATTGCCTTGTACTTCCCTAGCGTGCACGGTGCAGCGATGAAGCTGGGCAGAGTACACCTGGTGCATGCCCATGGAGTACAAGGCAGTGGCGCATCCGAGAAAGTTGGAGGATACTGGTAGTGATGTAGAGCTGCCAGGGTGGTGTCAATCATGCAAGGAAAGGTGGGTGGAGTCAGGACGGTGTGAATCTTCAGGATAGCAGCACCGCCCAATGACCATTTAAAGAGTAATTAGCATAAAGCGCATGCCATTTTAAAAGTTCATTTTATAGATTTTGCTGCATCTGACAAAAATATACAGGGGAATGTTTGGAAATATTGTCAGGTTTCCATTGAATAGACAATAAATTGTGACAATTCCTTCTACCCTGCAATTTTGTTATTAGAAATATATCCTATATAATTACAGCACCAGAACTAAGCTCAGTATGTCTATACGGCACCAAAACAAAGCTTACTATATAAATACAGCAGCAGAACAAAGCTCAGTACATAAATACAGCACCAGAACAAAACGCAGTACATTTATACAGAACCAGAACAAACCTTGGTATATAAATACAACACCAGAGCCAAGCTCAGTACCTAAATAAAGCACCAGAATTAAGCTCAGTACATGTATACAGCATTAGAACAAGCACAATACATATATACGCAGCACCAAAACTAAACTCAGTTCATAAATACAACACCAGAACCAAGCTCATTCCGTAAATTCAGCACCAGAACAAAGCTCAGTATATGAATACAACACCAGAACCAAGCTTAGTACATAAATTCAGCACCAGAACCAAGCTCAATACGTATAAATAGTACCAGAACGAAGCGTAGTACATAAATACAGCACCAAAACTAAGCTCAGTTCAGAAATACAGCACCAGAACAAAGCTCAGTACAAATATACAGCACCAGAAATAAGCTCAGTACATAAATACAGCACCAGAACAAAGCTCAGTACCTATATAGAGCACCAGAACAAAGCTCAGTACAAATATACAGCATCAAAGATAAGCTCAGTACATAAATACAGCACCAGAACAAAGCTCAGTAAATATATACAGCTCCAAAACTAAGCTCAGTGTCACAATCTGTGAGTATGTGGACCCACTAGACCGCACATAGCGGAGTAGTAGCTGGCCAAACAATAGTCTATAAAGTCTATGCAAACTCCTAGTACAAGAGTACCTGTAAGAGTCCAGACAGTAGCAGAGGCTTTGGCACGGATGGAACGTGATGTGGTAGATGACGTCAGACGTGGCAGATGTCACCAGATGTGGTATATTACCGCAAGCGTGGTAGATGACCCCAGACGTGGTGTATTACAGCAGGCATGGCAGATGACACCAGACGTGGTGTATTACAGCAGGCGTGGCAGATGACACCAGACGTGGTGTATTACAGCAGGTGTAGCAGATGATACCAGAAGATTCCAACACTGGATAAGACACAGGAACAAACACAGCACGGGATACAGGATACAAGAAGCAGGATACGGGAACACTGGGTACAAGATAACACTAAGGGACCATTTGCTAAGACTAACATGGGAATACACAACAACGCTCAAGGGAGTGAAAGGGCACAGCCCTTTTTATAGTCCAGGATGATCTGGGGATAATTGTTAATATTTTGCAGGACACTTCAGAACAGAGTGGCTGCATGTGCTGGCGTCTCCTGTGAGGGAGATGCTAGCGAGAAGACTGAGGTCTGCATTCAAGGCCGTCTAGGGGTAAGTGAATGCTGCGGTCTGCGACCATTGCCATTACACTCGCTATATAAATACAGCACCAGAATCAAACTCGCTACATATATACAGCACCAAAACTAAACTTAGTACATAAATACAACATCAGAACAAAGCTCAGTACATATATACAGCACCAGAACTAAGCTCAGTACGTATAAATAGTACCAAAACTAAGCGTAGTACATAAATACAGCACCAAAACTAAGCTCTGTTCAGAAATACAGCACCAGAACCAAGCTCCGTACATAAATACAGCACCAGAACGAAGCTCAGTACATTTATACAGTACCAGAACCAAGCTTAGTATATAAATACAACACCAGAGCCACGCTCAGTACATAAATACAGCACCAGAACAAAGCGCAGTACATGTATACAACAGCACTAGAACAAGCACAATACATATACACACAGCACCAAAACTAAGCTCAGTTCATAAATACAACACCAGAACCGAGCACAGTCCATAAATTCAGCACCAGAACAAAGCTCAGTATATGAATACAATACCAGAACCAAGCTTCGTATATAAATTCAGCACCAGAACCAAGCTCAGTACGTATAAATAGTACCAGAACTAAGCGTAGTACATAAATACAGCACCAAAACTAAGCTCAGTTCAGAAATACAGCACCAGAACCAAGCTCCGTACATAAATACAGCACCAGTACAAAGCTCAGCACAAATACATTTCAGTAGAGAGATCATTTGCAAAGTCAGGTTAGTAGCTTCCAGTATGATCTGAACAATTAGTAAGGATATGCTGGGAGTTGCTTTCCCCCAAAACAATTGTACTACCCATCATCTGTACAGAACATACAGTAAATACAGTAATAATAAGTCAGAGGGAGAATAAACTTTTATATTCAGTGACTCACAGGTCATTAGAGTCAGTTCTCTTTCCTTTTCTTCTCCATCCGGTCCAGACCTATGATGACTTCTCCCGGCCACGACTCCTCTCTGCAGAGTTTTTCGCTCAGATGTCTTCACTTATTCAACATATCCTCACCCCCTATACTAACACAAAGTTCTCATGGTGCCACACACTGCTCCCCTGAATATAAAAGCACCCTATACTGAGTCCCTGAATTTGGTACCACACACTGTTCCCCTGAATATAGTATTCTACACACTGTGATTTGGAGTGCAGGGAGGACACACAGTGTGTAGCATACTTTTTTGATGCATTTTTTTTGGCCGCCTTGCTTCTACACGAGAAACAAAAACTTTTTCCCCTTCGGAGTCATGCGACCAAAAACTGCATTGCAAAACCATAATTTGTGGCAAAATCATGCAAATTTATACTGTGTAGTAATTGGCCGTGCTGCAAAAACGGATTTCATTGCGGAAAATCTGCAGCGTATTACAAGAGCAGCACTCTGATGAGAATTGAACAAATATCTTCCACACGCTGCAGAAAAAATCTGTGGAGAAACCTATTATAAATTGACCTGCGGCATGGTTTTTTAATGTCAATTTATGCTGCGGAACAGTGGCTCTTCTGTTGCAATTTTTGCAGCAGAAAATCTGCGATTCTGAAATGGCCATTCAGGAAAAAAAGCCTTTTTGGGTTATAAAATAATAAAAAGGTGTTAAGGATCTGCCAGGCACTGCTTTTGTATCCACGCCCATAGGTAATCAGTCTGCACCTGCTTCTATGTCTGTGAGACTGACTCCATGTTCCACCACTCAGGATGGCAGGCTTAGGAGTGGGAGAGCCTATCACAGCCTGGCCAGACGGAGCTAGCTCCCGCCCTCTGTCTATTTATACCTGCCTTTCCTGTTCCTGCTTGCTTGTGATTCTTCTCTGTTGGTTTCCTGGCCCTGCTGCAGCTTCTTGAACTACTTGTCCCTGCTTCGTATTGACCCTGGCTTACTGACTACTCTTCTGCTCTGCGTTTGATACCTCGTACACTCCTGGTTTGACTCGGCTTGTTCACTACTCTCCTGCTCTGCGTTTGGCACCTCGTACTTTCCTGGTTTGACTCGGCTCGTTTACTACTCTTGTTGCTCACGGTTTTGCCGTGGGCAACTGCCCCGTTTCCCTTTGTTCTGTGTTTCCTTGTCTGGTTGTCTGTCGTGCACTTACTGAGTGTAGGGACCGTCGCCCAGTTGTACCCCGTCGCCTAGGGCGGGTCGTTGCAAGTAGGCAGGGACTGAGTGGCGGGTAGATTAGGGCTCACTTGTCTGTTCCCTATCCCTGTCATTACAAAAGGTTCATACTTACCCCCGGCTGTTGTCATAGCGGCGTGATCCTCTGCTCTGAGTGCAGCTCGGCCTCCTGGTATGACATTTCTTCCCATGTGACTGCATCAGCCAATCAAAGGTTGCCGCAGTCACATGGGCTGCAGCGTCATCCCAGGAGGCTGGGCTGTAGTCAAAGCAGAGGGATGCGTCGCCGTGACAACACCCAAGTGGTAAGTATAATTTTTTTTCCTGCAGTATTTCTGCAGTGGAGATTACACCTGAAAAACTGCACCACAATCTGGTACGTTTTTTTTGGGCGGAATTCCGTGCAGTTTCCAGGACGGATGCGCTGCGTACTTTTACGCCTTGTCTGTCCTTACCACCACTCTATAAGCATGTTGGCTCACAAATCAATCATCTGCCAACAAATTAAAAATCAGTCTTGAACTGTAGGCCAACTTTTTCTGGTTTGTGCTAAACACTTACCCCCTGTGAGTGCAGCATGTCCCGACTTCTGAGCTGTATCATATTACAGCAGAAGGAGGAGAAGTTCGTGTGAAGAGTAGGAAAGGAGGCTGGAGGGGGAGCTTTTAAAGTAGTACAGAAAGTTTTATTAAGGCAGCAGCACAGAATACAGCTGCTAATACGTGGAAGGAGAGTCTGCAGTGCCGCCCCCTTCAGAAATGCTGTACCCTGCCGCCTAAGGCCAAAGGCTCATCTCGCCTCATGGCCGGTGCGGCCCTGGCCATGAGCCATGTATAATGGTGTTATGATATGGAACACAGTAAGCATTCCCAGGTGGAAGTGTCATCTTCTAAGATAGAAATATAACCGCTTGTATAGAACAAATGTGCTGCACAAAGAAATAAGACATTTTTTTTTATAAAACTTTGATTGTCTTTTTGGTTTTGCTTTTTCTGTGCCAAGAAGACTTGACTTGCTGGAAGTCTTACCTGATTCTATGTGTTGCCTGGATTAATGTCAAGAAATTCCTTGTTAAACCACTTAGCGTATGTTCTAGTTCGGTTTTTGCCTTATGCGGGATTCTTTGCTGCAATTGGGAATGAAGCCTATCTCATGTTCGGGGGATGGTTTGGGTGGGATGTGTTTATTTCAGCTTTTCATGCCTTTTTAGATTATTCAACTGTAGTTCTTTGGACCAGTAATTTAACCTCTGGGACTACTGGAATTTGTAGTTATTATTACAGACCCTGCTTTCCAATACTTTCTATGTATATGCCCCTCACCGGCACGTGCTACTGCCTTTATTTAACTGTTGGAGATGTTGCAACACTTTAAGATCATCTCCTGGATTGTGAGAGGTCTTGATAAATTTAAAGGTCTCTTGTCTTTAATTTCCACTCCACTTATAGTCCACAAATAGTAATATTTACTAGGCACTAAACTACGTCCACTTAAGCGACCCCGGGTTGGATGTGTTTACCATGCCTCTTTTTCCAGCTATTCGTGTGGGGTCTCTTTGCTGGTCCACAAATTCCTGCAATTTGTGGTTACTTCTGTAAATACGGATCCTAGGGGGAGATTCATTGTAATGTTATGTCAAATTTATTTTACCTCATTTGTTATAGTCAACGTCTATAATCCTACTCCAGCATCTCCTCAATTGCTTAATGACATAATGGTACTGGTGACGGACCTGGGCCCTGTGCCACTTTTGTTTCTTGGGATTTACATTTTTTGCTTTGCTCTGAATTCGATAGATTGGGAGGGGTTGCGGGTACTAATTATCCTCTGGCCAACTGGGCTGCAACATATTAATTGCCGGAGATCTTGCGAACTCACCATCGTGTCTCCCTGGCATACTCGTGTTATTTACCTGCCTACAGGTCATTTTCCAGAATTGATCTAGCGTTTGGAAATGCAGCCTCTTTAAAGTTTATAGTTGATGCCAGTTACCTCCCTCGAGGCATCTCTGATCACTCTCCCCTAATGGTCACTTTAGGATTTCCTGAGATGGCAAAACGTAAGAATTGGAGGTTAAGTCCTCTGTGGCTATCTTTTACAGATGTTGCGACCTCCTAGGAAATTTAAATACCAGGTTTTTGGAATTTCAATATTGGGTCGGCAGAATGTGGAATGGTATGAGGTGCTTTTAAGGCCAACATTAGAAGGGTTGTTATACATGCCATCTGCTCTCATAGGCACGGATTAGCTGCGCAACGTGCTAGTCTTGAGGCTGACTTGGTGGTGACGGAGGAGGAATATCTTAGAACTAGGGAACCGTCAGCCTCCTCTCCTTTCGCTGCAAAACAATGTGAGTATACTCTACTGTTAACTTAACTCACTACAAAGAAAAGCTCATATTCCCAGCAGAGGATTTTTGATCAGGGGGATAAAAATGGTCTTCTATTAGCATACCTAGCTAAAACTGATATGACTCCAAACCCCATTATGGAAATAACCTCCTGCTCAGGGGTTGCTGTCAGTGACCCTCTAATTATTAATCAAATATTTGCTAAATTTTATTCAGATTTATACTATTTTAGGGTGACATACACGCTATCCACTCCTGGAAACATACTATAAAATTCCCCACCTTGTATAGTGAGGATGAAAACGCTTTAGAAGCTGATTTCACTATTGAAGAAATTACAGAAGCTATTAGTTCCCATTTGGGCTTGCTGGATTAAGTGGCTTGTGAACAAGTGGAGTTATTAAACCGGATTGACTTGCTGTGTTCCTGTGTGTGATAAAGTAATTGAGTGCTTGCAAATAGAAGCTAGCAAAACTGACACAATTAAAAAAAACTTTTTTTTCTTCTCAGCTTCTCTGCTGTGCAGCTAACTAGGGGGAGGGGTTAATTGCTCTCAGGTGATATAAATTAGCCAGCAGGGCTCACTTTGAGCTTGCTCCCATTTGGGCTTGCTGGATTAAGTGGTTTGTGACCGGAGTTGAAAAGATGATGATATGCGAGGGTGTCGGTCTCAGAAACAGCAGCCCTAGTGGATGCTGATCTCCCTAACAGCTGGGAGAACTTCCCAGCTAGTAGTCGGCGGGATGGTAATGCAGGTAAGGCAAGACAATTAGTAGTTGTAGGGGATTCTATAATCAGGAAGACGGATAGAATAATTTGTCGCCAAGACAGTCTCAACCAATAGGTTTGCTGTCTCCCTGGTGCCAGGGTTCGGCATGTGGTGGAATGGGTGGATAAATTACTGGGAAGGCCTGGTGATAATCCAGCTGTTGTGGTCCATGTGGGTACCAACGATAGAATACATGGTAGGTGGAGGAGCCTTAGGAATAATTTTAAAGAACTAGGCTACAAGCTGAAGCGAAGGACCTCCAAGGTTGTATTTTCAGGAATACTGCCTGTGCCATGCGCATCACTGGAAAGACAGCGGGAGCTCAGTGAGTTAAATGCATGGCTTAAGTCTTGGTGTAGAGGAGAAGGCTTTGGGATCCTAGAGCACTGGGCTGAATTTTCATTGGGGTACAAACTGTATTCTGCAGATGATTTGTGTAATGGCGGGGTAGGGAGACAGACAGGTGAGCCCTAATCTACCCGCCACTCAGTCCCTGCCTACCTGCAACGACCCGTCCTAGGCGACGGGGTACAACTGGGCAACGGTCCCTACGCTCAGTAAGTGCACGACAGACAAACAGACAAGGGTACACAGAAGCTAGGGAAACGGGGCAGCTGCCCACGGAGACACCGTGAGCAACGAGAGTAGTGAACGAGCCGAGTCAAACCAGGAGTGCACGAGGTACAAAACGCTGAGCAGGAGAGTGGTCAGTAAGCCAAGGTCAATAACAAGCAAAGGGTCAGTAGTTCAAGCAGCAGCAGCAGAGCCAGGAAACAAGCAGAGCAGAATCACAGGCAAAGGAGGAACAGGAAAGGCAGGTATAAATAGACAGTGGGCGGGAGCTAGCTCCGTCTGGTCAGGCTGTGATAGGCTCTCCCACTCCTAAGCCTGCCATCCTGAGTGGTGGAAGATGGAGTCAGTCTCACAGACATAGGAGCAGGTGCAGACTGATTACCCACGGGCGTCGACACAGAAGCTGTGTCTGGCAGATCCTTTACAATTTGCACCTAAATGGAAGGGGGTCCACTGTGCTGGTGGAGAGAATTCTAGCTGGGGTGGCGGAGTATTTAAACTAGGGCTGAGGAGGGAGGTCAGTGTAGAAAATAAAGGAGTAGTTAGGTTAGTGAGGGGTCAGACTATATTAGTGGGGGGAGAAATAGACTGTGGCGAGAGTACTAGACAATGGGATAAGGAGATCCTTTTGTTACAAAACAGCAATGAAAATAAAAATGCCCAAATAATGTCAAATAATCACATTTCTGATACCAAACGTGGCAATTTCAAATGCAAATTAAAGTGTATGTTCACAAATGCCAGAAGTCTAGCAAGCAAAATGGGGGAGCTAGAGGCCTTGGTAATGGAGGAACATATAGATATAGTTGGTGTTGCTGAAACATGGCTAGACTCTTCACATGACTGGACTGTAAATCTACAGTGTATGTCTGTTGTGGTGTATGTCTGTTGTATGTAAGAAGTGATATGAAGGCAAGTGTGAAAGAGACAATAGTCGATGAATATTGTGAGGAGGTTGAAACCTTGTGGGTGGAATTACAAAGGGAGGTAAACACTAAAAAAAATTACTTTTGGTGTAATCTATAGAACCCCCAATATAACTGTGGAGATGGAAGGTCAGATATATAAAAAGATGGAGCCGGCAGGACAGGTGAGTACTGTAGGGAGATTCTAATTACCGGGCTATTAATTGGTGTCATGGTTCGGCTTCAACTGCGAAGGGGAAAAATTTCCTCAACCCGTTGCAGGAAAATTTTATGGGCCAGTTTGTGGAAGACCCGACTAGAGGTGAAGCTCTGATGGATCTTGTCACTTCTAATAATGCAGAGCTTTTTGGGAATGTCAGTGTTTGTGAAAACCTCGGTAACAGTGATCACAATATAGTTATATTTTACCTATATTGTAAAAAACAAACAGGCTGGGAGGGCAAAAACACTTAATTTTAAGAAGGCCAATTTCCCCAAGATGAGTTCTGCAATTCAGGACATAGACTGGGTAGAACTAATGTCAAATAATGGTGAAATGATAAATGGAGGATCTTAAAATCTACTTTGTATAATTATAGTGCAAAATTTATTCCTATACAAAGTCAGGACCCACTATGCTTGCTGTCAGTGAGTATCCGACAGCTCTATTACACTGCATTATGCATGTAATGCAGTGTATTAGATATGCGATCAGGGCTTCCTGCCTCCAAGTTCCCTAGTGGGACAAAAAAAAAAAGATGTATAAAAATAAAAAAATAAACGTTTAGAAGTAATAAAAGTAAAAATCACCCTTTTTCCCTGATCAGCCCTTTATTATTAAAATAAATAAATAAACTATACAGAACTGGTATTGCCATGCCCGTAACGGCCTGAACTACAAAAGTATTTAGTTATTTATCCCGCGCAGTGAACGCCTGACATGGTACCTAAAATTTATTCTAATAAAGAGGAGACCTCAAAATTCTCTAGGTGCTCCCTTGCTTCTGAGGCTAGTGGCACACTAGGGACCCATCTGGGATATTTCTAAAAACGAAAGAATCTGGGCAATAAATATTGAGTTGCTTTTCTCTGGTAAAACCTTCTGTTTTACAGGAAAACTTTGAATAAAAAGGATTTTCTGCATAAAAAAATTAATTTGTAAATTTCACCCCAACTTTAAATGCCTGTGAAGCGCCTAAAGGGTTAAGAAACTTTCAAAATTTCTGCTGTTTTGAATACTTGGAGGGGTCTACTTTTTAAAATGGGGTGTTTTATGGGAGTATCTAATATATAGGCCCCTCAAAGCCACTTCAGATCTTTATCTAAAAAAAAAAAAAGGCTTTTGAAATTTACTTCAAAATGTGAGAAATGTCCTAGAAAAATAAAAGAATGTTCAAAAAAGATGCTAACATATAGTAGACATATGGGAACTAGTAACTATTTTGTGTGGAATTACGATCTGTATTACAGGCAGATACGGTTAAAATCAGAAAAATTCTATTGTCTAAATTTGCTTTCAATTTTGGCTATTTTTTACAAATAAACACTGAATATATTTACCAAATTTTAACCGTAACAAAGTCCAATGTGTCACGAGAAAACAGTCTCAGAATCACTTTGAAACGTGTAAGCATTCCAGAGTTCTTACCACATAAAGTTACACATATCAAATTTGAAAAATGGGCTCTGAGCCTTAAGGCCAAAACTAGGCTACGCCTTTAAGGGGTTAAGATCGCCTTGACTACTGGTCTAGCTTCTGGGCGGTTCTGGTTTTACTTTGAGCCTATCCCTCTTCTCTGTCTTTCTTCCTATTAGAGGTAAGTGTGGAGTATTTATACCTGGCTTCCTCCTCTTGTTCTATGCTTGTGATCTTCCTGTCTTCAAGTGTTTTGATCAAGCTTCTGACAATACCCTATGCCTCTGACTTCTGGAAACTGACCTCGGCTTGTCTCTGGAGGACCCATTGTTTACTGATTTGGTATATCTGTTCCCGGCTGGTTTTGACCTCTGCTATACCTGATATCCACTTGCTTTCTGATTTAGATTTTCTGTTTACCCTCTGGCTGTCTGGTTATCTTCTTCATGTTTGCCTGCATTGCTTCTCTTATCCAACACTAAACTCTGCTAAAACAACCTGGGTTCTATGAAGCAAAAACCATCCTGCCTTGCGGTTGGCTCTGGCGAAAACCGTAGCGTAAAATGTTGATCAGAGTTGTGACGGATTTGAGGTTGCGGATTCATTTGCATGCTCACTCCCGGTTCACTCACTCCAGGTCCATTTTTGCAGGCATTATTGAATCTATTCGACACCTTTGCCTCTTTTTCTGGATTAAAGTGGATTGGTCTAAATCATTATTAATGGCGGTAGACGCAACGGCCAAACATATTGGACTTCCCCCTCCACTGAAATGGGCAGAAAAAATTACTTACCTCGGAGTAGTGATTAGTTCTGATAGTTTTATACCTGACAATATTGTCCCCACTGGAAGTCTACTAAGTCTAGGAAACGCCTGGGCAAGATCACGTCTGCGAAGATCAGCAAGGAAACTAAATGATCGTCTCCATACAGGTTCAAGTGAGACATTCCTTTTTTTGACCGTTTGATTCCATTGTTGCAAATAGTATAATGGAATGGCTTCTTATTAGAGGCTGTGGAACACTTCTTCGATATCTCTCTTGTCTTCATGCTCAATTGACCTTTGTGACCACATGTCTGCTGTCATGTCACATATCATATTACACTATATTACTATTTAGAGGCCACGGTTGGGAGGTGTTTTGGGCTTGGTAATCCGACCCTAACACTTCTTTATTACTATAGTGCCAAATACTTGAGTATTTTTGTTTATATTCATGTTTTTAAGCATCTCTGCACTGAATTGCATTTGTGTATGCACAGATGTATACTAGATATGTTAGATATCTTTGGTTAGTTGGATGCATTCAGTTACTATATTTTTAAAATATCACACAGAATTGCCTTTTGAGACCATTTGTTGTAGGTCATTGTACGCGAGGCTACCTTTGTGAGGTTCCTGGAGTACAACACCTTAGTTTTGGGTAAGCCGGCCTTTACATTTTTATGCAATTATAATATCATATATGTTCTCCAAGATTATATCCATATACAAGACGATTAATGTGTTTATCTGCTTCTGTAAATGTACTGCTGAACACTTGGCATGACAGACATCTTTGTCAATCCAACTCTTTTAATTTATATTTTTGCTAACATAAATTTGATACTAGTGTTTTACATTATATATTCTCTCTATATTGTGTTTACTCTAGTGCATACCTTTTATGAAGTACATCATCCTACCTAATTATAGGTTTACTATGATCAAGTCCTCGACTTTAACCCCTTATCCTCGTAAACAACTTTCAGATTTTCATTTTAGTTTTTTCCTCCCCTAACTTTTTCATTTTTTCGTCGATCTAGACCTATGAGGGCTTGATTTTTGCGGGACGAGTTATAGTTTTTCGTAGCGCCATTTATTGTGCCATATTATGTACTTCGTTTTTTACAGACTTCAGTGTGCAATTAAAACATGTTTACTTTATTCTGCGGGTCAATACGATTACGACGATACCAAATATATATACTTTTTGCTCTGATTTACTACTTTTACAAGGAAAAAACAAAGTGTAAAAAAAAATATTTTCTGTCGCCAAATTCTAAGAGCCATAACTTTTTTTATTTTTCAGTCGATTAAGTGGTATGAGGGCTTTTTTTTTGCGGGGCAAGCTTTAGTTTTTAATGCTACCATTTTGGTGTACATGCAAGATTTTGATCACTTTTTTTTTCCATTTTTTGTGGAAGATGAGGTGACCAAAGATAGCGATTCTGGCACTCATATATTTTTTTTTTAAGGCATACACCTGGCAGGTTAAATAATGATCTATTGTAATAGTTCAGACATTTACGGATGCGGCAATACCAATTATGTTTATTTATTTTTTACAATGCTCTAGGGGTAAAATGGGAAAAGGGGGATTTAAAAAAAAAACAAAAAAAAAAACCTTTATTTGACAAATGTTAACTTTTTTTTTATTAGTCCCCCTAGTGGACTCCAACCAGCGATCGTTGGATCACTTGCACTATATACTGCAATACTAATGTATTGCAGTATATCGTCTTTCTGACTGGCTTTTATTAAAGAGAGCAAGGGCTTAATTGGAGCACAAAGATGGCAGACCTGGGGGCCTTCATTAAGCCCCCAAGCTGCCATAGCAACCATGGCCACCCCGCGATTGCATTGCGGGGGCACGATAAGCTGCTAGAGGGGGTCGCCCCCCTTTTTATAACTATTTAAATGCCGCGGTCACTATTGACCACAGCATTTAATGGGTTAAACTAGCGGGATCGCGCTCAAGCGCAATCCCGCTCGTTACTGTGAAGTGTCGGCTGTAACATACAGCTGACACCCGCATTGCATGGTGTGGGCTCACTCCATGAGCCCGTTCCATACTTCCCCTATACAGCAATGACGTAGTCAAATGTTGGGAAGGGGTTAAATGTTTCTTTACCCTGTACTGGGGTTGTTTCATTCCCACTTACATATACACAGATAGAATACTTATGCAGGGTTTCAGGAAGCCTGTTTCTTCCATATGTTAATCTTTTTACCATGACACATCAAGACTTAACTTTTACCTCATATAATGTCAAGGGCTTCAATGATCCTAGGAAAAGAGGCCAAATAATGTCTCTCCTTAAAAAAAATCAGAGTAACATACTCCTCTTACAGGAAACTCATCTTAAGAAAAATCAGAGTAACTCTTACAGGAAACTCATTTTAAATTACATAATCTCCCTAACCTTTCCTTCTTCCACTACCCAAGGTGGTACCACAGTGCCCACCCTACATCTGCCTCTAAAGGAGTGAGTATAGCATTTCACACGAAATTCCCATTTATCCATGAAGCCTCATTCTCAGATACAGAAGGTAGGGTTCTGTTCCTTAAGGGTACCATAGCCGTTATCAAACTTTCCATCACCAATATATACGCCTGAAAACATAATCAGATCCAGGTCCGCATTCAGGAATTTCTGGGCCCCATACAGCCGAAGGGATTGGGCCCCCCCTCCATTACCGGGGGTCGGCAACGGAAAGTGTGAAGCTCACGTTTGTACGCTATATGCAGTAACTGATTTTGTTACTGATGTCGAGTTACAATGAACGAAACCATGGAGCAGTCAGTGACCCATGGATACCCTGGATTTGATTGAATTCAGCCAAAACATATGGCACACAATGGGATACGTCGCCTGGGGAATGGCCCTGGGGAAGCTCCTAAAGTCACTGTCCATGAATGAACAGAGACATCAGGGGCTTTACCTGGGCCAAAGTCCATGGACAGAGAGCTTGTGATGCTCTGCCTGGGGACTCCAGCATTGGGAAGCTCCTGACATTACTGTCCATATAGTGATGTCAAGAGCGGTATACGTTTTTTGCGGGATCTATCAGGATGGAATAGCAGAGTCTACTGCGCTATTCCATTCTTCTTCTTCTTAAAAAAAAAAGGTATACTGAAGCATACCAACCCGACGAAGGACATAATGGAGCCCTGTGAACACATTTATCATGTACGTCGGGAGCTTTTCCGACGTACAAGATAAATGTAGGGCGATAACACGATGTGGAGGGCGCTTTAAGAGAAGGTGAAGCACTTGTGAGGATGTAAGGAGCACTAAGGCAGGTAAAAAAAAAGCCTATACTTTCCATGCCACGCGTCTCTCTGACATCCTGCAGCCCAGCCTGCTGGGATGACTTTTCATCACATGTGACCGCTGCAGCCTGTGACTGGCTGCAGGAAGTCACACGGAATGAAACGTCATCCCTACAGTCCGGGTTGGACACAGAAGCACAGTGTTCTGGGTAAGTATAAACTTTTTTTTCTGAGTTGCAATTTTTTTGTGGCAGAATCACAGCTTTTCCACCGCAAAAATAGCCGCATCTGCTATTTGTTGCAGGTTTTACCTCCCCATTGAATTCAATGGAGAAAACCCACAACAGAAAGCAGCAATTCTGCAACATAAATGGACATGCTGCAGATTGAAAAACCGCACCGCAGATCAATTTATCAACAGTTTTCTAGTGCATTTTTTACGTAGTGTGTGAATGAGATTTGTTCAAGTCTCATCCACTCTGCCCATACTGTATTACTCTGCGGATTTTCCGCAATGAATTCCGTTGCGGAAAATCCGTAGTGTTTATGCTATGTGTGAATTTACCTTTACAGATTTTGCTAAGGATTTAAATGCGTGGCAATTTTGCCACATGATAGGCATGCTGCTGATTTAAGAATCAACAAAAAGCCCTAAAGTCCATGCAGATTTTTTTCTGCTGCATGTGAACGGGGTTTTGAAAGCCCCATTCAGAGAAATTGTATTGTAATTTGTAGTGGATTTTCAGTGCGCAATTCACACAGAAAATAGACAAATCCACCACGTTTGAAGTGGTCTCAGGGTCTATTCACACAGTACAGTCAAATCCCATTTTTTGCCAAGATTTGACTGCGCTGTGAGAGCACAGGGTTTTTTTTCATGTTTTGCACCATTTTTTTTAAATGTAATTTTTGTAATCGCGGCACAAATGAGGCGCCATTTTTACTACGGAAAAATCATGGCAAAAACAACGAAAAGTAAATGGAAAAAAACCACACTTTATTTTCTACAAGTGGGCTCATGGGATGTGAAGGAGGATTGGGCACTCACCAGTCTTGCAGTGTCCAGTCGGCTCTGTAGAGAAGGACCTGACTGGTAGGCGGCTCTCTCCACACAGAGCTGTTTTCATGCTGCTCATGCAGCAGCTTCCCATGCTGTCCTCTCAAGGTCCCAGCGTTAGTTACTTCGGAGGAAGGAACGGAAGGGTCCGTTCCTTTCTCCAAATAACTAACGCTGGGGCCCTGTTAGAAATGTTTACAGTTACTAAGAAGCAGGCGGGCCCCTTTTTTTCAGCATTGTGGCTGGGCCCCTGACTTCAGTGCCAGCAGAACTGCTCTGATGGCGGCCCAGATCCCCTGGGCTAATTGACATCCTCGAGAATTTTTTTAATTTTGCCGAGGGTATGTTGGTGGTAGGTATAGATTTAAATTTAGCCGTAGACCCTCTGGTGGATACATCCTCTCAAAGATCGGTTCTTACACGTGGGGCATTAAGAAAACTCGGGACATGTCTGAACCTCTCAGATTTGATAGACATTTGGCATATCCATCACCCACGAGAGAGATTACTCGATCTTCTCACAGATACATTCCTCACACCACAGACTGGACTACTTAATGTTATCTGGAAGGTACTTAACATCTGCTACCAACACTTATATATCACGCTTTCTGACCATGCCCCCGTCTCACTTTCTATATCCTTCGCTAATCTTCCGCCAAGGGAAGGGACCTGGATGCTTAACGAAACACTATTCGATAATAGGCAACATATAAAGACTCTAAGATCCTCTCTGACTCTTTGCCAGGAATATAACTCCAGACATTTCTTTTCATTATTTGGGAGACGCATAAAGCTTTTAATAGAGGTGAACTGATTGCCGTAGGCTCTAAACTCAAAAAACAACGCTCTATAGAATAAAATTTGCTTTTGGCTGGGATGTCTACTCTGGAGAGGATTGGGAAACGTTCTAAGGCGGTCTATGTTCAGGAAGATCTGGTTGATCTTAGAAACTGTTTAAAATATATTTTGAATATTAAATCTGCTAGATTATACCAAAGAAGTGCTTTTAGGTTTTATGTGCATGGAGACAGAGGCTCCAAAGTCATGTCGGCCCTATGCAAGAAGAAAAAAGAAAAATCATATATCCATAGTATTAAAATGCAATCTGGCGCGATTGCATCAGAAATTGATGGTATTACAAATTAATTTGTGAGCTTCTACACTTCATTATATAACCTATGTGAACACCCCTTGACATAAGAAGCCACGGACTCTATTTAAATTCCCTCAATTTACCATCCCTCTCTGAGGAAGATAGGCAAATCTTGAGTAGGCCCTTTACGTACCAGGAGCTGACTGATAATCTTAGCACAATACTGAATGGCAAAGCACCAGGCCCAGATGCCTTGCCTATTAGCTATTATAAAAAAAATTAAACATACCCTCCTACCACACTTCCTTACGGTGTGCAATGATCTTATAACTGGAACTCATCCTCCTCCACAAGCACTAGAAGCATTTATCACTATGTTACCGAAAGAAGGGAAAGACCTTTCGATATGTGGGAATTACCGACCAATATCGCTCCTAAATACTGACGCAAAATGGTGGTCAAAAATCCTAGCTAACCAGGTCAAACCGCTTCTCTCTAAATTAATTTCCACGGAACAAGTGGGCTTTGTCCCTTCAAGAGAAGTTAGATACCACATGACTAGACTAATTAGTTTGTTCCATTATGCCTCTTCCAAAAACCTCCCACTAGTATTGTTAGGGACTGATGCTGAAAAGGCATTTGACAGAGTTAGATGGTTATATATCCGTGCCACTCTTGGCAGATTTGGCTTTCCTCTCCCATTTGTCAATGCTATTTTCTTCCTCTATTCATCCCCTATGGCTAGATTGAGATTAAATGGTACACTCTCTCCTACCTTTGGTATAACTCTTGGTACATGTCAGGGCTGCTCATTGCCCCCGACTTTATTTATCCTAGTAATGGAAACGCTTATACAGAAGTTTACACAAACAACCTTTACTCATAAAACAACTGCCTTCGTGGATGATCTCCTTCTTATATTCTCTAACCCCAGAGGCTTTCCGACACATCCTCCAAATTTTCGAAACCATGGGAAGAGGTTCTAATTTTAAGATCAATTATACCAAATGTAAGTACTAAATGCCTCAGCTCCTGTGGAAGAAGTCGAAGAACTTAAGAAACTAGCCCCTTTTTAGTGGCCAGAGAACCAAACGAAGTACCTAGGTATAAACTTAACTAAGGACTTGTCTAAACTTTTTCGGCAAATTTTCTAGCATTGATCCGCAAACTGCAAACCCAATTGAATTCCCTCACCATCCCCTTAATGTCATGGATAGGCAGAAAAAAAACCCTAAAATGCTATATTCTCCCCCAACTTCTCTATATACTACAGACAGTTCCAATTTTTCTCCCCAAGTCCTACTTCGATACGGCTAGACACATTTCTTCAAGATTCCTTTGTAATGGTAGATCTCCCAGATTGGTATACAAGCTACTTATTCTTAAATCCTTGTTAGGTGGTATAGGGCTTCCAAACCCCCTACTTTGCTATAAAGCAGTTCATTTGAGTAGATGGATACACCTCAATAGCCCTACTGATCCCCAACGCATGTTTTGGCAGAACAAGCTTTACTTAGCAGGTCTGATACCGCCTGTCTGTGGTCCCCCAGAGTAATGACCAATAGCAACGCTGAGACCAGCCCCACCACTAAGGGCACCATTTTGGTATTTCATGATTTTTTATCTCAACTCACTCCCTCCAGACCGATCTCCGCTTTGGCCCCTCTGCAACTCCTCCCTAATTTCTTGCAAACGCAAACACCCCCCTATTCCTTCTGGAGTAAAATTTCTGATAATACTGTTATTGAAGTTTTTAAAAATGACACACTCTTCGAACTGCGGAACTTGCTTTCACCAACTGACTTTGCCAGTGTGAATTCTCTTCATGAATGTAACTTCCGCCAAAGTTGCAAACAATTTCTAAAGTCTTCCCCTGCATCTCTGAACCGTCTTGGCTGGTGGCGCATCTTTCTTATGTCTCCCCCGGCTAAAAAATTGCTATCTAAAATCTATTCTGGTCTGCACCTTGCTAAAACGCCAAAGAAACCCCATTACGTCACGGCTTGCGAGAGGGAACTGGATGTCACCTTCTCTAGACAGGAGGTTCAACAGACACTTCGCAATTTACAGGTTTTTTCTAGATGTACTTTTAGGAAAGAGTGGTTGGATCCAGCGCTGGATCCAACCACTCTTTCCTAAAAATAGCAAGTTTTCCGTGTGCCACCACGAGGATCCGAGCGCCAGGATTACCAATTACAAAACACGCAACTTTCACAAGGTGAGCTGGAGAAATCCTCCCTATTTCTACTTTTTCTAGATGTATTCGGTTGCAAGAAAACTCTTTCAAGATGCTGTCTAGGTGGTACAGAACCCCAGCATTCTTACACAAGCTATATCCCGATGTTTCAGACACATGTTTGCGTTGTGGAACACAGGGAGGAACTATTTCCCACCTATGGTGTTTTCATCCTCTTATACAACCATTCTGGAAGGAAATTGAATCCATTTATTTCCAGATTACCAATAAGAAGGTCACAATCATGCCTACACTTGTACTACGCTGGCTGCCATCTGACGGTTTTCAACAACGCGCAATACTTTATTTACTCACTTGCTAACTGCTGCTAAACTTCTTATACCATTGCATTGGAAGACTAGAAACTCTCCTAGCATTCAGAACTGGATTGCTAAGGTGGACATGATCTGTAGCATGGAAGAATTTCTAAACTTGGGACTTCACAATCAAGACAAATACTCTAAAATTTGGGCCCCATAGCTTTCATTTAGGAGACAAGCCCTTCTTCCATCCACTTCAGTTAACTCCCCAATTGTCACTTCTGAGTATATCAGAGAACTCCTCCTTTATTGCACCCTTCTATTGTAACTCTTTGTCATGGTCCTGATCTTGATTCATATTTGTATATTAAATGTACCTGATTTACTTGATTACTCACGTTCTTGTATACTGTGGGAACAATGTATATAGTTACTTGTTAATTTTTCTCTTATTCTTTTAAATACCTGCATAACTTGCTTTTATCATTAGTAACATCTTTGTTTGAGGCCTGCGTGCCTTCTCTGTTCCCGGACTGGCAAATGTGATATTATTTTCAATATGATTTTTCTGTTATGCTATATATTTCTTTCAATAAAAAGAGATTTGCAAAAAAAAAATGGTCAAAGTAGGATAATTATGCTACAAAATGTAAAAAGGATAATGTGGACACAATGTCTAGCTTGGAAGTGAGGGCTTTCACATCGGTTTCCTTGCTGGCGTACAACATGAGAGGTTTAGCTCCATGGAAACAAGAAAAGGAGCTCGCATTGAAAAATACAAATGAATGGATGCGAAATGATAGATTGCTGTGCCCTTTCCGTAAAAGTATAATGGCCGCCAGCAAATTGTTCATGCCAATGCTTTTTCCTGTAATATTTTTTGCCTTAGTCTGAATACACATTTAGATTTGGGAATGCCTCTAGTGTGGAAAATATACTGTATATATGTAAAATGTATGGTTTGTGTGTTGTGTTTCTGTGTGTGTTTCATATATTTTAATTGACTCACTGAATCAGATTATGCTGCATTGCTGTTTTCCCATTCTAAAATATTGTACATCTATCATTTAGATGCTGATGTTGTTGATTCTGATCTTTCTTATCGACGTGTATGCATGGCCCTTCTCTTTAAAAAAAATAAAATAAATTCTAGCTACTTTTAAATATTTAAAGTGCATATCCATCTTGAGATTCCATTTTACATTGAGTTGCAGGCTGTAATAGGGTATGTTCACACGGCCTATTTTCAGAAGTTTTTTTGGGCCGTAAACGCCTTGAAAAACGGCTAAAAATGCGGGGGCTGAATGCCTTCAAACATCTGCCCATTGATTTCAATAGGAAAAACGGTTCCCACAGGGCGTTCTTTATGTGGCCATTTTTAAAAATGGACGTGTAAAAAAACGCCTTGTAAAAAGAAGTGAATGTCACTTCTTGAGCCATTTTTGGAGCCGTTTTTCATTGACTCAATAGAAAAACGGCCGTAAAAAATGCCGCAAAAAAAGCAAGTTGCTTCAAAACAGCTCCGTATTTTCAGCCGTTTTTCGTTAAGAGTGTGAACATACCCTTATTATCAAGAGCAGAATTTACAAATCAGCAGTCCCCTCAATGTCTACACAGTGCTTTCCCTGGGATGTGTCACCATTACACCGAACTCTGTACAGTAAACTTATGTAGGAAAACTAAAGATGGCCATACACCTTAGATAGCTGTCAGCCGAATGTTCATTCGGCCAACAGCTTTTCCACCAACCCCCCCCCATACACATGCACTGTCGTCTTAGCTGAGCATGCATGTATATTTAAAGAGGCTCTGTCACCAGATTTTGCAACCCCTATCTGCTATTGCAGCAGATAGGCGCTGCAATGTAGATTACAGTAACGTTTTTATTTTAAAAAAACGAGCATTTTTGGCCAAGTTATGACCATTTTTGTGTTTATGCAAATGAGGCTTGCAA
Organism: Rhinoderma darwinii; assembly: GCF_050947455.1. Taxonomy (NCBI): domain Eukaryota; kingdom Metazoa; phylum Chordata; class Amphibia; order Anura; family Rhinodermatidae; genus Rhinoderma; species Rhinoderma darwinii. The sequence continues at coordinate 288,471,397 of NC_134690.1, read as the reverse complement.
AAGTACAACTGAGCGTGTTTACAGTAAAAGTACAACTGGGCGTGTATTATGTGTGTACATCGGGGCGTTTTTACTTCTTTTACTAGCTGGGCGTTAGGAATGGGAGTGTATGATGCTGACGAATCAGCATCATCCACTTCTGTTCGTTAACACCCAGCTTCTGGCAGTGCAGACACACAGCGTGTTCTCGAGAGATCACGCTGTGACGTCACTCACTTCCTGCCCCAGGTCCTGCATTGTGTCGGCCACATCGGCACCAGAGGCTACAGTTGATTCTGCAGCAGCATCAGCGTTTGCAGGTAAGTAGCTACATCGACTTACCTGCAAACGCCGATGCTGCTGCAGAATCAACTGTAGCCTCTGGTGCCGATGTGTCCTCGCTCGTCCGACACGATGCAGGACCTGGGGTAGGAAGTGAGTGACGTCACAGCGTGATCTCTCGAGAACACGCTGTGTGTCTGCACTGCCAGAAGCTGGGCGTTCTGAAGAGAAGTGGATGATACTTCTCGTCAGAACGCCCAGCAAGTAAAAAGAAGTAAAAACGCCCCGATGTACGCACATAATACACGCCCAGTTGGACTTTTACTTTAAACACGCCCAGTTGGACTTTTGCAAGCCTCATTTACATAAATACAAAAATGGTCATAACTTGGCCAAAAATGCTCGTTTTAAAAAAATAAAAATGTTACTGTAATCTACATTGCAGCGCCTATCTGCTGCAATAGCAGATAGGGGTTGCAAAATCTGGTGACAGAGCCTCTTTAAAGGGAAGAAAGGAATAAGCTGCTGCCAGACACTTCTGGCTTATCTCCCGTGAAAACAAAGGATCGTGCGTGTTAAAGTCCAACATGCACAATTCTTCTTTCCCGCTGACATCTGATTTTGTAAGAAACACACCTGCCGATGTTAATCTAATGTGTATGGGAGCCATTACTATCTCACTGCACTATTGGAGTTCAGCTATATTGTTATTTAGTGTTAGATTATGTGCATTAAAGAGGTTGTCTCAACAGAGACCATCTCTTTCAAAAAGGAGCCGCCAGTGCGATCAGCTGATTGTAATATTAGATGGCGGCCATTTAGATGAAAGTCCCCCTTGTGTCGCCAAAACAGCTTTGACCCACCAAGGCATAGACTCCACAAGACCTCTGAAGGTGTCGTGTGGTATCTGGTACCAAGACGTTAGCAGCAGATTTTTAAGTTCTGTAAATTGCAAGGTGGGGCCTCCATAGGTCAGACTTGTTTTTCCAGTACATCCCACAGATGCTCGATCAGATTGAGATCTGGGGAATTTGAGTACAAGTCAACACCTTGAACTTCTTGTCATGTTCCTCAAAGCCACTGCTATTATGGAAATACTGTTGCCATGAAGGTGTGTGCTTGGTCTACAACAATATTTAGGTAGGTAAGTGGTACTTGTCAAAGTAACACACTGTTTCTCAGATTCCCTCCGTCGGCTTGCCCTCTTCCGCAGGTAAGCAAAGCCCACACACCCGGCTGTCCACTCAGGCCACTTTTTCCATCCCTCTATGGTCCAGTTCTGATGCTTACGTGCCCATTGTAGGCACAATTGGCAGTGGACAGAAGTCAGCATGGCACTTTGTCCAAACGCAGCAAGCTACAATGCACAGTGTGTTCTGACACCTTTCTATCATAGCCAACATTAACGTTTTCAGCAATTTGTACTACAGTAGCTTTTTTTGTGGGCTCAGGCCAGAAGGGCTATCCTTCGCTCCCGACGAGCATCAATGATCCTTGGGCACCCATGACCCTGTTGCCGATTTACTGGTTGTCCTTTCGTGGACCACTTTTGATAGCAACTAACCACTGCATGCTGGAAACACCCCACAAGACCTGCTGTTTTGAAGTTGCAGATAGCCCACCGCTCTCCCTTATTTTCTGTTTTGTTGTTTTCTAATACAAGTAATTTTATGTACAGGGCTTTTTTATTGTTCTAATACATCTAAAAAAAATATTTAAAAAATAAAGCAACTTTGCAAATAGTTTTAATCATACATTTTCTGTGTCTGCAGCTACTATTTAGATGTATTTGTATCCATGGTAACAGACAACAGACCAATCCTTTGTAGTCTAACCCTGCAGTCATGTTGCCTTTTGTCCTCTACTGCTTGATAGCCTACAAAATGTATGTTAGTAAAAATTAGGAGACCAATGAAAGCTCACTTAACATAGCAACATATACATTACCATACAGTATACATTTATTTATATGATGAGATAAATTAAGCCTCAAACTCTTTGATTTGTTTTTACTCTCTAGAATTTAAACTTTAATAAACTTAATTTTGAAAAATTATAAATGTCAGGTATAAATATGCATTACAGTGTCTTTTAATTCAGTCTTCCCACTCATGGCATTTGTGTTTGCTGTGGTAGAATATGGCTTATTCGTAATAAATACCTTACAGGATGGTCATTAACTTTGATCTTGTTATTGGAATAAGTATGTAATAGCATTTTTCCTAGTGTTCAATAAGATGTGTAACTTTTTGCCTCATCCTCAAGTCTTTCTTTCAAACTCGCAAGTGACTGTTAGAATTAAATGTTACAAATAAAGGAAAATATCTAGACCGGCATCATTACTGAATGAAATAAATTTCTCCATCTATTCCGAGCTGCAAAACTGATCTTATTGTTAGAAGCGTTTCTTACAGACCCACATTATAGTGAAATTATTGGCTTGATTGTCAGATCGGGCAGGAATATTGGGACATGTGTGGCCACAAAGAACATTATTCCCTAATTAAAGATAAATGGCCTCTACAGAAGGCACTTAGTAGATTATTATGTCTACTGTGAATAGGGGGTATATGAAAACTCAGGATTTGCGGTTAGCTTACCCATTCCCTCCATACTACTTTATGACATGTATTATTTACAACGGAATATTAACTTATTAATGGCCATGGAGGTTACGTTAAGAAAGTCCCCTCAACGTAAAAGAGGTATGTGTTAGAATTAGTATTGAGTATTGGGACTTACCCTTTATTTACTTTCTTCAATGTAAGTTAAAAAGGTAAATATTTCCTACATTTATTTATGAAAGGGATTTTTGTATTACATTATCATTCATTTTTACATAGTTTGGATTGACAGTTGAGTTGAAATCTAAATATATATATTCAGTGACATAAATATATGAACAGCTGTTTTTCAGAAAAGTTATCTTTTACTGACCACATATTTCTGTAAAGAAAAGAGTGAAAAGAAGAAACAGGGAAAGACTTGAAGGCCTAGGTGTAAAAAGCAACCAAAGTCTTCTCTGTTGAAGTCTTACAACTTTATCGCCCTGCCACAACTCTCCATCTCCTCGCAATACAGATGAACAGAACAGAAGTACTTCTGTAACAGAAGACAAGGAAGCTAGTGTTCCTCAGACAAGGATGCTCTTCCACTGCATGTCACCTGGATCACTTACAAAAAAACTCCGCTTATTAACAACATCAACAGGCCAAATAGAAACAAGAGAAGAAAACGTCCTGCTAGTTTTGTGGGGTGTGAGAATTTTCATTGGTGATTTTTAGCTTTGCTTCGATAGAGATACCATAGGTAACCATATTTACCACTTCCTGACCGGAGGCTTTACCCCCTCCCCCCCCTCCCCGCCTCCTGACCAGGCCCGTTTTCAAATTTTAGCCATGCGCCAATTTAAAAGCAAATTGTTCTTCTATTACTCTTCCAACCTACATGTATTTGGCCTTGTTTTTTTCAGAACATGCTGGGCTTCCACATTTTGTAAAAATAATAATAGATATTTTACTTTTTAAAAAATGTAAAACTAAAAAAGGGAAATACATTTTTAAAAAATGTGAATATGTGAACCTTCACCCAAGACATACACTTCCAAGCACTCTCGGGGAGAAAAAAAAAATAGTGTTGTTGCCCCTAGCAACGATTTTCCACTTGGAGCAGCAAAAGTCCTTTTAAATAGGTGTATGTCTCTTTAAGACCGTGCCCGCATCGGCCACCATATGTGGGGGTTTAGCATCAGGAGAGGTTGGTACAGCGGTTTCTTAGTAGCCAGAGACAGGGACACCGTGCATTAAAGTTCATAACAGGGCTTTGCCTGTGTTTTATTCTTGTCAAAGAAACAGCCTCTTGTACAACAAGGCAAAATACAAAATAAATCCTGCTCCTCTGAGCACTAACTAAATAAGATATTATCTAACTATACCAAGTGCCTTCCTACCAGGCACTGGATACAAAGTAACACAGGTCTTTACTCACATAGAATACAGGCTACTCCAGACTTAGTAGTCTCCAGTCTGAGTCAGGGGTGAGACTCACACACACTGTGTCTGCACCTTTTTATATACAGGCTGCAGGTGCAGCTAATTGAGCAGCAGCCTTGTCCTACAAACAGAGATGGACTAGGGATTGGGGAAACCGCCCTGCTCTTCCCCAATCCAACTCCAGGCCCTTTTTCCGGCTTTTCCTTAAGCCGAGATTGGAAAGCTAGAGCTTTCTATTGCAAAAACTACTCATTCCCTGGAGCCTAGGATACATATGACAGGATTCTAGGGGAAATGTACCTTCCCTCAATGACTTTACCTGTCACTGTCTCACATACCCTCTTCCTCTGTTCGAGCCCGTGGGATCGGACACATTTAGCTACAAGGCAGTGTGTCCTAGCCAAAGCGTCAGCATTGCCCTGCAGTTTTCCGGCTCTGTGTTCCACAGTATATTTGAAGTTCTGCAAAGTAAGAAACCACCGTGTAACTCTTGCATTTCTCTCTTTAGCTTGACACATCCACGTAAGAGGAGAGTGGTCTGTAACCAACCTAAACCGACGACCCAATAAATAATATCTCAGGGACTCAACTGCCCACTTAATTGCCAAGCACTCCCATTCAACTATGCTATAGTTTTTCTCAGCCGGGGTAAGCTTTCTGCTCAAATAGGTCACAGGATGTTCCTCACCACCCACCTCTTGTGACAGAACTGCTCCGAGCCCCACATCAGAAGCATCAGTTTGGACAACAAACTCCTTTTTGAAGTCAGGAGTGACTAAGACTGGTTGGTTACACAGGGCCAGTTTCAACTCTTGAAAGGCGCTTTCAGCCTTCGTGTCCCACTTGACCATGACAGACTTACTTCCCTTGGTAAGATCTGTCAGGGGCGCTGCTGTGCTGGCAAAGTTTGGAATGAACCTGCGGTAATAACCTACAATTCCTAGAAAAGCTCTGACCTGCTTTTTGGTTGAGGGCTGGGGCCAGTTTTGGATAGCCTCAACTTTGTTGACCTGTGGCTTTATCACCCCTCTCCCAATTATGTACCCCAGATACCGTGCTTCCTCCAAGCCTAAGGAACATTTCTTTGGGTTTGCTGTTAACCCCGCGGCTCTGAGGGAGTTTAGTACTGCTTGTACTTTTGGTAAGTGGCTTTCCCAGTCATCACTAAATATTATAATGTCGTCCAGATATGCCGAAGCATACCGACGATGGGGTTTGAGGACTATGTCCATTAACCTTTGAAAAGTCGCTGGAGCCCCATGTAGCCCAAATGGTAAACAAGTATATTGTAACAGACCATCCGGGGTGATGAACGCAGTTTTCTCTTTGGCGCCCTCCATGAGGTGTACTTGCCAATAGCCTTTGGTTAAATCAAGTGTTGAAAAATACCTTGAATGGCCCAGTCTCTCTATTAACTCGTCAACTCTTGGCATTGAGTATGCGTCAAACTTTGACATCTCATTTAACTTGCGGAAGTCGTTACAGAAACGTAATGACCCATCTGGTTTCGGAATCAATACAATGGGACTTGACCACTCACTTTTTGATTCTTCAATAATCCCAAGGTCTAGCATTTTCTTGACCTCCTCAGATATGGCTTGTCTACGAGCTTCAGGGACTCTGTAGGGTTTCAAGTGGACCCGAACCTGAGGCTCGGTCACAATGTCATGTTTTATTATACTAGTCTGTCCTGGCAGTTCTGAAAACACGTCTGTGTTTCTCTGCACAAACTCTTTTGTCTCCTGTTTCTGTGGCTTTGTGAGGGATTCTGACACATACACATCTGGGTTAAGACTATAGGGGGTACTTACTGCCACGAGGGTCTCTTTTTCTTTCCATGGCTTAATTAAGTTTACATGGTATAACTGCACTGTCTTCCTTTTACCTGGTTGGTAAACTTTATAATTTACATCCCCCACCTTTTCAATTATCTCATACGGCCCTTGCCATCTAGCAAGAAATTTGCTTTCTACGGTTGGCACTAAGACCAACACTCGATCACCAGAGTTAAAATTTCTAACTTTAGCAGTTCGGTTATACACCCTGCTCTGAGCATCCTGAGCTTGCTCCAAGTGTTCCTTAACTATCGGCATGACCGCAGCGATTCGGTCTTGCATCAACGTGACATGCTCAATTACACTCCTATAAGGTGTGGACTCTTGCTCCCAGGTTTCCTTGGCTATGTCCAGGAGACCACGGGGTTGTCTGCCGTATACAAGTTCAAAAGGAGAGAACCCTGTGGATGATTGAGGAACTTCACGTACAGCGAACATCAAATAGGGCAGAAGACAGTCCCAATCCTTCCCATCCTTACTAACCACCTTCCTCAACATGCCTTTTAATGTCTTATTGAATCTTTCCACAAGACAATCAGTTTGAGGGTGATATATAGAGGTACACAGGTGTTTAATTTTCAGCAGTTTACATAATTCCTTGGTGATTTTGGACATAAAGGGAGTTCCCTGATCGGTAAGGATTTCCTTAGGTAAACCAGTACGGGAAAACATGTAAAACAACTCTCTTGCAATGGCTTTTGAAGAGGAATTTCGCAAAGGGACTGCCTCAGGGTAGCGTGTGGCATAGTCCAACACCACTAGGATATATTGATGTCCTCTAGAGGATTTGACTAAAGGGCCGACCAGATCCATGGCAATTCTTTCAAAAGGGATCCCAATGATAGGCAAAGGCACCAGCGGACTCCTAAAATGTGGCATAGGAGCCGTTATCTGACACTCCGGGCAGGACTCGCAATACCTCTGAACTTCCGTATATACCCCCGGCCAGAAGAATCGTTGTAAGATACGCTCTCTGGTCTTTTCGCAACCTAGATGTCCACCCAGCACGTGTTTATGAGCCAGGTCCAACACCGTTCTACGATACGGTTGGGGTATCACCAGCTGTTCAACAACCTCCCCACGTATGTTATCTATCCGATACAGCAAATCCTGGTTAACCGCCATGTGTGGAAACACCTTATCGGCCCCTGGATGTTGAGGCACTCCATTTAATACCTTAGTATTTTCCCTGGCTTTTACCAATGTGGGATCGCTAAGTTGAGCAGTCCCAAAATTGTTACGTGATACATTTAACTCTGGTATCTCAGAAATTTCCTCCTGCTCATCTGTTTCACCAGCAAAAACAGCCTGAGGAAATTTATCAGGCTCAGTGGTCACCCCTACTGCTGGCACCTCAGCATCCTCGTTAAAGGGTTCTGGGCTAATCACAGCGCACACATTAATACCATCATTAACATTTACAGTGGAGGTTACATCTTTCTTCCTCCACAAGTCCCAGAACACTGGAAAGTCTCTCCCCAGGATCACACTGTGCATCAGGGACTTGACCACACCCACTTCATGGCAAGCGGTTCCACAGGAAGTCTCTAGAGTGACCAAAGCGGTGGAGTATTCTTTAGTGTCCCCATGAATGCACAGGACCCCTATACTATGTCCTCTGAATGTTCCAGGGTCTATCAGGCTGGCATGCACCAGGGTAACCAGACTACCAGAATCCAGCAAGGCACTCACAGTACACCCTTCCACTTTTACGACACACATTTGTTGTTCAGTCTCGTAAACCGTCTCAGCAGAACAAACAGGACGTGCAAACAAGGATATTCGCCTTGCTGCATCACACTCCATTGGCTCAGTAGTCAGGGGACAATTGGCAGCAATATGCCCAGGTCCATAACACCGCCAGCACTGTATGCGGCCCCGGTCCCCAACTTGAGACCCTGGTCTGGCCTTCAGTGTCTCTCTGGGATTTCTTCCCTCCGTCTGCTCCCCTTCTGAGCCACCTCCCTTAAAGACATTTCTCACCCCTCTAGTAAATGGAACAGTCTTACCGGGTGCTCCGCACGATTTGCTGTTCCTGGGGTTAGAACATCCAGGCGGTACTTCTTGGAGTAGATCCTGAGTAGCTCTGTACCTTTCAATCAGGTTCACCAGCTGTTCCGCATCTGTAGGATCTCCTTGACCGACCCAACGCTGAACTTTCGGTGGTAAGGAGCGGATGTATTTGTCAAGCACCACTCTCTCCATGATCTGCGCAGGGGTTGATTCCTCTGGCTGTAGCCATTTCCTTGCAAGATGGACAAGATCATACATTTGTGATCTGGCAGGTAGGTGTTCCACAAAAGTCCAGTTGTGCACCCGTCGAGCACGCACATTCATATTAACACCCAGACGGGCAAGGATCTCACCCTTCAGCTTCGAGTAATCCTTGGCATCCTGCTCATTGAGATCAAAGTACGCCTTTTGCGGCTCTCCGGTTAGGAAAGGTGCCACCACTGCTGCCCACTGATCTGAAGATAACTTCTCTCGTTCTGCCACTCGCTCAAACACCATGAGATAGGCCTCAACGTCGTCGGTGGGTGTCATCTTCTGCAGAGATGTCTGTACCGCTGCACGAGTGGTTTGGCGCAAACCATGAGGACCCGCTGACCTCTCCACTGAGGCCTGAATTTGGTCTTGCAAATGGCGATTAATTTGCTGCTGTTCTTTTAAGGCCAGTCTGTGGGCTTCACCCAGCAGAATATTGGTTTCAGCCTGTGCACGCATGGCTTCCTCGTGCACCATTCGCTGAGTCGCGCTGGCTTCTTGCAAAGCTGTGCTTATCTTCCCCTGGTTGATATTAGCCTGAATCAGCTGTTTAAGTATTTCATCCATTTTAACAGTCTCTTTTTCTAGCCCTGTTGCCGCCTTCACCCAAGACATACACTTCCAAGCACTCTCGGGGAGAAAAAAAAAATAGTGTTGTTGCCCCTAGCAACGATTTTCCACTTGGAGCAGCAAAAGTCCTTTTAAATAGGTGTATGTCTCTTTAAGACCGTGCCCGCATCGGCCACCATATGTGGGGGTTTAGCATCAGGAGAGGTTGGTACAGCGGTTTCTTAGTAGCCAGAGACAGGGACACCGTGCATTAAAGTTCATAACAGGGCTTTGCCTGTGTTTTATTCTTGTCAAAGAAACAGCCTCTTGTACAACAAGGCAAAATACAAAATAAATCCTGCTCCTCTGAGCACTAACTAAACAAGATATTATCTAACTATACCAAGTGCCTTCCTACCAGGCACTGGATACAAAGTAACACAGGTCTTTACTCACATAGAATACAGGCTACTCCAGACTTAGTAGTCTCCAGTCTGAGTCAGGGGTGAGACTCACACACACTGTGTCTGCACCTTTTTATATACAGGCTGCAGGTGCAGCTAATTGAGCAGCAGCCTTGTCCTACAAACAGAGATGGACTAGGGATTGGGGAACCCGCCCTGCTCTTCCCCAATCCAACTCCAGGCCCTTTTTCCGGCTTTTCCTTAAGCCGAGATTGGAAAGCTAGAGCTTTCTATTGCAAAAACTACTCATTCCCTGGAGCCTAGGATACATATGACAGGATTCTAGGGGAAATGTACCTTCCCTCAATGACTTTACCTGTCACTGTCTCACAGTGTATAGAGGCCCATTTCCAGCAACCATCACTCCAGTGTTCTAATGGTACATTGTGTTTGCTAACTGTGTTAGAAGGCTAATGGATGATTAGAAAACACTTGAAAACCCTTGTGCAATTATGTTAGCACCGCTGTAAACAGTTTTGCTGTTTAGAGGAGCTATAAAACTGACCTTCCTTTGAGCTAGTTGAGAATCTGGAGCATTACATTTGTGGGTTCGATTAAACTCTCAAAATGGCTAGAAAAAGAGAGCTTTCATGTGAAACTCGACAGTCTATTCTTGTTCTTAGAAATGAAGGCTATTCCATGCGAGAAATTGCCAAGAAACTGAAGATTTCCTACAACGGTGTGTACTACTCCCTTCAGAGGAGAGCACACACAGGCTCTAACCAGAGTAGAAAGAGAAGTGGGAGGCCCCGCTGCACAACTGAGCAACAAGACAAGTACATTAGAGTCTCCAGCTTGAGAAATAGACGCCTCACAGGTCCTCAACTGGCAGCTTCATTAAGTAGTACCCGCAAAATGCCAGTGTCAACGTCTACAGTGAAGAGGCGACTCCGGGATGCTGACCTTCAGGGCAGAGTGGCAAAGAAAAAGCCATATCTGAGACTGGCTAATAAAAGGAAAAGATTAATATAGGCAAAAGCACACAGACATTGGACAGAGGAAGATTGGAAAAAAGTGTTATGGACAGACAAATCGAAGTTTGAGGTGTTTGGATCACACAGAAGAACATTTGTGAGATGCAGAACAACTGAGAAGATGCTGGAAGAGTGCCTGATGCCATCTGTCAAGCATGGTGGAGCTAATGTGATGGTCTGGGGTTGCTTTGGTGCTGGTAAAGTGGGAGATTTGTACAAGGTAAACGGGATTTTGAATAAGGAAGGCTATCACTCCATTTTGCAACGTCATGCCATACCCTGTGGACAGCGCTTGATTGGAGCCAATTTCATCCCACAACAGGACAATGACCCAAAGCACACCTCCAAATTATGCAAGAACTATTTAGGGAAGAAGCAGGCAGCTGGTATTCTATCTGTAATGGAGTGGCCAGCGCAGTCACCAGATCTCAACCCCATAGAGCTGTTGTGGGAGCAGCTTGACCGTATGGTACGCAAGAAGTGCCCATCAAGCCAATCCAACTTATGGGAGGGGCTTCTGGAAGCATGGGATGAAATTTCTCCCGATTACCTCAGCAAATTAACAGCTAGAATGCCAAAGGTCTGCAATGCTGTAATTGTTGCAAATGGAGCATTCTTTGACGAAAGCAAAGTTTGAAGGAGAAAATTATTATTTCAAATAAAGATCATTATTTCTAACCTTGTCAATGTCTTGACTATATTTTCTAGTCATTTTGCAACTCATTTGATAAATATAAGTGTGAGTTTTCATGGAAAACACAAAATTGTCTGGATGACCCCAAACTTTTGAACGGTAGTTTATATATATATATATATATATATATATATATATATATATATATATATATAAAAATATTATAATCATCTATCTATCTATCTATCTATCTATCTATCTATCTATCTGTCTATCTATCTATCTATCTCATATCTCTCTATCTTTCTAGCAGCACACAAGAAAATGGCGACAGCACACTGCGAACACTAATGCCACCTAAGCCACTAAATATACATAAATATGCATTACTGCTAAATCTACTTACAATGAGGAGGTTCTTAGAGCAAATTTTGATCGAATTGTGTGAGCCCACCTGCCACGACAAGGCGACCTCTTTGAGGTGCGAACCTATGCTGCTCATACACCCAGAACTGGGACTAAACCTACATATTCTTGGGCAAGGTAGGAACTAGCATTAAACGAATTAAAATCACCCAGGGCAGAATGGGAGGAGTGCAGGATCAAAAAACGGATGCAGTCACTAACCCCACATATATGAATCACATAAACACAAAAGCTTGAACAGCACATTCCAACAAAATTTAAAAAAACGTGTATGCCGGTGCAAGAACACCTGTGACTGCAAATTTATACAGCACACAAGAAAATGGTGACAGCACACTGTGAACACTAATGCCACCTAAGCCACTAAATATAAATAAATATGCATTACTGCTAAATCTACTTATAATAGGGAGGTTCTTAGCGCACATTTTGATCAAATTGTGTTTTTCCCTCCTGCCACGGCAAGGTGTCCTTTATAGGTGGGGACCTATTCTGCACATACACTCAGAACTGGGACTAAGCCTACATATACAGTGAAGTAAATAAGTATTTGATCCCTTTCTGATTTTGTAAGTTTGCCCACTGTCAAGGTCATGAACAGTCTAGAATTTTTAGGCTAGGTTAATTTTACCAGTGAGAGATAGATTATATTAAAAAAAAACTTAAAATCACATAGTCAAAATTATATATATTTATTTGCATTGTGCACAGAGAAATAAGTATTTGATCCCCTACCAACGATTAAGAGTTCAGCCTCCTCCAGACCAGTTACCCGCTCCAAATCAACTTGGTGCCTGCATTAAAGACAGCTGTCTTAAATGGTCACCTGTATAAAAGACTCCTGTCCACAGACTCAATTAATCAGTCTGACTCTAACCTCTGCAACATGGGCAAGACCAAAGAGCTGTCTAAGGATGTCAGGGACAAGATCATAGACCTGCACAAGGCTGGAATGGGCTACAAAACCATAAGTAAGACGCTGGGTGAGAAGGAGACAACTGCTGGTGCAATAGTAAGAAAATGGAAGACATACAAAATGACTGTCAATCGACATCGATCTGGGGCTCCATGCAAAATCTCACCTCGTGGGGTATCCTTGATCCTGAGGAAGGTGAGAGCTCAGCCGAAAACTACACGAGGGGAACTTGTTAATGATCTCAAGGCAGCTGGGACCACAGTCACCAAGAAAACCATTGGTAACACATTACGCCGTAATGGATTAAAATCCTGCAGTGCCCGCAAGGTCCCCCTGCTCAAGAAGGCACATGTACAGGCCCGTCTGAAGTTTGCAAATGAACATCTGGATGATTCTGAGAGTGATTGGGAGAAGGTGCTGTGGTCAAATGAGACTAAAATTGGGCTCTTTGGCATTAACTCAACTCGCCGTGTTTGGAGGAAGAGAAATGCTGCCTATGACCCAAAGAACACCGTCCCCACTGTCAATCATGGAGGTGGAAACATTATGTTTTGGGGGTATTTCTCTGCTAAGGGCACAGGACTACTTCACCACATCAATGGGAGAATGGATGGAGCCATGTACCGTCAAATCCTGAGTGACAACCTCCTTCCCTCCACCAGGACATTAAAAATGGCTCGTGGCTGGGTCTTCTAGCACGACAATGACCCGAAACATACAGCCAAGGCAACAAAGGAGTGCTTCAAAAAGAAGCACATTAAGGTCATGGAGTGGCCTAGCCAGTCTCCAGACCTTAATCCCATTGAAAACTTATGGAGGGAGCTGAAGATCCGAGTTGCCAAGCGACAGCCTCGAAATCTTAATGATTTACAGATGATCTGCAAAGAGGAGTGGGCCAAAATTCCATCTAACGTGTGCAAACCTCATCATCAACTACAAAAAACGTCTGATTGCTGTGCTTGCCAACAAGGGTTTTGCCACCAAGTATTAAGTCTTGTTTGCCAAAGGGATCAAATACTTATTTCTCTGTGCACAATGCAAATAAATATATATAATTTTGACAATGTGATTTTCTGTTTTTTTTTTTTTAATATAATCTATCTCTCACTGGTAAAATTAACCTAGCCTAAAAATTCTAGACTGTTCATGTCTTTGAAAGTGGGCAAACTTACAAAATCAGCAAGGGATCAAATACTTATTTCCTTCACTGTATCTAGGGATGGTAGGAACCATTTTCTTGTGTGCTGTATACATTTGCAGTCAGAGGCATTCTTGCACCTGCATACACGTTTTGTTTCATTTTGTTGAAACGTGCTGTTAAAACTTTTGTGTTTATCTAGATAGATAGATAGATAGATAGATAGATAGATAGATAGATAGATAGATAGATAGATAGATAGATAGATAGATAGATAGACAGATAGATTGATAGATAGATGGATACACAGATAGATAGAAATATATTTATTGAAGGACAAAAAGGGGCGTGCGGGGGGAAAGCGCCGACGACAGGTATAGTATCTATCAGACCGACAGACAGATAGATAGATAGATAGATAGATAGATAGATAGATAGATAGATAGATAGATAGATAGATAGATAGATAGATAGATAGATAGATACACAGATAGATATAGATAGATAAATAGACAGACAGACAGATAGATAGATAGATATACAGACAGATATGAGATAGATAGATAGATAGATAGATAGATAGATAGATAGATAGATAGATAGATAGATAGAAATCTATTTATTGGAGGGAAAAAAGGGGGCAGGGGGTACTGCGAGAGGTGGGGCGGGGGGTGACACATTTACATTCAGTGGTGTTGACAGGAAATTAGACCTCTAAACTGAATGCCACAGCACACTCGACTAAATGGAAGTATTTCCTCTTTATTCCTCAATAGACCTCATTTATCAACACTGAATCAGAAAACCTGGTTGTGATTACCATAGCAACCAATCACCAAGGTCTAGCATAAAAATATATAGAATTTCACACAAAAACATTATATTTGCCTAATATAGTTGTGTAAAAGACACAACAATTTATGTAGACATGTAGGTCAAAGTTGAAAGTGCTGCCATCTCAGGATAGTCACGGTTGAAGATCATCTGTGTTTCAATGGATACAGTAAGGAAAGGCAAAAGGACCTGAACCAGACACAACCCACTTTGAAAGCCAGAATTGGAGTCCATGGAACTTGAATAATAAATCTCTTTACTGAATCTCAAGTTTATAATGTGTTTTGAGGTTTAACACCTCTTCATCAGATAAATTAGATATAGACTGACCATAAACATGCATCTTAAATAATAAAAATGGCGCTAAGAACGGCTACACCGAGGGGAGAATAATGTGGGAGTGTTCAGAGGCATCACAAGCATCATATTTTTTGCCCGGTGCCCCTTATCTCCAGACGATTGCAACATTCAACTGTATCTGCATCCTCAGGACGCGGACACAGTTAAATACTAAAGAGGAGCATGGTGGCGAGATGAACTCCTTACGCAGGGCGGCGTGATAACCTCATCACGCAAAGCGTCACGATACCCTTATCACTCAGGGTAGTGTGATGATGTCATTGCGACATCCTGCACCAAGCTGCAAACAGCTCATGACCTGTCCTGCAACTTAGTGTTGGAAGCCACGTGAAATGAGAGTTAGGTGAATATTGTATTTTTTTGGGGGGTCTGGGGCACTGTTACTAATGCGGAAACTCTTGGGGAGCATTATTACTAATGGGGATCACTCTAGGGGATCTTTAGTACTAATGGGGCACTCTAGGGAAGCACTATTAATAAAGGGGGCACCCTGGGGAGCTTTATTACTAATGAGGCACACTGAGGAAGCACTTCTACTAATAGGGGTGACTATTTGGGAGCTTTATTATTAATGGGGGCACTGGGGAAGCTTTATTACTAGGCATTCTGGGGGAGCTTTATCACTAATAAGGGCACTTTGAGAAAGCTTTATTACTAAAGGGGCACTTTGAGAATTTTTATTACAAATAGGGCGCTCTAGAGGCAGCACCACTACTGTGGGGGTACTCTGAGGGAGCACTTTTACTATGGTGGCACTCTGGCACAGTTACTTTTGGGGCACTGTAGGGGAGCATTAATACTGTTGGGAGCACTGCTTGGCACAGTATTATATCGGCTTAGCAAATATTATACATTTCTGGTCACTTAGTGGGCATTACTACTGTCAGGTGCAATATCGGCTTTGCACAATTATTTTAGGGAGCCACTATGTTAATCTACTTTTGGGAGCACTGTTTTCTTGGCACAATTATTTTTAAGGCACTATATGTGACACTAATTACTGTATGGGGCACTATCTGTGTCAGGTAGTATTTTCATGGGGGACTGTATGGCACTAATATTTCTGCAGTGCAGTATTTGTGGGCACTGGGCAGCACAGCAGGCACAGTATTGGGAGTAGCGGCAGGATGGCACTATTAAAGGGGGCAGAAGAATGGCATACTGCCGAATCTCATAAATATGGCGTTTGCTGCTAACACCAAAAAAACTATGTAATTGCATAAATAAATCTTTCCCTTTATCTCTCCCTGAATTAAACAAAATAACAGATTTTAACACTGGTTCGCCTCTTTGAAAAACGCATTCTCTACGTTAATAAACCGATCTAATGGTTTCCACTTCAGAAGACTGGACTATTTTCAGGGCTTTTTTTAAATTAATATTTTCTATTATCTGTCAGTCTCATCTGCCTTCAAGATGGGCAGCTGATCGATCAGGCCAGCCTGCTAGAGTACTGAGAAGCCAGATGAATCAGCTGTCAGGTCCAGCGTCAGCTAATATTAGGCAGCGCACTATTTATAGAGGCTCTGTCAGTAGTTTAATAATTGTGTCCCAAAACGTTTATTATTTATTAAGTTATGAGCTTTTTTCTAAATATGTAAATGAGCCTTTATTAGACAAGTGGGAGGTAACAGCAGCGATTCTCCTGAGGTGGAGCTACCTCTGTCCTATTAGCATAAAGCTGCTTCACACAGTGTGAGAGACTGAGGCTGGAGGGAAGGGGGATCACTTCAAACAGCCATATTTCGGGCTGTGGACCACCTAGAACAGTGGTTCTGGTGGAAGATATGAAGAGGAGATTCTAATCTTTCATATGACAAGGATCACAATTCTAGATGTGACACAATCGGAGATATCGCCAGTTGAAAACACAGTCGGGAATGGAAGCTGTATACTATATGATCAGGCTGTGTTAAAGGGCAGGGACGGGGGAGAAGCTGTATGCTGATTGGACAGCGTCATGCAGAAAACATTACACCGCCCAGAGTGAAAAGAAAGAGTTTATCTATGTACATCCGTAATGGAATTATATCTGCTTGTCAGTGTAGTTCCATTGTTTGAACCCTGGTTCTACTGGATTTGGTAAGGAATAAAACAGTGCTTTCTGGTTTAACTTTTACTAGTACTGCAGGATTTGTCATTTGCTTTATAGTTTATCTTGTTCTTGTGCTGCTGGATTTTTTACGTGCTTTCAGTTTTACCTTTTACTTGTCCTGCTGGATTTATGACGTGTTTTTTGGTTTACCTTTTACTTTTCAGGTACCGTTCTCCTCGTACTGCTAGTCAGCCACTGTCCAGTGGTTATCCTGATATTCCATAGGTTCTAACAAGGATAGCTCAGGGATACTAGGAGGTTTCTGATAGCGGGATCGCTCCTATGAGGGCGGCAGTCCCGTTTTAGGTAGGACTCCTCTACAGTTAGGCTTCGTTCACATCTGCGTCAGGCCTCCGTTCTGACTTTCCGTCGGGGCTTTCCGTCGGAACGGAGCCCTGACTGACACATCTGGAAACCATTGGCACCATTTAAACCTATGGTTTCCGTTTGTGTCAGTTAGGGTCCCATTCCAACGGAAAGCTCTGACCCTCGCGCAGATGTGAACGAAGCCTGAGGGTTGTTTTAGGGTTTTCTCTGTGGACCTCAGAGGTTGCTTACAAGGTAGCTTGCACCAAGTCTGAATGCATTGCGTTTTTGAGTTTAGCAGACCGTAACATTATCACTTTTTTTAAAAAAGTTTCCATGAAATGCTGACACATCAATGTGAATAACAACCTTACAAAACATGTAGAAATTATCCTTACCCCAACAACCCAACCCTAATGTGTAAACAAAAGGAGGTGAAAAAATAAAATAAAATTCTAAACCTAAAAAATGCAATTACACCACCAAGACCTGCCTTTCCTAAGTCCATGTAAGAGATCCAAGGATTCCATTCATAATAAAGTTTTTGGTTCTTGAATTAGACCTGAAATACAATCTTTTATACAACATGACCCTATTCACCTAGTCTTTTTCACTCCTAGAACAATGGTGGGTTGTTTAAAACATCAATTACAGAATATTAACAATCTATCTAAAAGCAATAATTGCAAAAGTAAACCAGGATTGCTCAGCGGAGATTTGCTTTTCAGCGGATCAAAATCCTTTAACATGCACAACACTGCATTATCAGGAGTCACATAGCCAAAAACTAAACCATAGCAATACATCCATCCAGTATCTGTGCAACTTTGGACACTATAATAACAATAAGGGCCAGCATTAGGTAGTAAACATTTCAAACAAGCAAATGTACTAGCAAGTTGGCATTTATAACAAAAACTCTGGAGCATAATATAATTTATGGTCTTTCATAAAATGTGAATTGTGATGTGCAGCATTTTGTGAAACTCTCGTAGTTCAACTATAGACATTCTCAGTTTACCCCCACATTCTCCCTTGGTTCCCATTTTTTCTTGCTCTTGTGAACATGTGTTTTATGAAAACCATTTTAAATTATTTTATATAAAGCAGATATTAAACCTTTTCTGCTTATTTAATAAAGTGTATATTTGAAATTCTTTTGTTTTGAATTTAGATTTTGTTTTAAATTTGAAAAATGTGCATAGTGTATATAATAATGTCCTAGAAGAGAACCTTACCTTTGCAGGAGTTCAAAGGACTTTAGGTACCCATTTACAAAAAGTTGTCAAATTTTACTAACAAAACATATATTTATTACTAGTATTGAACTGCGGTATAGAGAGAGAGAGAAAAAATGTTTGTAATCCCTCAATATTCTTAACGATGTCCATTATTTTATGTTGCAATTTATGTATTAACCTATCCTTGGGTAGACGATGCCTTCAAAATCTAGACTCCAGTAACCCAAATATATTACTAAGCTTACATTTCCCTGCTTTAGTCAAAAATTCAAAATGTCTATTTTAAGAGCTTTACAAGAAGTCTGGAAGTCAGTTTTCTTGGTATTAGGTAGCATGCAGCCAGGGCCACATCTGCCATTAGGCGAGATGAGCCGCTGGCCTCTGGCGGCAGAGTACAGCAATTCTAAGGGGGCGGCACTGCAGCCCGACTCCAATTTCAGGTATTAGCAGCTGTATTATGTGCTGCTATCTTAATAAAACGTCCTGTGCTACCTTAAAAGTTCCCCCTCCAGCCCCCCTTCCCTACTCTTCACACAAATTTCTTCTACTGCTGTAATATGATACAGCTCGTCAGTCGGGACATGAAGGAGGGGGCGGGGGAGAGTGTCTGCAGACACAGTGTCGGGGTGGGAGCAGGAGATGTGCTAGAGTGAAGACTCTCATCCCATCAAGCTGCTTAACTGCTTGACCTCTACCACTATCCTACAGTAAGTGCATGTGTGTAGATGTGTACTTTATACATACCTCCCAACCCTCAAGTATCGCAAAGAGGGACAACCGATGCGGCGCACATAGCAATTTTTTTCCTTTTAAGCCACATCTCTAATCCCGCCCAATCCCAGCCCATACACACCCGCTTCAGCCCACAGAGTATCATGCTCCCATTGTGCCCCCCACACAGTGTAATGCCAAATAGCTACCCCAACACAGTATAATGCCCTCTAACTGCCACCATACAGTATAATGACCACATAGCTGCCACCATACAGTATAATGCCCCCATAGCTGCCAACATACAGTATAATGCCCCCATAGATGCACCTATACATTATGAAGCCAACACAGATGCCCCATACAGTATAATGCCCCTTTAGCTGCCACCATACAATATAATGCCCACTTAGTTGCCCTCATACAGTATAATGCCCCCTTAGCTGCCTGTAGTGCCAGTGCCCACATATAAAGTGCCAGTGCCCATGTAGATAGTGGCACAGTGCCCGTTTATATAATACCACACACAGTACCCATGTGGATAGCACAAGTGTCCCCTGTAGATAGTGTCACACTGCCCATGTAGATAGTGCCACCCCCCTTAAAGATAGTGCCACACCCCATATGGATAGTGCTACCCCCCTGAAGCCATTGGGACTCTCTCTAGGGGCGGAATCCCCAGCCAGGGCATCAGTCATGCTGTGGCCAAGTATTCCGCTCGAGGAGGAGCCCCTGATGTTACTGTCCATTTATGGGCAGTGACGTCAGGGTTATCTTCTAGGAGCGGAATCCCCGACCAGAGCATCGGCAACGCTCTAGCCGGGGATTCCGCTCTACAAGGAGCCACTGACCATCTGCAATGCTCTGGCCTGGGATTCCACTCCAGGAGCAGCCACTGACGTCAATGTCCATATATGGACAGTGACACTAGGGATTCCCTCTAGAAGTGGAATCTCCAGCCAGGCAGGAGCCACTGACATCACTCACTGTCCATATATGTACTAATGCTGAAGCTGGGAGCTGACGATTCCTTACTTCAGCATTGGGTTCAACTGTATCTGCATCCTGAGGACACAGATACAGTTGACACCGGGAGTCTGGGACGTACTAACGACCGCCGGGGACAGCAGGGCCCCACCCGAAATTCGGGACTGTCCCGCTGAATCCGCGACGGTTGGGAGGAATGCTTTATATGTGTGTATATTAAGTGTGCATGTAATATGCATATTAGTGTATGTCTGTTATATAATGTGTGTATTAAGAGCAGTGTTTGTGATATATACATGTATATAAAGAGTGTATATGTGTGTGTGTGTGTGTGTATGTGTGTGTATATGCATGTGTGTGTACATATGTGTCTGTGTATGCGTGTGTGTATATGTGTGTGTGTGTGTGTGTATATATATATGCGTGTGTGTGTATATATGCGTGTGTGTATGCCTGTGTGTATATAAAAATGTGTGTATATAAGCATGCGTGTGTATATATGCGTGTGTGTGTGTGTGTATATATGCGTGTGTGTATATATATATGCGTGTGTATATATATATATACATATGCGTGTGTGTATATATGTGTGTGTATATGCTTGTGTGTATATAAGCTTGCATGTGTATATGCTTGTGTGTATATAAAAATGTGTGTATATATATGTGTGTGTATATATGTGTGTGTGTGTAAATATGCGTATGTGTGTATATATGTGTGTATATAAGCATGTGTATATATATATATGCGTGTGTGTGTATATATGTATGTCTGTATATATGCGTATGTGTATGAATGTGTGCGCGTGTATATATGCGTGTGTGTATCTATGCGTGTGTGCATTCAGAACTCTATAGTTGTATTTATTTCACTGGTACAGTATATGGAGGCATTAGGGTTCAGACACATTTAGTAGCCGCTGTCTTACAATGATACAGCTGCAAACCGCGCCAACATGCTGCATTCCCACAAGTCAGCACAGCTTTCAAATGATTGTTAATGTCCATGCATTTTTTTGCAGACATTAACAATTATTTGAAAATCGCACCGATTTGTGGTAAAACGGAATGTGCTACGTGTTGTACTGGACAATTGTTGTTACGATGTGATTGTTTGCATTAAACCATTGTTTCTCATGGTGCGGTACACGTACCACAAAAGGTACATGCTGCACCCACAGTGGGTACGTGTTTAGCACAAACCATTAGGGTAGGAACACACTAGGCACAATCAGGACGAATACGCTGTGTAAAACTACACACCGTATCAGCCCTGGTAGCAGCAAGGAACTCCGTCCGAAAAGCCGCACCAAATTGTGGTGCGGTTTTTGGGGCAGTATGACCGCTGTGGAAGTCCCGCAGCAATAATAAAAAAAATAGTTTCAACTTACCCACCCGTAGTCATGGTGACGCGTCTCTCCCTCTCTTTTGAGCGCAGTCCGTCCTCCTGTGATGACGCTATAGTCCATGTGACCACTGCAGCAGTCACGTGGGATGAAACGTCTTCCGAGGAGGCCGAGCTACCCTCAGAAGAGAGGATCGCGTCGCTAGGACTATGGGCAGGTAAGTATGAACTTTATTTATTAATCTCAAATTAAAAATATATAATTTTTTTTTATTCACGTTTTTTGCGGTAAAATCGTAGCATTTCCACTGCAAACGTCGCAACACAAAGCACATTGTTGTGGGTTTTACCATCCCATTGAATTCAATGAGGAAAACGTGCTACAGAAGAGCAGCAATTCCGCAGCAGTAATTGACATGCTGCAGCGTCAAAAACCGCATCGCAGGTCAATTTAGTTATTTTTCGGCTGATTTTTTCCGCTGAGGTTTGTTTAAAGAGGCTCGGTCACCACATTATAAGTGTCCTATCTTGTACATAATATGATCGGTGCTGTAATGTAGATTACAGCAGTGTTTTTTATTTAGAAAAACTATCATTTTTGACGGAGTTATGACCTATATTTGCTTTATGCTAATGAGTTTCTTAATGACCAACTGGGCATGTTTTACTTTTTGACCAAGTGGGCGTTGTGGAGAGAAGTGTATGACGCTGAGCAATCAGCGTCATACACTTCTCTCCATTCATTTACACAGCACATAGCGATATAGCTATATCGCTATGTGCAGCCACATAAATACACTATAAGGGTATGTTCACACGATGAGAGGCATTTACGTGTGAAAAGACAGACTGTTAACAGCTGCCTCGTTTCACACGTAAATGCTCCTCCTCGCATTTTGCGAGCCGTCTGAGACGCTCGTAAATCTTGAGCTGTGCTTCATTGAGTTCAATGAAGAACAGCTCAAATTACGTGGCAAAGAAGTGTCCTGCACTTCTTTGCCGAGGCAGTCCATTTACGCGTCGTCGTTTGACAGCTGTCAAACGACGACGCGTAAATTACAGGTCGTCTGCACAATACGTCGGCAAACCCATTCAAATGAATGGGCAGATGTTTGCCGACGTATTGTAGCCCTATTTTCAGGCGTAAAACGAGGCATAATACGCCTCGTTTACGCCTGAAAATAGGTCGTGTGAACCCAGCCTTACGTTACTACAGTGTCCTGACAATGAATATACATTACCTCCAGCCAGGACGTGATGTGTATTCAGAATCCTGACCACTTCTCTGCACTTCTCTGTGATTAACAGCATAGCAGGCGTAGTCTCGCGAGATTATACTGTAAGCTGTCATTTACAGCGAGATCTCGCTGTACTGTGTTGTAGTCTCACACAGACGCTACAGAAGTGGTCAGGATTCTGAATAGACATCACGTCCTGGCTGGAGGTAATGTATATTCATTGTCAGGACACTGCAGTAATGTTAGTGTGTGTGTGTATGAGGCTGCAGAAAGCGATATCGCTATATGCAGAGTAAATGAATGGGGAGAAGTGTATGACGCTGATTGGTCACTGATTGGTCAGCGTCATACACTCCTCTGTACAATGCCCACTTGGCCAAAAAGTAAAACACGCAAAGTTGTTCATTAAGAAACTCATTAGCATAAAGCTATTATTGGTCATAACTCCGTCAAAAATGATTGGTTTTCTAAATAAAAAGCCCTGCTGTAATCTACATTACAGCTCCGATCACATCATGTACAATATAGGCCACTTATAATGTGGTGACAGAGCCTCTTTAAATCTCACCCACACTGCTGTTACTGTTTTACGATGTGGATTTCCCGCCATGGAATCCGTTGTTGAAAATCCGCAGTGTCTACGCTGTGTGTGTTCCAGGAGGCCAGGCTGCACTCAGAATAAAGAAAACATTGCCATTAATTCGTGCAGCTAAGTTGAAACCATTTTTTTTTTTTTTTACTATTACTGCGGGATTTCAATATTGGTGGCCCACTACTGAATTTATCTGCAGACATCTTCAACTTCGCATACTACTGATATGGGTAGGGGTGCCCAGGGACAGCTTTGACAAGTGCTGCAGCAGACTGAGAAAACATGTGCAACAGACAGAAATGTGAATGTATTTCTTGGTCCTGGAGCTAAAAATAAATAGTGCTTATATTTTTAGATAGACAAGAAAAGCAAAAACACTGTTTGTCTGTGGCCTCATGGGCACAGGGCTCTTTCCTGCCTGCATAACTATCTGTATTTATGGATGTGTTTGCTTTTCTTAAAACCTTGTGCAATCATTACACAGCAGAGATAGTGCAACATGTAAATTTGGTTTATTGATGTAGGACTAAACTGAAAGATTCTGCAATGCAGCTATTTGTGTGTACCCTTTTTTAGAACTATAAGGTTAAAGCCACACGGTGCGGCCCTGACACGGTCGCAACGCGGCCATCAACCACGCCGGCACCATGTTCGGTGCGGCTGTCAAATAGCCTGTTAGTGGCCGCACGTTAATGCGGGTAAACCGTCCCTTTATCTGCACAATAAAAGAGTTGGAACGCGGCCTTACTATTCTACAGGGTGGGCCATTTATATGGATACACCTAAATAAAATGGGAATGGTTGGTGATATTAACTTCCTGTTTGTGGCACATTAGTATATGGGAGGGGGGAAACTTTTCAAGCTGGGTGTTGACCATGGCGGCCATTTTGAAGTCGGCCATTTTGTATCCAACTTTAGTTTTTTCAATGGGAAGAGGGTCATGAGACACATCAAACTTATCGAGAATTTCACAAGAAAAACAATGGTGTGCTTGGTTTTAACGTTACTTTATTCTTTCATGAGTTATTTACAAGTTTCTGACCACTTATAAAATGTGTTCAAAGTGCTGCCCATTGTGTTGGATTGTCAATGCAACCCTCTTCTCCCACTCTTCACACACTGATAGCAACACTGCAGAAGAAATGCTAGCACAGGCTTCCAGGATCCGTAGTTTCAGTTGCTGCACATCTCGTATCTTCACAGCATAGAGAATTGCCTTCAGATGACCCCAAAGATAAAAGTCAAAGGGGGTCAGATCAGGAGGCATTTCTTCTGCGGTGTTGCTATCAGTGTGTGAAGAGTGGGAGAAGAGGGTTGCATTGACAATCCAACACAATGGGCAGCAGCAATAGAAAAAAGGAGGATTTTGGATCCAGCGTAGATTAGTGGAATAAAATGGAACAATGTTCCAAGTTTAATGAAATTCGTAGATTAAAAAAGGAAAAAACCAGGATGGAAGGTTGGGAGTGTGCAATCCTGGTAGTGTGAGGAAAAAAAAAATCAATAATGAATGAAGCCTAGGCTTGAATTTTGCACCAAATAATAATTTTGACATCTTTCATACTATCCTTGATGTCAATAAATTTGTCAGAAATCTTACAATCAAACGACATTTTCTCACTTCTGACCAACAATCTACAACTCAAGACTCTATCTCATCTTCATCATCAAGTCCCACCACAAGAGACCATAGAACATTGTCTGAGACTTCTACCCTTACACCGTATTCCTCAAACAGTGAACAAACCAATCTGGTTGAAGATATCTCAATGAACTCAAGTTACAATTCAATGGAGAATATTCATTCATGTGATATACCACCACAAACTACTAGTGACCAACCTCTAGCGTTCTCTTCCTTTCAGGAACTTCAAACAATTGCTAGTTTGGATAGTCTTCTCAGAGACAATTCTAACCCAGCAACCAACACTGTAAACACATCAAGCAATTTCTCTACAACCAATACAAAATATTATCCTGTTCAATCAAGAACTGATTCAATGAACACTTTTCAGACAGTAGTGGAAAAAGAACTCCTAACCTTGTCCAACAAAGTTAACCAATCCAAACACAAATCCAACCTTTCTCAGAGATTAAAAAACGCAGTGAAATCACTTCAAAAAAATAAACAAATCACAATCAAAATGGCTGACAAGGGAGGAGGTATAGCTGTCATGGATAAATCCGACTATAAAGCATCGTTACTAAATCTTCTATCAGACGAACAGACATATAGAAAACTCAACGACAACCCCACGGAAAAAATCCAAACAAAACTAAAACACCTGCTGGATGAAGGTCACAACAATGGACATATCAATCAGAAAGAATTAAAATACATCTACGTCGAACAGCCGATTATACCCATAATACATGCCCTCCCCAAAATTCATAAACAGATAAAACCTCCACCTATGCGTCCGATTGTGTCAGGTATTGGCTCCATTTTAGAAAAATTATCTGAATGGCTGGATACACTACTACAGCCACTAGCCCAGCAAACCCCAGCATTTTTGAGAGACACACGAGACGTCCTATGCTCGTTTCAACATAAAACGTGGAAAAAAGAATACTCATGGCTCACCTGTGATGTAGTATCATTATATACCTCGATTCCTCACCAGACAGCATACAGTGCTTTAGAATATCATTTAGCCACTCACAGTCCATATACAAAAAATTTCCAAAAATATATCTTGCAGGTATTGATGTTTCTCATGACTCATAATTATTTCCAATTCAACAAACAATTCTACCTACAACTCAGCGGGGTCTCCATGGGAGCTAAATTTTCCCCATCAATAGCCAACCTAGTGATGGCATGGTGGGAGGAACATACCATCTTCTCCACCAATAATCCTTATGGACACCAAATTGAATGGTATAAAAGATACATCGATGATTTACTGTTTATCTGGACAGGAGATGTCTCAACCATCCCAAAATTCCTTGATAATGCTCACAATCTAAAATTTACCCATGGCCATAACGAAACTGATATTGTGTTTTTAGATCTAGAACTAAAAGGATCAGAAGGCCAAATTATCGAATCCAAATCCCATCGGAAACCGACTTCCGCCAATACCATATTGCATGCAAACAGTAACCACTCGAAAAGAACAATCACAAACATCCCTGTAGGAGAAATGCATCGGGCGAGAAGAAATTGTAGTTCTGATAAACAATTTAATGTTGAACAAAAACAAATACACTCCAGATTAAAAAACAGAGGCTACTCAAATTGGTCACTTCATAGAGCTAATACCATCACAGCCAAATTAGAAAGAAGTCATCTACTGTGTGAATCCAAGAAATCCAGAGAACCTAACCATCATGTTCCAACTCTAATATTACAGCAAAGCAACCAATTTTCTGAAATTAAACATATAATAAACAAATACTTACCAATTCTACTTGATGATGACAATCTACGTTCCATCCTCCAAGAAGGTGTCAGAATAGTTGCACGTAAGGCTCCATCCCTCGGTAGCTCCCTCTCTCCTTCATTTTTTTCATCAGATGAAACAAAAACGACCTGGCTAGAAAGTAAAGGCTTCTATAAATGCGGGCACCACCCATGCAAAACCTGCTCTTATGCTCACCCCAGTAAAACTTTTACCAATGCAGACAACACAACCACTTTTACAGTGCAAAATTATATAAACTGTAATTCAACTGCGGTTATTTATACTATCGAATGCACAGAATGTAAACTAAAATATGTTGGATGTACAAGCAGAAAATTCAAAATCAGAATACTAGAGCACTTAAGCTATATCCGCAACCAGAATATCGTTAATACCTCCAATGCAGCCAAGCATTTTATATATCATCACAACAGAGCAACCAAATCCTTCCAATGTCAAGCCATCGAAAAAGTACATCTACCTAAAAGAGGGGGAGACCTACAACACAAAATCCATCAACGCGAAGCGTATTGGATTTTCATGTTAAATACCCGTTTCCCCAGTGGTCTCAACATAAGAAATGATCTGAGTCTTCATTATTAACATACATTCTGATATACAGACGTTACAATTTCTATAAATTTTCTACATGATAACATACCAACCTATGTACTTACACAAATAACATGATACATAATGGTCATCTCACAAATATGTAACTAATTATAACAATTTTCGTTTCTCCATCGGTTAATTCAAACACTCAGTCTACCAATTCTTTATGTCCAGGTCCGTACTATTTTTAACAATGTATCGTGCATGTTATAGATTTCTTGCATCTTTACATTTTTTAAAACAAATCACCAAACCAACTATACATATCACTGTGCATATATAATCTGTCCTTTCTTTCTTTAAAAATTATAAATTTCAAGATAGCTTTTACCTTTCACGTGGTATCTACATCATATACTGACCTTCCAAACAAAAAATAGATATTCTGGTTATACTATTACGACTAAACTGAGATTGTCAACCTAACAATGATATTTAACACGCCTCCAGCTTATCCCCTAAAAAAGAACCTTCACATAAACAAACATTTTTACGTTTCAATACACAAATCTTAAATATACTATTATATCACACCTCAACACTCTTGTTATAGTCAATTATTACAGATATCAAGTCATATTCTTCTCCTCTTATATCCACTCATTGAACTCACCTTCCAACTTGGCATCTGCTTCCAACTGCTGCTACGTCTCCGGAGTGCGTTCCAAGGTTACTATGCACTGTGGAACGCAAACACAAATAATCACCCAGTGAACCGGAAGTCATGTCTCCCGACAAATCAGAGCCAAATATATCTATATTACTTCGACTAAAGCCATGATACACTATGTCTCCAAAAATAAACAATTCAACTATTCCTAATATTATGGCTTATCCCCAATTCACATGTGTGATCTAGTTGTTAAATATGTATATTAATCTAATAACATTAGGTTACGAAATAGAGATTCAGGGGAAAGGCAATCAAATTTACTAGCAACACCTGTAAACAGGGATATATATCTCAGTCAAACAAACCAGAAGGTCAGCATCAGCCATGACTAAGGACGCGTGTAGCGTCTGAAACGCGTAGGCTTCATTCATTATTGATTTTTTTTTCCTCACACTACCAGGATTGCACACTCCCAACCTTCCATCCTGGTTTTTTCCTTTTTTAATCTACGAATTTCATTAAACTTGGAACATTGTTCCATTTTATTCCACTAATCTACGCTGGATCCAAAATCCTCCTTTTTTCTATTGCTGTCTACCTATCGTGTGCCGACACGAGGATCCGTGCGAGAAGATCTGAACTATACATATAAGGTGAGCTGGAGGTCTCTTTCTCTATACAATGGGCAGCACTTTGAACACATTTTATAAGTGGTCAGAAACTTGTAAATAACTCAAGCACACCATTGTTTTTCTTGTGAAATTCTTGATAAGTTTGATGTGTCACATGACCCTCTTCCCATTGAAAAAACTAAAGTTGGATACAAAATGGCCGACTTCAAAATGGCCACCATGGTCAACACCCAGCTTGAAAAGTTTCCCCCCTCCCATATACTAATGTGCCACAAACAGGAAGTTAATATCACCAACCATTCCCATTTTATTTAGGTGTATCCATATAAATGGCCCACCCTGTATATT
This sequence comes from Rhinoderma darwinii, assembly GCF_050947455.1. NCBI lineage: Eukaryota > Metazoa > Chordata > Amphibia > Anura > Rhinodermatidae > Rhinoderma > Rhinoderma darwinii. The sequence continues at coordinate 288,442,619 of NC_134690.1, read as the reverse complement.
AAGGTCCTTGTAAAGGATCTGCCAGGCACAGCTTCGGGGTTAACTCCCATAGGTAATCAGTCTGCACCTGAATCTACGTCTCTGAGACTGACTCCATCTTCCACCACTCAGGATGGCAGGCTTAGGAGTGGGAGAGCCTATCGCAGCCTGGCCAGACGGAGCTAGCTCCCGCCCTCTGTCTATTTATACCTGCCTTTCCTGTTCCTTCTTTGCTTGTGATTCTTTTCGTGTGGTTTCCTGGCCCAGCTACAGCTCCTAACTATTTGATCCTGCTCCATACTGACCCTGGCTTACTGACTACTCTCCTTCTCTGCGTTTGGTACCTCGTGCTGTCCTGGTTTGACTTGGCTCGTTCACCACTCTGGTTGCTCACGGTGTTTCCGTGGGCAACTGCCCCTTTCCCTTTGCTTTGTATTCCCTTGTATGTTTGTCTCGTGCACTTACTGAGCGTAGGGACCGCCGCCCAGTTGTACCCCGTCGCCTAGGGCGGGTCGTTGCAAGTAGGCAGGGACAGAGTGGCGGGTAGATTAGGGCTCACTTGTTCGTTTCCCTACCCCCGTCGTTACATAATCACAAGCCCATACCTAGTCTACCCTGGTGCCTGACACCACTATGGACCCCCTTGAGACCCTGGCTCAGCAAATGCAGGGTCTCTCCCTACAGGTCCAGGCCCTGGCTCAGAGGGTCAACCAGCCTGATGCTACCTTGGTAGTTCCCCTCACCTCACCTCTTGAACCCCACCTCAAGTTGCCCGACCGGTTCTCAGGGGACCGGAGGGCTTTTCTCTCCTTTCGGGAGAGTTGTAGGCTTTACTTTCGCTTAAAGCCTCATTCCTCAGGTTCTGAGAACCAGCAGGTGGGTATAATTATGTCCCGGCTCCAGGAAGGGCCCCAAGAGTGGGCCTTCTCCTTGGCTCCTGACGCCCCTGAACTTTCCTCCGTTGATCGTTTCTTTTCTGCTCGCGGACTCAATTATGACGAGACTGACAGGACTGCCTTTGCCGAGAGTCAGCTGGTGACCTTACGTCAGGGTAAGAGACCTGTTGAGGAGTATTGTTCTGACTTTAGGAAGTGGTGCGTAGCTTCTCGGTGGAATGACCCTGCCTTAAGGTGCCAGTTTAGGTTGGGTCTGTCGAATGCCCTGAAAGACCTGCTAGTTAGCTATCCCTCTTCTGACTCCCTAGACCAGGTTATGGCTTTAGCGGTATGACTTGACCGACGTCTCAGGGAACGACAACGTGAACGTTTATGTGTTTTCTCCTCCGACTCCCCCATGATGCCTCCCGAGGTTCCGTTGCTTCGTTCCTCCCCGGAAGACTCAGAGGTACCTATGCAACTCGGGGCCTCCGTGTCCCCCCAACAATGTAGAGATTTCCGCAGGAAGAATGGTCTCTGCTTCTACTGTGGGGATGACAAGCATCAAGTGAACAACTGTCCTAAGCGTAAGAATGCAGCCGGAGAACTTCCGCGCCTAAGTGATCATCGGGGAGGTCACTTGGGCGCACAGGTATTTCCCGTAAATATGAAACGTAATAAGATCTTGCTTCCCTTTCAGGTCTCTTTTGGTGGTAGGTCTGCTACCGGCAGGGCCTTCGTGGATTCAGGGTCCTCTGCTAATATCATGTCTGTGGAATTTGCTATGTCTCTTGCTATGCCTTTCATTGATTTGCCTAAACCTGTCCCGGTAGTGGGTATCGACTCCACTCCTCTTGCTAATGGTTATTTTACACAGCATACCCCTGGTTTTGAACTCCTTGTTGGCTCCATGCATTTGGAGCAGTGCTCTGTACTGTTGATGCAGGGATTATCGTCCGATTTGGTTTTAGGCCTTCCCTGGTTGCAGTTGCATAATCCCACGTTTGACTGGAATACTGGGGAGCTGACCAAATGGGGTAATGAATGTTAGACGTCATGTTTTTCTGTTAATTCTATTTCTCCCCCTGAGGAGGTGAACACGCTACCTGAGTTTGTTCAGGACTTCGCTGATGTTTTCTCTAAGGAGGCCTCCGAAGTGTTACCTCCTCATAGAGAATACGATTGCGCTATCGAATTGGTACCAGGAGCAAAGCTTCCTAAGGGTAGGATATTTAATCTTTCTTGTCCCGAACGTGAAGCCATGAGAGAGTATATCCGGGAATGCCTGGCCAAGGGTTACATTCGCCCCTCTACTTCTCCGGTAGGTGCTGGCTTCTTCTTCGTAGGGAAGAAGGATGGTGGTCTTAGGCCATGCATTGACTACCGTAACCTGAATAAGATCACTCTAAGGAACCAGTATCCCCTTCCTTTGATTCCTGATCTCTTTAATCAGGTTCAGGGGGCCCAATGGTTCTCTAAGTTTGATCTACGGGGGGCATATAAACTTATCCGCATCAAAGAGGGGGATGAGTGGAAGACTGCGTTTAACACGCCTGAAGGTCATTTCGAATACCTCGTCATGCCCTTTGGGTTGTGTAATGCTCCGGCGGTCTTCCAGAATTTCATAAATGAGATTTTGAGAGATTACCTGGGGATATTTCTTGTAGTGTACCTTGATGACATACTTGTGTCTTCCAAGGACTGGTCCTCCCACATTGAGCATGTCAGGAAGGTGCTCCAGGTCCTTCGGGAAAACAAACTGTTTGCAAAAACTGAAAAATGTGTGTTTGGGGTACAGAAGATACCATTTTTGGGTCAAATCCTCACTCCTCATGAATTCCGCATGGACCCCGCCAAGGTTCAGGCTGTGGCGGAATGGGTCCAACCTACCTCCCTGAAGGCGTTACAGTGTTTTTTGGGGTTCGCTAATTATTACAGGAGATTTATTGCTAACTTCTCGGTCATCGCTAAGCCTCTTACGGACCTCACTCGCAAAGGTGCTGATCTCCTCCACTGGCCTCCTGAGGCTGTCCAGGATTATGAGGTCCTTAAGAAGTGCTTTATCTCGGCCCCGGTGCTGGTTCAGCCCAACCAAATGGAGCCATTTATCGTGGAAGTTGACGCATCCGAGGTGGGAGTGGGCGCTGTCTTGTCCCAGGGTACCAGGTCCCTCACCCATCTCCGTCCCTGTGCCTACTTCTCCAGGAAGTTTTCGCACACTGAGAGTAACTATGATATTGGCAACCGCGAACTCTTAGCCATTAAATGGGCATTTGAAGAGTGGCGCCACTTCCTGGAGGGGGCTAGGCACCAGGTAACGGTCCTTACCGACCACAAGAATCTGGTTTTCCTAGAATCTGCCCGGAGGCTAAACCCGAGACAAGCTCGATGGGCGCTATTTTTTACCAGATTCAACTTTTTGGTTACTTATAGGGCTGGGTCTAAAAATATTAAGGCCGATGCACTGTCGCGTAGCTTCATGGCCAGCCCTCCTTCGGAGGAAGATCCTGCTTGTATTTTGGCCCCCGGTATAATCATTTCTTCTATTAATTCTGATTTAGTCTCTGAAATTGCGGCTGATCAAGGTTCAGCTCCCGGGAACCTTCCTGAGGACAAGCTGTTTGTTCCCCTGCAATACCGGCTAAGGGTACTTAGGGAAAATCATGACTCCGCACTATCTGGTCATCCAGGCATCGTGGGTGCCAAACACCTCATTGCCAGAAACTATTGGTGGCCTGGGTTGCCTAAAGACGTTAAGGCCTACGTCGCCGCTTGTTAGGTTTGTGCTAGGTCCAAGACTCCCAGGTCCCGACAGGCGGGCTTACTACGTTCGTTGCCCATTCCCCAGAGACCTTGGACACATATCTCCATGGATTTTATCACCGATTTGCCTCCATCCCAAGGCAAGTCGGTGGTGTGGGTGGTAGTAGACCGCTTCAGTAAGATGTGCCACTTTGTGCCCCTCAAGAAACTACCCAACGCCAAGACGTTAGCTACCTTGTTTGTCAAACACATCCTGCGTCTCCATGGGGTCCCTGTCAATATTGTTTCGGACAGAGGGGTACAATTTGTTTCTTTGTTTTGGAGAGCTTTCTGTAAAAAGTTGGAGATTGATCTGTCCTTCTCCTCTGCCTTCCATCCTGAAACCAATGGCCAAACTGAGAGGACTAATCAATCTCTAGAACAATATTTAAGGTGTTTTATCTCTGACTGTCAATATGATTGGGTCTCATTCATTCCCCTCGCCGAATTTTCCCTTAATAACCGGGTCAGTAACTCGTCAGGGGTCTCCCCCTTTTTCTGTAATTTTGGGTTTAATCCACGGTTCTCCTCCGTTTCACCTGGTAGTTCTAACAATCCCGAGGTAGAGGTCGTTCATCGGGAACTGTGCACAGTCTGGGCCCAGGTTCAGAAGAACCTAGAGGCGTCCCAGAGCGTACAAGAAACTCAGGCTGATAGAAAACGTTCTGCTAACCCCTTGTTTATGGTCGGGGATCTGGTGTGGTTATCGTCTAGGAACTTGCGTCTTAAGGTCCCGTCCAAGAAATTTGCTCCCCGGTTTATTGGGCCGTATAAGGTCATTGAAGTCCTCAATCCTGTCTCCTTCCGGCTGGAGTTACCCCCATCTTTTCGTATACACGACGTGTTTCATGCCTCCCTCCTTAAACGCTGCTCCCCGTCCTTGGCTCCCTCGAGGAAACCTCCTGTTCCCCGTTCTCACCCCTGAGGGGGTGGAATTCGAGGTGGCCAAGATTGTGGACAGCAAGATGGTCCAAGGCTCCCTCCAGTACCTGGTCCATTGGAGAGGATACGGGCCTGAGGAGAGGACTTGGGTACCCGCCCGGGATGTTCACGCTGGGGTATTGGTCAGGAAGTTCCACCTTCGTTTCCACAGTAAACCAGGTCCACTTAGAAAGGGTCCGGTGGCCCCTCATAAAAGGGGGGGGTACTGTAAAGGATCTGCTAGGCACAGCTTCGGGGTTAACTCCCATAGGTAATCAGTCTGCACCTGAATCTACGTCTCTGAGACTGACTCCATCTTCCACCACTCAGGATGGCAGGCTTAGGAGTGGGAGAGCCTATCGCAGCCTGGCCAGACGGAGCTAGCTCCCGCCCTCTGTCTATTTATACCTGCCTTTCCTGTTCCTCCTTTGCTTGTGATTCTTTTCGTGTGGTTTCCTGGCCCAGCTACAGCTCCTAACTATTTAATCCTGCTCCATACTGACCCTGGCTTACTGACTACTCTCCTTCTCTGCGTTTGGTACCTCGTGCTCTCCTGGTTTGACTTGGCTCGTTCACCACTCTGGTTGCTCACGGTGTTTCCGTGGGCAACTGCCCCTTTCCCTTTGCTTTGTATTCCCTTGTATGTTTGTCTCGTGCACTTACTGAGCGTAGGGACCGCCGCCCAGTTGTACCCCGTCGCCTAGGGCGGGTCGTTGCAAGTAGGCAGGGACAGAGTGGCGGGTAGATTAGGGCTCACTTGTTCGTTTCCCTACCCCCGTCGTTACAGTCCTGATGTGTTTTGAGATTGGGTATCGACACCTTTGCAACATTTGTTTTATGTATCCAATGCATATAAGATATAAATAAAAAAGTCATTATTCAAATAATATTGATTAAAACTTTGGAAACATTTTCCAAATACAGTTCCTATGCAGACCTATGTTATTCCATAATAACGTACAATAAATAAACCCTGTGGAGTCTGATCCTGCAGTCATATTCTCCGCCAACTATCCCCTACTTCTTTAGCCATAGAGACACATAAGTCTGCATAGGAGCTGTAGACACAAAATGAAAGAATTTTTTTTAAATCAAGACTATTTGCACAGTGGCTTATTTTTTTTTTTACATTTCAGATACATTGGAACAATAAAAATATTGGTTGGAAAAATGTACATACCCTTTAACTTTACCCTACGTTTTGACTACAGGATATGCCTATGTTCTGCCCTTCTGTAATTACAATATATATTATGCACACTATATTATGTACTTATTGTCACTTGACTTAGAGGCAGAAACAAGTGGTAATGTTTATATCTGTTATGTTACCTAGGCAAGGTGTTCCTTTGGCCAAGTCTCTTGAGTCAGAAATTTTATGTTTGCAGCAGGTGAACTAGTATAGCTTGCTGTTCCAATGTTCTCACCAGCTTAGCTTAGTATTTTTTTGTTTTTCCATTTTTTTTATTTAACAAATGAATGTGCATGCAAGGATGTTAAAACAAGTTGGTTTCGTGTTCTTCTTGTACTTCACTGAACAGTATTAGGCCCCATGCACACGACCGTGCCCGAAATCAAAGTATGGGAGCACGGCCTGCAAAGTGTAAAAGAACGGACATGTTCCATAATTTTCTGAACATTTCTACGGCACAGACACCCATCCGTAGCGCTACGGAAAGCTGTCCGCGTTCAATGAAAGTGAATAGGTCGATTTTTGAGGTCCGCAATTGCGGTCCGCAAAAACTGAGTTTTTTTACGGTCGTGTGCATGGGGCCTTACCATGTGGCTGGAAACCTGGACCATGAATTCCAAAAAATGGTAAACACATTTGGAGAAGTTTATTTTTTTTGTAGACATTTTATTCCAAATATTTCAAATAGGCAAAACATACAGTGAGAGCTCCAACATGGAGTACACACATGAGAATCACAAAAGAACAAACAGTAATCTGCAGGAGTACAGTCACGTCAAAAAACAAACCAGAAATATCTTGTGTTGAATTAATGGTATCATATACAAATATTCGCAAGTAATCACAAGTAAATAAAGTACACAAGTCAGAACAACCATGCTAAAGGGAAGATGGCTGAGAATGAGGAGGAGAAGCTGGAAATGTGGTGTTGCATTGCATTGGAATGCCAGTTTATGGTCAATTTTTCTATAGAATGTGATCTAGTAGCCAAAGATCGTTCCATTTGATAAGAGACATTTATTTGGTTTATCGAGTCCATCATTGAGAAGGAGTCAGCGAACGTACATTTTTGGGCAAGCATAATCCTTTACGCCCAAAATAATATGAGTAAACGGGGAATATGTTCCAAACCCAGAAAGCATAAGGCCAAGCTAGGACTTAAGGCCCCATGCACATGACCGTAGGTCCGTGGTGCATCCATAATGCATCCGTATTTACGGATCCGCAAAAAGAACAAGAAAATCACAAATGATATGCAACATCTGAAAAACTGGCAATGCCTGGCAACGCTTGCATAATTACGGACGGCTACGTGTGAACATCCGTAGCCGTCCATAGTTCCGGAAACACCCATAGACTTCTATGGGGAGTCCGTGCCGTAATTACGGACAAATACAAGATATATTCTATCATTTCTACGGCACTGACATCCATCCGTAAAAATACAGAAAGGTGTCTGTAGCACATAGAAATGAATGGGTCCGTAATTTCAGTCCATAATTACGGATGAAAAATACGGTCGTGTTCATGGGGCTTAAGGCCCCATGCACACTACCGTAGATTTACGGTCTGCAATTATGGGCCTATTCATTTCTATTGACCATGGACACCTTTCCGTCGATTTACAGAAAGGTGTCCGGACCATAGAAAGCCTCCGCAAAAGATGGGACATGTCCTAGCTTTTGCTTTTTACGGACCGTGCTCCCATCCAATCCGGAGCAAATACAGTAGCAGCAAAGTGGATGAGATTGAACAAATCCCATCCACACGCTGCGTAAATACTGAGCGGAAATACCGCTTAGAAATTGACCAGTGGTGCGGGAATTAATTCCGCAGAATGTCAATTCTCTTTACGTAAATGCTGCTTATATGTTGCAGGATTTACCCATTGAATTCAATGGGGATGTAAAACTTGCATCAAATAGCAGTTGTCAGTTTCTTGCGGCGGTTTCGCAGCGATCCTGCCGCAAAAAACGGAACTCAGAAAAAAAATTCAAATAAACTTACCTAAGAGTCGGTATTTCATCCTCCTGGGATGACGCTTCATCACATGTGACTGACGCTGCAACCAATCACAGGCTGTAGCGTTGGTCACATGGATGAAACGTCATCCCAGGAGGCCGGGCTGGATGACGTCAGGGGGCCGGAATCCTGGGATGGCGCTTCATCCCATGTGACCGCCGCTGCAGCCAATTATAGGCTGCAGCGTTCTCCTTGGGTGAGACGTCATCCCAGGAGGCTAGTCTTCTAGCTTGCCAGGTAAGTGCTGCAGTTTTTTACAGCGGACATGCCCGGCGAAAAACTGCACCACAGTTTGGTGCGCTTTTTCGCCCGGAATTCCCTGCGGCGCACAGGGCTATTATGCAGTGCATCCGCCATGTGTGAATTTTGGTGCGTCTTTTTTTTTGAAAAAAACTAGTCAGATACAATTCCCAAACGGAAATGCAAGATAAATGTGGTTAATTTTTAGTTTGTGGAGGGCAGCAATAGAGAGTCCCGCACAGGGCGCCATCCAACCTAAGGCCGGCCCATCACTCACTCAACATTCAACCATAACATTAAAACTACTGACAGGTGAAATGAGTAACATTGGTAAGTTTGTTACAATGGCAGTTGCTGTGTTGGAAGCAGGAAAATTGAACAAGCACAATTATCTGAGCGACTTTGACAAGGACCAAATTGTGATGGCTAGCTGACTGGGTCAAAGCAGCTCCAAGATGGCAGGATTTGTGTGGTGTTTCCCAGTATTCAGTTGTTAGTACTTACCAAAGGTGTTCCAAGCAAGGACAACCGGTGAACTGGCAACAGGGCCATGGGCGTCAAAGGCTGGTTGATCCCTGGGGGAGAGGGTGAAGGCTAACCCATCTTGTCAAATTCCACAGAAGAGCTACTGTAAATTGCTGAAAAAGTTGATGCTGGCTATGATAGAAAGGTCTCATAACACACAGTGCTTTGTAGACTGCTGTGTTTGGAGATTCGAAGCCGCAATCCGATTAGAGTGCCCATGCAGACCCCTGTCCACTGCCGAAAACAGAATGGTTTTGAGAAACATGACAAAGAGTTCAAGGTTTTGACTTGGCCTCCAAATTTCCCAGATCTCAATCGAATCGAGCATCTATGGGACGTGCTGGAAAAACAAGTGTGATCCATGGAAACCCCACATCACAACTTACAGGACTTAAAGGATCTGCTGCTAATATCTTGGTGCCAGATAGCACAGGACACCTTCAAAGGTCTTGTGGAGTCTATACCTTGACGCAGAGTATCCGACCCATAGGAACTAAAGGTCTAGAGGTCATACTGTACCTCTGCCTGCCTCCAATTTCATACAGAGTCATACAAAGGTTTTATCTTTGTGGCCTCCTCGATTGGATGATGTGCTACAGCATCATTCCCACTACATAGTATGGAGATGTAGGGATTCTATGTCGTGTGGATGATGTCTAAGAGGGAATGTTCTGTTAATAGGGGAGGACAGTGGTAGAATAATTCTATTTCATGTATATCGCCTGCCTGTAGACCCAAGTTGATTTGCTACAGTCTGATCCTTTAGCCTGTATTTATTTTGTGGATGAACTTACAGGGCATTGCTGCTACTCCGTTAGTAATCTGTCCTACACATGTAAGGAACAATTCTAATTTTGGAATTAAATGTGGGCACTTTTGTATATGCAATAATAAATGTAATCCCTATTCTCCAAATATTAGTGATGACATGGCCTAAGTGCTCCTTGTCATAATTTGATTTCTTCTCAAAACCAGATAAGCTATCTGTGTTCCTCGATATAAAACATTTAATGATTGTGTCTTGCGAAGATATTGTGAGTTTCAAGTGCACATTTGCTTTATTTTTGTAAGATTATAGTGTACTTTGCTTTGCTTTATTGTTGTATATTTTATGCTTTAGAATGTCATGTTTGTAATAAATAACCTTTGTTTGTATAAAATCATTTAAATGAGGTAATGGTAGAATTTTGGAGAACAAGGGTCAATGCACACAATGCGTATTACGTACGGTTTTGACATGCGTATTTGCGTGCGGCAAAAACCGCAGCGTAAAACATGACCAGCATAGACCATGAGATTCCAGGTAATCTCATGTCCACGTTGCGGTATTTTTCAGGACATAAATTGACCCGCGGTGCGTATGTTCGAAACCACAGCATGTCAATTTATCTTGTGATTCTGCTTGCAAATTCAATCCCTGCGTTTCTACAGAAATACGAAAAGCAAAGCCCGCAGCATGAAAACGCCGCAATTTACACAGCAAAATGTAAAAAAAACGCACAGTAAAACGTAAAATTTCCTGTGAATTTCTTGCGCTTTTGCTGCGTATTTTCCGCAGCAAAATATGCAACGTGTGCACGTAGCCCAAAGCAGGATTTGTATCTAAAATGAAGTACAGAATATTATATGTTGCAGTATTTCAGTGTAATTCTGGTTGTTATTATTACTATATTGGAGCTGTGTATACATTGCAGGAAAGCTCGGCTGTTGTTCATGTTTGTTGAGCTCAAACATTGCGCTGCCACCATACATCTCCACGTCTCTAGTAAGCAGATCTAAATGTGTCTGTTGAAGAATCCCTGTGAGGGCCCTGTAGCTATTTTTAAGCCTGGATATGCGTCATCAGTGGGTATTTTCTCTAGTGACTTGCTGACATCAGTAGGTCTCCTCCTGCACCCTCTATCTGTGAGTGACTTATGATTGATGGGAGTCATGGCTGCAGTTTAGATTTTTTTTTTTATCTCATGGGAATGAATAACAAGAATTTCAAGTCTATTGCATTTATTGAATGGCTGGAGACACAAGATTGCAGTGCAAGAAAATGCAGGTAGCAGCGATTCATTTCTTTCCGGCAGAGGATGTGTGGACAAAATGGGGAGAGAATAGCAAGACAGACCTTGAGCTCATATTGTGCCACTCAAGTGTTAAACAGCTTTCATGCCTTCCTTTTTGGCGTGCGTCGGATAAAAAAACAGCATTATATTGAAATTTCCTGTATCTATAGTGGATAGCTGGAAGACTCAGTGTCTCTTTTCCATGACCTTGGGTAAGTGTCCCTACTTTTATCCCAGATATTAACCATTTACATTGTTTGCTGTGCTGCTTAGAATACTCCAGTAGCACTACATCATGCAGAAAGTTAAATATCTGTTTACTACATATGACATATAGAAATATGTCATCTCTATTTGTGATGTGTGTATATATATATATATATATATATATATATGTATATATATATATATATATATATATATTTATTGTGATGTCCATTTTTTCTAAGTCACTGTGCGGTTTAATTGATTATTTATTAACTGCCTACATGAATTGACTTTCTACATAATAAACACGTAACAGACTGGGACAGGAATTAGTAGCACAGTATGGTTCTAGCCTTAGCTGCACTACAAAGGCCTGTACTTCTGTGTAATGGCTTACACATGGCACTGTGCCTGTAAAGGCGCTTGAAAGATAAGAGAGTGAAAGGACCTACGTACCTGTAGTTCTTCAGTCTGAAACTTTTCAAGGGTGCAACATTGACCTCACTGAAATGCATTGAAATGAACTGCTTTGGCGTTGTGAAAATCCTTTCCTAAGTGGTTTCTTTATAGTATAACATTAACACTATGTCTCATAGAAATATAATATAAAACAACATAATATATGCATGTATATGCATATATGTAATTCTATCTATGTATAACATTGTGGCTATGTTTGGCCTTAACCATAAACATAATAGTGTTGTCATGATACCAGAATTTGGACTTCGATACCGATACTTCGTGTAGTATTGCGATTCTCGATGCAAAAAAGATACTTTACCAACAGCAATAAAAAATAAGTTCTTCCATTTTCTGATGTGAGGCACGAGGTGTGATGAATTTGGAACCTCCATGTGCCTCACATAAATAGTAATTAACCCCATCATGTTCCTCACAGTCATAATGGACAACATTGGGTTAATGTGTGAGGTACATGATGGGGTTAATTACTATTAATGTGATTCATATGGAGGTACTAAATTCATAACACCTCCTGCCTCACATTAATAAGTGAAAGAAAGCAGTTTAAAAGACAGTATAAATTTGTTGTGACGGTTATTACTGTCGCGACCATATCGAATATGTGTATATTTTATGTATCGAGACTTTTATTTTATTGTTTATTGTAAAAAATGTGTGTGTATTTTTTTTTAGCTAACATTATTTTTTTTACTTTTTTTTTTTTAAACTTTAATGTACTGGTATATATCTATATGTCAGTACATTAGCCTGTGTACTAATAGTATACAGGCAGTTGTTAGAACATACCTATGTATGCCCTAACAACAGGAAATATGGTCAGACAGCCCTGGGGAACTTCAATCAAAGGTGTAGCTAGGTTCTCCTGCACCCGGGACAAAGATTCAGATTGCCCCCCAACTTCTTTCCCGACATCTCCTTCCCCCTCGCCATGATTGCTTGCTCTACCAATCAATGAGGTATCATTTTTTTTGTCACCATTTTTTTATGTAACTTGAACATAAAACTATTTGTACATTTTACAAGCGATATTGTTCTATAAGGGAGTTACCATAACAATAAATTAGAAGAAAATAAATTAAAGAGGCCACACACAGCCCCTTGTAGATAATGCCACACACAGCTGCCTGTAGATAGTGCCATACAGAGACCCCTTGTAGATAGCGCCACACACAGCCCCCTGTAGATAGCGCCACACACAGCCCCCTGTAGATAGCGCCACACACAGCTCTCTCTTGTATATAACGCCACACAGCCCCCTGTAGATAGCTCCACATACAGACCTCCATTGTAGTTAACGCCACACAGCCCCCCTGTTGTAGATAGTGCCACACAGCCCCTCTGTTGTAGATAGCGCCACACAGCCCCCCTGTTGTAGATAACGCCACACAGACGCCTTGTAAATAGCGCCACACACAGACCCCCTTGTAGAAAGTGCCACACACAGCCCCCACTTGTAGATAGTGCCACACAGCCCCCTTGTAGATAATACCACACAGCCCCGCTTGTATATAGCGCCACACAGCCCCTCCTTGTAAATAGCATCACACTGACCCCCTTGTAAATATCGCCACACTGACCCCCTTGTATATAGCACCACACTGACCCCCTTGTAAACAGCGCCACACAGCCCCCCTTGTTAATAGTGCCAAACACAGCCCCCTTGTAGATAGCGCCACACGCAGACCCCCTTGTAAACAGCACCAACAAAGCCCTCCTTGTAGACACAGCCCGCTGCCCCCCTTGTAGATAGCGGCACACTCCCCGCCCCCCCTTGTAAATAGTGCCACACTCCCCTCTTGTAGATAGTACCACACACAGCCACACTGTAAACAGAGCGGAGAGTGGTAGCCTACTGCCGAGGAGGTCATGCGGTGCAGGCAGCTGCGGAGTTCCTTCTGACTAGGGTCTATGACAGCTCGGGAGTGGAACAGTGGGGACAGATAACAGGTCAGGTCAGGTGACTGGACTGGTCCACTCCCGGGCCGTCACAGACCCCAGTCAGAACGCCGCCGCATGAACTCTTGGCTCTTCCTAACGCTGATCGCTGCTGCAGGTGTCCGACTTACAGGGCCTATCAGCAGCGATCAGCTGCTCTGCCACGGCGCACCCCCTTCCCTACCACCTAGTTGCGCCCGGGGCACATGCCCCCCCTGCCCCCCCAGCTATGCCCCGGCTTCAATGGACCCTGGGCTGCCTGCCCATATATGGAATGTCCCTAGATTGTGTCACAGGGATCCCCTGTGACACGAGTAAATGGGTGTCCCCACTTCTCATTTTCTCCTTGAATGCTGCAGTCAGCTTTGATCGCGGCATTCAAGGAAATAACGGTGGAGATCAGAGGTTTCTCTCTGTTAAACAACCATTGCCCTGCTCCTGACAAGTGCGCGCGTGTGGTCGGCATGAGGTGATGCGACCAGCGCTGCACTAAGGAGCGGAAGACAGAGAACATGGGGGTGTTTTGCAGTGCGTCCGCCATGTTCTCTTTCTTCTAGTGCAACGCCGGCCGCATCACCTCATGCTGACGTGGCGCGTGCGCGCACACTTGTCAGGAGCAGGCCAATGACTGTATTACACAGCCGTAGCCCCGCTCTGACTACGTTCATGTACAGTATTACAATACTAAGCTGAGTGGCCACACAGCTTAGTATGGAAATACATGAATTAACGGTATTGAACCGTTTCAGGGTGCACAGCATCAAAATAATATCAATATTTTGATGCATTGTGCAACCCTAAAACATAATAAATTATCACTGCACTAATAAACATACTGTCATGCACAAAAAAAGGAAAAGAATAGTGCTGTGGATTATGATATAGATGAATTAGAGCTGCACTCGTCATTTATCTCTTTGGGGCTTCATTATGTTTAGTGACAACCGTCGGAGTTAAAATAATGCAGTAGGTTTACTTGCAGACTTTAGTTATCCCATTGACAATGTAAGAGAATTGGTGTCCATGACCGATGTTCAAAAATTCTTTAAAACGTGCTATACACATTATGCACAAATGCATAGACCAACCTAAATGTAGGTGTTTAGGATCAGAAAATATATGGAGCATTAGCTTAAGGCAATAAATACATTCCATACACTTAGTTTTATTTCTGTTATGTAGTTATAATTATTATATTAGTGCATCATAATTACAAACAACCATTATTGTCTTAGGCCTCGTTCACATCTGCGTCAGGGCTCCGTTCAGGCGTTCCGTTTGAGCTTTCCCTCAGAACGGGACCCTCACTGAAACAAACGGAAACCGTAGTTTTCCGATTGCATCACCATTGATTGTAATGGATCCGGTGCCAATGGTTTCAGTTTGTCTCAGTTGTGCAAGGGTTCCGTCATTTTAACGGAATGAATAGCGTAGTCGACTACGGTATTAATTCTGTCAAAACGACGGACCCCTGCACAACTGAGACAAACAGAAACCATTGGCACCAGATCCATTACCATTGAAATCAATGGTGATGCAATCAGAAACCTACGGTTTCCATTTGTTTCAGTTAGGGTCCCGTTCTGAGGGAAAGCTCAGACAGAACGTCAGAACGGGACCCTGATGCAGATATGAACGAAGCCTAAGTTGTAGGATTCTTTTAACTGCATGTCTATTCATTATTAAACATTCATGTACAGCAGCGGTGCACAATCTTTTCTGGTCGGAGGGCCACATTGTCAGATTGTACCGCTCCCAAGGGCCCAAATACAACTAAAGGGGTATTCCCATCTAAGACATATCTACAGTATGTGACATAAATATCTAATAGGTGAGAGTTTGCTCTTATAAACTACAATGGAGAGAGACCCATTTATGCACAGCGACTTCTTCACCTCAACTCTTCTTCTCGGGAGTGCCAAACAGAGAGAAGTCCCCAAATATGAGGGTGCCAGAGATGGCTGGAGGTCACAGGTTGTGCAACCCTGATCTACAGCATGTATAATATACAATACTAGAAATTAGTTTTAGAAAATATAGCTCAAAATGGCTACCATATTCATAATAGGTTCACCGCTGGTAACCCTTTCTTCATATATAAGGGTATTTCATAAACTTCAATTCATTACAGGTGGTAGCAATGTGATAATGGTGCAGTCAGACGCGGCAGAGTTTGTTGCAGAAATTTGTGCGAATGAAAATCCGTTTCATTTATCTGTGGTTACAGGCATGGTTGTGTGCATGGGGCCTTACTTTGGAATTTGAATCTTCTATTATACCATGTTACAAAGTTCTCGATGATCTCATTCCAGGTTACTATATGGTATCTGGGGCAGAGCTTTTCACAAATACTTTGCATACATATTTACATAAGTATTAATGCGCTCAGGAAAATAGAAGTGTGTTACTTTATTACTGCAAGAAACATGCAGAAATGGGAAGTATCAAGTTCTTCTCTGAGTATAACATGCAAATACTTACTTTCATAGGACTGTGGTCATCAGGCCTCATCAGAATTCTGTGTATTATGAG
Source organism: Rhinoderma darwinii (assembly GCF_050947455.1). Classification (NCBI taxonomy): domain Eukaryota; kingdom Metazoa; phylum Chordata; class Amphibia; order Anura; family Rhinodermatidae; genus Rhinoderma; species Rhinoderma darwinii. Next base: position 288,426,849 of record NC_134690.1, on the reverse strand, counting down.
TCTTTTCCCAAGAAAAGAGATGGGTTGTGACAAAACTATAAAAACATTACCAGTGTAAAACATTCTGTTAGTTTTTGCCTCATATCTCATTAAGTCAGGGAAGTTATTGAGGATATTTAACCCCTTAAGGACACGGCCAATTTTGGCCTTGAGGACAGAGCAATTTTTTTACATTTCCCCTCTTTGCATCCCGACGCTCATAACTCTTTTATTTTTTGTACGACGTAGTTGTATGAGACTTTGTTTTTTGTGGGACGAGTTGTACTTTATGTAGGTACCATTTTTTGGTACAAATACATTATCATTTAATTTCTATACCTTTTTATTTTGGCGAATATGCAGAAAAAAAGCAGTTCCGCTGCAGTTTTAATATTTTTTTTTTACACCATACACCGATCCCCATAAATAATGTCATACATTTGTTGTACAGGTTGTTACGGTCGTGGCGATACCAAATATGTCTATATTATTTCATGTTTTGGGACTTATATTTTAAAAAGTTTATGTATTATAAAAAAAATGCGTGTTTCTGTGTATTTTTTTTACTTTTTATTTATTTATTTATTTATCATTAATTTTTTTTTACATTCATTTAACTTTTTTTTTTTAATCCCATAAAGGGATTTATCATTTTGATTTTTATTTTGTAACTGTAATGTACTGGCATAGATCTATATGCCAGTACATTAGCCTGTGTACTGATTGTACACTGGCAGTTGTTAGGGCATACCTCAGTATGCCCTAACAACAGGAAATATGTTCAGACAGCCCTGGGGTCCTTCAATAGACCCTGGACTGTCTGGCCATACAAGTTATGGGCTTTGATCGCGTCACAGTTATATTCTGTGACGCGATCAATGTGCAGTCCCCCCTCTTTGAACGCCGCGATCAGCTTTCATCGCGGCGTTCAATGGGTTAACAGCGGAGATAAGATGTTTCTCTTCTCTCCGCTGTCAGAGCGGGGCCGTGGCTGTGTATTACAGCCGTTGCCCCGCTCTCGATCGCGCGCACAGACGCGCGCAGGGACGGCTGTCACACAGGACGAGTATGCTCGTCCTAATGCGCGAAGTGCTCGCCGCTCAGGACGAGCATACTCGTCCTGTGTCGGCAACCAGTTAACTTATACATTTCTGGTACACAGTACAATGCAGGGCTCCATGTGGCGATTAAATTGATTGCAAATGCGACCAAAAAATATAATTTGGCAGCCAAGGGTTGGTCATAGTCTAGTGTAAATGGTGCTGTTGGTCAGTCCAGATGTTCGTGTAAATGTTGAGGTCGATCAATCAGTCAGTCAGTCAATCCACAGTCTAGTGTACGTGCTGCTGTTGGTCTGTCCACAGTCTAGTGTAATAGATACATATATGGTACCACCGCAATTATAATTACCTGTAGAATATAGATAAGTTATTAGTTATACCACACCGTGCATGGCATACAAAAAAAAACCACATGTTTTACTTTTTGACCAAGTGTCATACACTTCTCTTCATTCATTTGTACAGCACATAGTGATCTAGCTAGATCACTATGTGCAGTCACTTACTCACATATTAAAGTTATTGAAGTGTCGTAACAGTGAATAGACATTACTACCAGCCAGGACGTGATGTCTATTCAGAATCCTGACACTTGCGAGATTCCGCTGTAAACTGTCATTTAAAACGAGATTACGCTTGCTGTGCTGTAAATCTCACACAAATGTTACCGAAGTGTCAGGATTGTGAATAGACATCGCGTCCTGGATGGAGGTGATGTCTATTCACTGTCAAGACACTTCAGTAACGTTAATATGTGAGTAAGTGACTGCACATAGTGATCTAGCTATATCACTATGTGCTGTGTAAATGAATGAAGAGAAGTGGAAAGCTAAAGTAGGTCATAACTTAGTCAAAAATTATAGTTTTTCTAAATAAAAAAACACTGCTGTAATCTACATTACTGCGCCGATCACATTATGTAAAATATAGGCCACTTATAATCTGGTGACAAAGCCTCTTTAAGGGTGTGTACACAGGGTGGATACGCTACGTAAAAGTACACAGCACATCCGTCCTGGAACCCGCATGGAATTCAGCCCAAAAAACAGCACCATATTGTGGTGCAGTTTCCGGCGGAAATACAGCAGGAAAAGAAAAAAGTTTATATTTACCACCCGGGTGATGCGTCTCTCTGCTCTGAGTACAGCCCGGCCTCCTGGGATGACGCTGTAGTCCATGTGACCGCTGCAGCCTTTGATTGGCTGTAGCAGTCACATGGAATGAAAAGTCATCCCAGGAGCCGGGCTGTACTCAGAGCAGAGAATCCCCTTGCTTTGAAAACGGCAGTGGGTAAGTATGAAACTTTTTATTATCTTTCAAGCAAAAATAGCTTTTTTTTTTTTTTTTTTTCGGAATTTAGATTTTTCCGGCAAATTCGCAGCTTTTCCTTCGCACAAATCATAATATTTGTATATTCAATGGGGAAAACCGGCAGCAGAAGAGCATAAATTGACATGCTGCGAATTGAAAAAACGCACCGCAGGTCAATTTATGAACGGTTTCTCGGCAGAGATTTTTTTTGCTGTGTGTGGATGAGAGTTGTTCAAGACTCATCCAAACTGCAGCTACTTTACTAGGCTGTGGATTTTGCTCAATAAAATCAGTTGCGGAAAATCTGCAATGTTTACACTGTGTGTGTCCCTACCCTAAAGGCTTAAGTGATAAAAGAAATCTTCAGCACTTGTCAGGGTGTTGAGCAATAACTTCCTTTCTGTAATAGAAGGGATAAGTCATAGATGATCCACTGAACCCACTGCAATTCAGCAGACGGAGATAACCTTCACGTCCATGGTGACAACGAGTTTCAAACCAGTGAAAGTCTGTTCCAAAAGTATAATTAGTTGTCTTTCTCACAAATTATGAATATTGGATTAGTAGTCTGATGATCCCATGTATCAACAATCCAGAAAGACTGTCAGATAACATGCAGTGCCAGTTTTCACATGAAAATGTTAACTCATCATTATTATTTGAACACTCAACACATGTCACTCATATAAATTGAGCTGATTAACTGACCTAAATAGCGCTGTCTCCCTGATTCCAGCGCCATTTTTTCTTTTTTTCCTGTATGCTAATTTGCTGGAGTTAGCCAACGGGGTGTGAACTACCCTCAAGCTGCCTTGTGTTAATTGGTCAGCATTAGAGGCAGGGAAGCTAGCTTCGCCTCTGGAGAATGAGGGTAGTTCACGCTCCCTTTGCTAACAACAGCAAATTAGCAACTAGGGAGTCAAAACAACAGTGGATCATATCTCTGCAACGCAGCGCTGGAATCAGGGAGACAGCGCTCTTCAGGTCAGATAACCAGTTCAACTTAGATGACTAAGTATCAGGTCCTCTTTAATGTAGGTCAAATCAGTGTTTTAAACCACTTTTACACATTTGTGTTTCTGACAGGATAGAGCTGCTATCGATCACATGTAAGTTCATAACAGAGACATGCAGGACACGCTTTCACTGAACCCATCAGTCGCACAGACCTGACGTATTCAGGTCTTCACACACGATACAGCTGCTCTGTATACAGTGCAGCTGTATCTCAAACAGTAAAAATAACTTTTAATAAACAGTATTTTGAAAGATAGACATTTTTATTTGAAAAAACAAACAAAAAAATTACTTCAAAGGTGTACATAGTTTTCAATGGTGTACAAAACAGAAAAATATATTAAGTTTGAAATAAAAAACTTTCCCCATTTTTCCTCTATGTAATGTAAAAAAGAAACAAAATTGGTATAGCCGTGTCCATAGAAGTTTGAATTATTACATTATAACATTATTTATCTTGCATGTAAACACACTGTAAAAAATTTTTTTCACGTTTGAGGTGCATCCGTGCTCTGCGGGACGCGATATCACGCATCCCCCATAGACTAGAGTCTATGGAGGGATGCGTTAAGTGTGAAAAAATAGGACATGTCCTATTTTCTCACGGACCCTTCACACGGTCCGTTGAAAGAACGGCCTCATTGAATTACATAGGTCCGTGTGACGGCCGTTGTTTTGACGGCCATCATACGGACGTATAACACGTTCGTGTGAATAAGCATATATTTCATAACAAGTAGGACCAAAGCCTTGCAAGCTAGAACCTTGCATTTTGCCACAGTTTACATTAGGAAAGGCTTGCTGTAATATTACAAAGTCAACTTGATATTCTATATTATGTAAAAAAATATCTAGATGAGTGTGAAAGATAGAGCTGATATATATGGATATATTTCCTGTACTAAATTCTGATTTATGAAATGTTGCTCTGTTTGGGGCCACTTAGTTGCAGCAGACTTGTAGCCAAGAGCAGTGATCACATCTGTTCATGCAGAGGCGTCCTCCCTTATGTGACTGGGTAACAGCTTGCAGAGGGATTTTACAGCTTTTTGCTAGTTGTGAACCTCGGTGCTCAAGTAAAACTGTGTAATCTCACTGGGGAATTGAACTTACTGGGCTACTCTGCCGTAATGGACTAGAAGCTGGTCAGACAAATATAGGACAGTCACTTGTCGAAGGTCCCTGGAGGCAGGCTGTGCCGGATAGCTGGAACCTGGCTTGTGCAGGATTATTGGAAGCAGAACTGGTCTCCGACACCGAACTCGTCTTGGACACCGAACTCGTCTTGGACACCGAATTCGTCTTGGACACTGGACTCGTCACGGACACTCGACACGGATACTGAAGTTGTCACGAACACTGGGCACGGATACTGAAGTCGTCACAGACTCTGGACACGGATATTGAAGTCGTCACGGATACATGTTTCATGAACAGGCTACAGAACCTTTGCACACTAAGGCTCTATTCACACAACAAGGTCCGAGTGTCGGCCGATAAAAACGGCCGTTTTGGTCCATTTTGCATCTGTTCTGGGCCATGTTTCTGTTTTTTTAACTGCTGATTTTGCCCCATTTTGCATCAGTTTTTTCCCTGTCCGTTTTAAAAATGGATGAATTTAATTTGTCAATTTTTTTGACACATACTTCCCTCTGTAGATAATGCCACACAGCCCCCTGTAGATACTGCCACAGCCCCCCTGTAGATAATGCCATACACTGCCCTCTGTAGATACTGCCAGAGCCCCATGTAGATAATGTCTCACACTGCCCTCTGTAGATAATACCACACAGCACCCTGTAGATATTGCCACAGCCCCCTGAAGATAATGCCACACACTGCCCACTGTAGATAATGCCACACAGACCCCTGTAGATACTGCCACATCCCCCTGTAGGTAGTGTCACACAGCCCCCTTCTAGTTAGTGGCACACTGCCCCCCTCTAGGTAGTGCCACACTATCCCCTGTAGCTATTGCCACACAGCCCCCAACCCCCTGTGGCTATTGCCACACAGCCCCCTGTAGGTAGTTCCACATAGCCCCCATGTACATAGCAACCCTGTAGATGGCACACCCCATTAGATGGCACCCCCCCCTGTAGATGGCACATCCAATGTAGATGGCACCCCCCCAGTTTCTGAGGCAACTCCGTTAGGGCTCATCCACATGTAACAGAATTGCTGCAGAAAATTTCTGCAGCAATTCCGTTGAAAGTAGCAGACTTTTCGGTGCAGAAAAAACACAATTTCCTGCATTTTTTTACTGTAGAAAATGGTGTGTATTTTACTGCGTTTTTCCTCAATGTTGTGAGATGGTGACATTTCCTCTGAAAAATGCGGCAAGTCCACTTTCCTCAGCAGGAATTGACATGCTGTGGTCTGAAAAATATTAACCTCAATTTCTGCTCGGAATTTTAACGCAGCGTGTGGACGAGATTTGCTAAATCTCACCCACTTTGCTGCTACTGTATTCTGTTGTGTATTTTCCGTCCGCAATTCTGGACAAAAAATATGCAGCAATTCCGCTACGTGTGGACGAGCCCTTACGTGTGGACAAGAACTTACTGTTAGACTCGTTTCTCAGGAAAGTTTGTACCAGTCTAGATTCATAAGGCCGGGTTCCCTCGTAGCGTAAACGCTACAGAATTTCTGCAACGGAATTCTGTGTAGAAATTCTGCATCGTTTATAGTAGGAGCAAAATGGGTGAGATTTAGTAAATCTCATGCCCACACTGCGGAAAAAAATGCAGCATAATCGTTTTTCTACTATGGGTTTTCCCCATTGAATTCAATGGGGGTGCAAAACGCGCAACAGAAAGCCATGTGTTGTGACTTTTGCTGTGTATTCCCAGTGTTAACGCCACAAAAATCTCAATGCCGGAAAAAACAAAACATACTTACCCAGAACGCCCTTCTTCATGCAGTCCGGCCTCCTGGGATGATGTTCTATCCCATGTGACCGCTGCAGCCAAACACTGGTTGCAGCATCACATGGACTGAAACGCCATCCAGGGAGGCTGGAGCAGACGTCAGAGGAGGGAGGGAGGGGGTAAGTATTTGCGCTTAATTACACTGCAGAATTTCTGTCCGAAAAATCACACCACAATGAGGTGCAATTTTTCGGATGGAAAGTCCTGCGGGTTCCAGGTTGGATATGCTGCATGGTTTTTACGCAACGTATCCGTCCCGTGGGAACCTGGCCTCATGGATGGATGTTGCGTTTTATCTCATTAGAAAGTGGGATTCTTTTTCTGGGAGATATTGTGTCATTCTACAGTTATCCAAGGTCCACCCAGGACTGCAAGTCCTACAGAGCAAAAACATTTTGTCAGTAATATATATTTTAAATACATTTTAGTTATGGCAAGGTTGAAAAAATGAAATGAAAAAAGTTTATTTTCTATAAAGGGTTGTTCTGGATCCAGCTAATCACCTGTGCACACCATATGTGAACTGCTTTCTCATGATTACTTTCTCATCCAATGCAGAAGCAATGAATGGGGTGTAAGAATTTCTACTGATGACTCTATCACTTAACAGAAGAAATGTATAAAAAGCTTTTTAGTGTACATTAAATATATGCGAAAACTATTTTTTATTATGTAACTTCCAAGATATAATCTTATGAATTATAGGCCCAAAGCCTGAGGCTGCATTACTGAGAGATTCTGATGACAACATACCCCCTTCCGATTTCAGTAGTGGTATTCATGTGGATCCAAATCCCTATTAGGCCAAATGCACACAATGCGTATTACGCGTGGGTTTGCTGCGCGTATTTTTGTGCAGCAAATCCGCAGCGTAAGGTCTCATTTACACGAGCGTAATATACGCGCGTGCGACGCACGTGCTTTTCACGCGTGTCGTACGCACCTATATTATTCTATGGGGCAGTGCAGACGATGCGTGAATTTTGCGCAGCGCGAGTGCGTTGCGTAAAACTCACAACATGTTCTATAATCGTGCATTTTTCGCGCATCACGCACCCATTGAAGTCAATGGGTGCGTGAAAATCACGTAGGTCGCACGGAAGCACTTCCGTGCGAACTGCGTGATTCGCGCAAGAGCTGTCAAACTCTGAATGTAAACAGAAAAGCACCACGTGCTTTTCTGTTTACAAACATCCAAAAGGAGTGTCTTAGAGATGAGCGAACCGAACTTCACCGGGTTCGGCCGAACTCGTTTTGACCGAACTCGGCAAAAAATGTTGCGGTACGCGACGTCAGGAGACAGTCACTGTCCAGGGTGCTGAAAGAGTTAAACTGTTTCAGCACCATGGACAGTGACTTCCGATCCCAATATACATGAACCTGTAAAAAAAAAACGAAGTTCTGACTTACCGATAAAACTCCCGGCTTCTTCCTCCAGTCTGACCTCCCGGGATGACAATTCAGTCCAAGTGACAGCTGCAGCCAATCACAAGCCAAGCACAGGCTGCAGCGGTCACATGGACTGCCGCGTCATCCAGGGAAAAGGGGCCAGATGTCAAGAGAGGCGCGTCACCAAGGACGCGTCACCAAGGACGCGTCACCAAGGCAACGGCCGGGAAGTTCTCGGTAAGTACGAACCTCTTTTTTTTTTAAACAGGTTACTCGATATGGTGATCGGAATGCACTGTCGAGGGTGCTGAAAGAGTTACTGCCGATCAGTTAACTCTTTCAGCACCCTGGACAGTGACTGACGTCGACTAGCCTCATCTCTATGATGGCGGCTGCGCGAAAATCATGCAGCCGCGCATCATACACTGATGACACATGGAGCTGTCAAGTGCCTTTTACGCATGCAAAACGCTGCGTTTTTTTGCGTGCGCAAAACGCACACGCTCGTGTAAATCAGGCCTAATACAGTACTAGCAAAGTAAATGAGATTTCAAGATTACAGATTGCAGATTTTTTTCTGCATGTAAACTGACCTACGGTGCATATTTAAAAATAGCAACATGTCAATTTATGTTGCATTTCAGCTTGTGAATTGTATCTGACTATTTTTTTTTTTAAAAAGGCACCAATATCCGCAGCATAAAAACGCACCTATTTCTACATCAAAATTTAAAAACCGCACCTAAGAACCAATCAAAAAATGCACTATTATGTGCGGATTTTACCTACGGAATTACCTGCGGTGTTGATGCAGATTTTCTGCACCAAATTCTGCAATGTGTGCGTGTAGCTTTAAAATGTCCTTACACATACACATAATAAGCAAGATACAAAGTCAATATTACTGTGGTAGGTGTTTTTTTCAGTGAGGTGGCTGAACTTTTTAAAAAATCAAAACACGAAATGTATTGAGAATCGTTCAGTAGTGCAGCCTCAGGCTTTGGATCTATAACTTCAAAGAGTACTTGTCACTTCTCCTGACTTCTATTTCCCATGCAACAATAATTCCTGAGAAAATTTTCTTGGAATTCAGCGTTATGTCATTCTGTGTTATCCCTATTGGAAATTTATGAATAAATTGGCACCTGGGTGTTACCATACTTGGTTCAAGGGGTGTGTCCCTCCCCACTCTGGCCTGTCATCACCTGATTGGACAGAGTAAGACTGTGTAGGGACATACCCCAAACTGATAACACCTAGTTGTAAATTTATTCACAAATCTCTGAATCAAATAACAGAGGAACGGTACAGAACAGTTCTGTAGAAGATGGTCCAGAATTGTTAAATTAAAGGGAATGTATTTACTAAAACAGATATGTCAGGAAAGTAGACAGGTCCTCTTTAACCCCTTAAAGAGGCTCTGTCACCACATTCTAAGTGCCCTATCTTTTACATAATGTGATCGGCGCTGTAATGTAGATTACAGCAGTGTTTTTTATTTAGAAAAACGATCATCAATTTTGACCAAGTTATGACCTATTTTAGATTTATGCTAATGACTTTCTTAATGCCCAACTGGGCGTTTTGTTAGCTTTTGACCAAGTGGGCATTGTAATGAGAAGTGTATGACGCTGACCAATCAGCGTCATACACTTCTCTCCATTCATGTACTCAGCACATAGTGATCTTGCTAGATCATGATGTGCTGTCACATACACACACACTAACGTTACTGAAGTGTCTTGAGAGTGAATAGACATCGCTTCCAGCCAGGAGGCGATGTCTATTCACAATCTCAACACTTCGGTAATGTTTGCGTGGGTGTTAATGACTGCAAGCGTGAACTTGCGAGTTCACGCTGTAAATGACAGCTTACAGCGTGATCTCGCGAGATCACGCTTGCTGTCATTAGTTCCCACACAAACGTTACCGATGTGTAGGGATTGTGAATAGACATTGATCATTTTTCTAAATAAAAAGATCACATGTAGAAGATAGGGCACTTATAATGTGGTGACAGAGCCTCTTTAAGGACATAACATGTTTTCGCCTTATGGACCAGGGCATTTTCTTCAAAACTGACATGTGCCACTTTATGTGGTAATAACTTTGGAATTCTTTCACCTATCCAAGCGATTCTGAGATTGTTTTCTTGTGACACATTGGACTTTAAGTTAGTGATAAAATTTGGTCGATACATTCAGTGTTTATTTGTGAAAAACACCAAAATGTAGAGAATTTTAAAAAATTTGCATTTTTCTAAATTTAAATGTATCTGCTTGTAAGACAGATAGTAATACCACACAAAATAGTTACTAGTTCACATATCCCATGCGTCTACTTTATGTTGGCATCGTTTTTTGTACATTCTTTTATTTTTCTAGAATGTTTCAAGGCTTAGAACTTTAGCAGCAATTCAAAATAGTTACTAGTTCACATATCCCATGTGTCTACTTTATGTTGGCATCGTTTTTTTGTACATTCTTTTATTTTTCTAGAATGTTTCAAGGCTTAGAACTTTAGCAGCAATTCCTCAGATTTTCAAGAAAATTTGAAAGAACAAATTTTTTTAGGGACCAGTTCAGTTCTAAAGTGACTTTGAGGGCACTATATATTAGAAACCCCCCATGAATTACCCCATTTTAAAAACCACCCCTCAAAGTCTTAAGAATAGATTTTAGAAAGTTTATTAACCCTTTAGGTGCTTCACAGGAATTACAGCAATGTGGAGGTGAAATTTACAAATTTCATATTTTTTTCAGAAAATCCGTATTAATCCATTTTTATCTGTAACACAGAGGGATTTACCAGAGAAATTATACTCAATATTTATTGCCCAGATTCTGCAGTTTTTAGAAATATCTAACATGTGGCCCTGGAGTGGTAATGGACTGAAGCACAAGCCTCAGAAGCAAAGGAGTACCTAGTGGATTTTGGGGTATCCTTTTTTTATTTAGAATATATTTTAGGCACCGTGCCAGGATTGAAGAGGTTTTGTGGTGCCAAAACAGTGGAAACCCCCCAAAGTGACCCAATTTAGGAAACTACACCACTCCAGAAACTTATCTAAGTATATAATTAGAATTTTGACCCCACAGGTTTTTTGCAGAAATTATTGGAAGTAGGCCGTGAAAATGAAAATCTGCATTTTTTTCAATAAAATGTAGGTTTAGCTAACTTCCACAAGAACTAAAGGAGAAAAAAGCACCCCAACATTTGTAGAGAAGTTTCTCCTGAGTAAAACAATACCCCATATGTGGTAAGAAAAGGATGTTTGGACAAACGGCAGGGCTCAGAAGGGAAAGAGCGCCATTTGACTTTTGGAGCTCAAATTTAGCTGGAATGCTTTGCGGAGGCCATGTCACATTTGCAAAGCCCCTGAGGGAACAAAACAGTGGAAACCCCCCACAGGTGACCCCATTTAGGAAACTACACCCCTCAAGGAGCGTATCTAAGGGTATAATTAGCATTTTGACCCCACAGGATTTTTGCAGAAATTATTGGAAGTAGGCTGTGAAAATGAAAATCTGCATTTTTTTCAATGTAGGTTTAGCTATTTTTTTTAAATTTCCACAAGAATGAAAGGAGAAAAAGCAGCCCAACATTTGTAGAGCAGTTTCTCCTGAGTAAAACAATACCCCATATGTGGTCATAAACGGCAGTTTGGACACACGGCAGGTCTCGGAAGGGAAGAAGTGCTATTTGGCATTCAGATTTTGTTGGATTGGTTTGTGGAGGCCATGTTGCATTTGCAATGCCCCTGAGGGACCAAAACAGTAGGAACCCCCCAAAAGTGATCTCATTTAGGAAACTACACCCCTCAAGGAACTTATCTAAGGGTATAGTTACCATTTTGCCCCACAGGTTTTTTTGCAGAAATTATTGGAATTAGGCCGTGAAAATGAAAATCTAAATTTTTTTCCAATAAAATGTAGGTTTAGCTACATTTTTTTCATTTCCACAAGAACCAAAGAAGAAAAAGCACCCCAATATTTATAAAGAAAATATTCTTGAGCATAGCAATACTCCATATGTGGTTATAAACTGCTATTTGGACACACGGCAGGGCTTAGAAGGGAAGGAGTGCTATTTGGCATTCAGATTTTGCTGGATCGGCACTGTGTCGCATTTGCAAAGCCCCTGAGGGACCAAAACAGTGGAAACACCCCAAAAGTGACCATGGGGGCATGTGTAAGCTGTGAAAAACAAATCAGAGTGTAATAAAAGGGTACATAAGTAATAAAATTAATAATCCATAGATGTGTGGTAAGCCTTGAAGCAATCCTTTATGCACATGCCAGGTTTTTCGGGGCAGGTGTCGCACTGATAAGTAGTGTCCCTTCTTATGCCCCTTTTGCTATACACACTGCACCTTTTTTGGGATCTTCCCTTCTTTGCAGTTTGGGGAACGATACTGGCAAAGTGTTGCCCTGGTACAATACGGGCACCCTCGCTTTCAGCAGATGTGCTTGGGCCCTCCCCTGCCTAGTTTTCAAACACAAGCACCTTGATAATCTCTTGAAAATTAAGGAATGACCCTGTCCGTCCTGCACATTTGGATAGCACGTAAGCGTTATACAATGCCATCTGTGCACGGCCACCTTTTTGTATCACACCCTTGTTTTTCACATGGCACTATAGGGCTTCAGCACTTGATCTGAGAGTTCAACCCCTCCCATGTACTTGTTATAGCCCACAATGCAATCTGGCTTGTGGGTCACTGTGGTGGTACCTCATACAGGGACAGGGGTGCTGCCGTTCCCATGTATTGTGGTCAAGAGAAGGACATTCCTCTTGTTCTTAAACTTGACGAACAACACGTTCTCGCTCCATAATGCCCTGCTCTCACCTCTTCTGACACGTTGGCCAAGCAGTGTTTTAGGGAGGCCTTTCTTGTTTTTGCGCACCGTGCCGCATGCTGCAGTACTTCTGGTGGAGAGGCATTTAAATAGTGGGATGCTGGTTTAGAAGTTATCCACGTAAAGGTGATAACCCTGGTCCAGCAGTTGGGGCACCAAATCCCACACTATTTTCCCACTAACTCCCAGGACGGGAGGGCATTCTTGGGGTTCAATCCTGGAGACCTTACCTTCATAAACCCAAAACCTGTAGGTTTACCCTGAGCTACTCTCGCACAGTTTGTACATTTTTATCCCATACCTTTCCCTCTTACTGGGCAGGTATTGGTGGAATTTTAGCCTACCCTTAAAATGTGCATGGGACTCGTCTATTACAATGTTCATTTGGGGGTATACGCTTCTTGAAATTTGGTGCAGAAATGATTAATGACTGGCCTGATTTTGAATATGTGGTCACTTGTTGGGCCATCATTCAAAGCGAGTCCGGGGCATTGCCATGCAGTAAATTGGGGTGTTGTACAAAACATCTGTACTCCAGTATTGCCTGATCTGTGGCTTCTTTACTAGCCCCATATGCAGCACAAGGCCCCAAAATTTGAGCATCTTCTGCATCTACAGGGGTCCACTTGAAGGATCTGGCATATGATGACGTGGGGTTCTGGGCAATAAATTGCTGGGCATATAAATTGGTCTGGGCCACCATTAAATTCTCTAAATCCTCACTGAAAAAAACCTTAAAAAAATCAATTTCTGTTTTAGACCTCAGTCTCAAAATGAGTTCCTGAGCTGCCTATGAATTCAGAGATCTGAGGCTCATAATTCTCGGGTGGGGGGGGGGGTGGGTTCCACATGGGATCACTTATCTGGGGGGGTTGCCTCAGCTGATGTCCTGGGTCGACTTTGGGGTGTCCTGGGGTTACTCATCAATGGATGATAAGGAGGAGGTGGACAAGATGAATGGGGTGACTTCCTCTTCTCCCTCGCTGGCAGAATCAGTGTCAGAGGCCAAGATGGCATATGCCTACTCAGCTGAATAGACCCTTTGGGATGATTGGGACATTTTTATTATGGGGGTGTGTAGTGCTTGAACACGTGTAACACAGACTTTATTTTTACACAGGGGGTTGTGTGTGTTGTGCTTTTACACGTGTATTTCAAAATTGCTGAATAAAAACAAAAGAAAGAAAGAAAATATAAGTTTAGAAAAATATGTAAGTATAAAAAATTTACTGAATAAACTTCAGTAACAAAAAATGATGCCAATATAAAACCGTAAAGAATTTCCTGACTACCTGACAGTAACTAAAATGTAGTTACGTTGAATTTGCATAAAATTTTTTTTTGTATAAAAACGACTGCAGTAAATTTAAACTAAAACTACGCTATGTAAAATTTAGTGAAGAACTTCAGTAAAAAAAACTGAATGTCCGTCACTAATTGAAGCTCTGTAACGCTATATATTAGTGCTAAAAAAACTCATTCACACGACAGGGTTTATGAACGGCCGGCACCCGGCTGCATTAGGAATAATAGACCCCTAATGGGGCTATTCACACGACCGGAAAACCGGCCGTCAAAAAATAGGACATGCTCTATTTTCGGCCGGGTACCCGGCCGCCCGGCTCCCATAGAAGTCTATGGGGCCGGGTAATACACGGCCATCACCGGAATGTGTCCCGAGTGATGGCCGGGTTTTCCGTGGCTTGCGCTCTATCTCCTCCTCCTCAGCACAGAGTGCATGTGAGGAGGAAGAGTTGATGCCATTCGGACGAATGGCTACGCTGTGTGGCACCCCGTACAGCAGTTGGAAGGGAGCTCTGCGCTGGCTCCCTTCCCCTGCTTGTTAAAAGCGCCCTGGCCCGGCGACACCTTCCATGGCGCCGCTAGCAGCTGCTGCTGCTGCGGCTGCTACTACTGTAGCGACGCCACTATAGCAGAGCAGGGAGGTATCTCCCCGCTCTGCTATGTGCTAGCCCCACTTTAGCTCCTTGTTTTCGGGGATTCCGCTCCTGGACAGAGCGCTTGATGTCTCTGTCCATATCTGGGCAGTGACATCAGGGGAAACTCCTGAAGCAGAATCCCCGAACACATGGGGATTCCCCTTCAGGAGTTGCCGCTGATGTCACTGTCCAGATCTGCCCGGCCCGGAACGGATGCAAAACTTTATGCAAACCGGCCAGGCAAAATGGCCGATTTTACCGGCCGACACTCGGGCTCGGGTGGGACCCGGTCGTGTGAATCCCGCCTTAGACTAAGGCCTCATTCACACGACAGGGTCCAAGTGTTGGCCGGGAAAATCGGCCGTTTTTTGCCGATTTTCCCGGCCGGTTTGCATCTGGTTTGCTTCTGTTCCGGGCCGTGTTGCCGTTTTTACCGGCCAATTTTTTTCCCTGTCCGTTTTAAAATTGGATGAATTTCATTGAAATTTGTTGCCACACACAGCTCTTTGTAGATAATGCCACAGCCCCCCTTGTAGGTAATGCCACCCAGCCCCCTGTAGGCAATGCCACCCAGCCCCCTGTTGGTGATGCCACACAGCCCCCTGTAGGTGATGCCACACAGCCCCCTGTAGGTGATGCCACACAGCCCCCTGTAGGTGATGCCACACAGTCCCCTGTAGGCGATGCCACACAGCCCCCTGCAGGCGATGCCACCCTGCCCCCTGTAGGTGATGCCACCCAGCCCCCTGTAGGAATGCCACCCTGTCCCCTGTAGGTAATGCCATCCAGCTCCCTGTATGTAATGCCACCCAGCCCCCTGTAGGTAATGCCACCAAATCCCCTGTAGGTAATGCCACCAAATCCCCTGTAGGTAATGCCACCAAGTCCCCTGTAGGTGATGCCACCAAGTCCCCTGTAGGTGATGCCACACAGCCCCCTGTAGGTGATGCCACACAGCCCCCTGTAGGTGATGCCACACGGCCCCCTATAGGTGATGCAACACAGCCCCCTGTAGGCGATGCCACCCTGCCCCCTGTAGGTGATGCCACACAGCCCCCTGTAGGTGATGCAACGCAGCCTCCTGTAGGCGATACCACCCTGCCCCCTGTAGGTGATGCCACACAGCCCCCTGTAGGTGATGCCACACAGCCCCCTGTAGGTGATGCCACCCAGCCCCCTGTAGGTGATGCCACCCAGCCCCCTGTAGGTGATGCCACCAAGTACCCTGTAGGTGATGCCACACAGCCCCCTGTAGGTTGCACCCATCCCCCCCTTCCAGGAGAAGTCACTGACTTCAATGTCCATATATGGACAGTGTAGTCACTGACTTCTCCTGGAGAGGAATTCCCTGCCACAGGTCGGGAATTCCGCTTCAGAAGTGAGTGACGTCACTGTGTCCATATATGGACAGTGTAGTCACTCACTTCTCCTGTAGCGGAATCCCCGAACATAGAGTCGGGGATTCCGCTGCAGAAGTGAGTGACTTCGCTGTGTCCATATATGGACAGTGTAGTCACGCACTTCTCCTGTAGCGGAATCCCCGGCCATAGAGTCGGGGATTCCGCTGCAGAAGTGAGTGACTTCGCTGTGTCCATATGGACAGTGTAGTCACGCACTTCTCCTGTAGCGGAATCCCCGGCCATACAGTCGGGGATTCCGCTGCAGAAGTGAGTGACTTCGCTGTGTCCATATATGGACAGTGTAGTCACGCACTTCTCCTGTAGCGGAATCCCCGGCCATAGAGTCGGGGATTCCGCTGCAGAATTGAGTGACTTCGCTGTGTCCATATATGGACAGTGTAGTCACGCACCTCTCCTGTAGCGGAATCCCCAATCCCCGGCCGGGGATTGGGGATTCCGACACCTACAGGGAGCGAAAAAAGACCCTCCTCCTCCTCACATGCACTCTGCACTGTGAGGAGGAGCACAGAGAGTGCGCAAGCGACGGTAGACCCGGCCATCACTCGGGACACATTCCGGTGATGGCCGTGTATTACCCGGCCCCATAGACTTCTATGGGAGCCGGGCACCCAGCCGAAAATAGGGCATGTCCCATTTTTTGACGGCCGGTTTTGACGTCAAAAAATCGGTCGTGTGAATAGCCCCATTAGGGGTCTATTATTCCTAATGCAGCCGGGTGCCGGACGATTTATGAACGGCCGTCACCCGGCCGGAAAACCCTGTTGTGTGAATCCCGCCTAAAACTATAAAGCTACAGTAACACTATATTTTAGAAAAAATTGTAGTATAAGAAATATACTACAGTAAATTGACACTAAGGCCCCATGCACACGGCCGTGCCCGTAATCACGGCCCACCGCTGATGGCCGCCCGCATTTTTGGGCCGTGCTCCCATACAAAGTATGGGAGCACAACCTGTAAAATATGAAAAATTAGGACATGCTCCATAATTCCCGGCACAGTTCTACATCACGGACACCCATCCGTAGCGATACGGAAAGGTGTCCGTGGCCAATAGAACTGAATGGGTCCGTAAATCCTTGGACCGTAGTATGGTCCGCGGTTTTACGGTTGTGTGCATGGGGCCTTGCTTTAGAAAAATTGTGTAGCTAAAGCGACCTAAAACGCTATGTAATTTTTTTTAATTATAAAACAGACGCTAACCTATACGATCGCTACCCTAACGCCCTACCTATGCAGTTACTAGCAACCCCTAAACTACCGCTACCCTAACGTCCTACCTATGCAGGTACTAGGTACACCTAACTATATTTTATTTAACTTTTTTTTTAAAACTTTATTACAGTTTTATATATAAAAAAAGACCCAAAAAAGCGTGCGTCAACAAATTACCCCTGAGGCTGATTATAGACTCAGCACTCCGTGTCCGCAGGGCGCACACAAGAAAATGGTGCAGTAAAAATAGACCAAAAAAGAAACCTGCGCCCAAAAATTAGCACAGATACCGATCAGTGATGTTGGTCACTGAACAGCGCTCAAGGGCTGCAGGGCGCACACACAGAGACGGTGCTGGCAGAAAAATTGAGAAAAAAAGACCCCAAAAAAACCTGTGTCAATAAATTACCTCTGAGGCTGATTATGGGCTCAGCACTCAGTGGCCGCAGGGCGCACACAAGAAAATGGTGCAGTAAAAACAGGCCGATATTAAAAAACTGCGCCCAAAAATTAGCACAAATGCCAATTAGTGATGGCGGTCACTGATCAGCGCTCAGAGGCTGCAAGGCACACACACAGAGAGATTGTGCTGGCAGAAAAATAAAAACACTAAACATGCGTACAAAAAAATGAACACAGATCCTGATCAGTGATGTTGGTCACTGATCAGCACTCAGTGGCCGCAGGGCGCACACACGGAGATGGTGCAAAAATGACAAAAAAAAAGTCCTGTGCCAAAACTTGCTGATCAGTGATGACGGTCACTGATCAGCGGCCACAGGACGTACACGGAGGAGGTGGGGACTGGAACAGGGACTGGGAACGGGAAATTTAGGAATCACTAGTTCTGCTTTCTAAAAAAAAAAAAATCATCAGCAGTGCAGTTGATGATAATCACAGTGAGGGTATGTTCACACGAGGGCGTCCGTTACGGCTGAAATTACGGGGATGTTTCAGCCTGAAAACATCCCCGTAATTTCAGCCGTACCGGCATATGCAGGTGCTTGAACGCCGCGTCCATTACGGCCGAAATTAGCGCTGTTATTCATTGGAGTCAATGAATAACGGCTCCAATTACGGCCAAAGAAGTGACAGGTCACTTCTTTGACGCGGGCGTCTATTTACGCGCCGTCATTTGACAGCGGCGCGTAAATACACGCCTCGTGTGAACAGACAAACGTCTGCCCATTGCTTTCAATGGGCAGATGTTTGTCAGCGCTATTGAGGCGCTATTTTCGGGCGTAATTCGAGGCAAAAACGCCCGATTTACGTCCGTAAATAGGCCGTGTGAACATACCCTGAGTGATCACATAGCAAGATGCAGAAGAGGACGATGGCAGCTCAGAAGGCCTCAGCTAGGGTAAGTATTCGGTTCAAAGACTATCACACCAGCTCTGTTCACCGTTCCTAACCGGGATGAGGTGGGCAGAGCTGGTGCAGGGTGTTTGAAACGTCCGCCATGCCTACCATTGGTCGGACTATGCAGACCGACCAATGGTAGCGATCAAGGGGGGGGGTGGCACCATCACCACTGTCTTACAAGTACATGGCAGGGATTGGTGCCGTCCTAAACAGCACCAATCCCCACCGTATCACTGTGACCTGCAGCACAGTGATAGATTATAGCCGCAAAAAGACGCGATTGGCCGGTCTGAACTGACAGCAGCGACAGCAGGCATCTTTACTCTGTCACCGTGTCTTTAGACACGGTGACAACTTGACGCTCCAGCGTACACATACGTTGGATTGCGTTAAGTACCTAACGACAATAACGTACCCATAAGTTAGTTGTCGTTAAGGTGTTAAAGCCACAGTCCAGTCCCCTCATTCATCAATGGAATACATGATGGTGTGGTAAAAAAAATAATTGTTGGATTTGTTCCCCGCGTCGCCTCTTGCAGCCTGCTGTCTCAGAATGAGTAAGGACAGAGGAACCGTCAGAAACGCGTAGGCTCCCTACACCCACCCCCTGATGTTCCTGTATCATTTTTAATTGACAAGAAATAAAGATTGGATGTTTTACTCTGAGGCACTGGATTCAACTTCTATTTGTCTCAGAATGGAGTGGTGTCACTAGCTGTGCCCATACTCTCCATTTATTTAGACTATGGTACAGGTATAGACTACTGCTTCCTTTATGATGCCATTGGAAGAAAGTGAAATGATGAAAGTCCCTCGCCATGACTACTACCAGGATAGCGCTAGGTGCTTTTTAAGAAAGGATGTCAGGGCTTAATATAACTAAATCTCATCTAAAGTGACTGACCTACCAGACAGTTACTTTAAAGAGGCTCTGTCACCAGATTATACATGCCCTATCTCCTACATAATCTGATCGGCGCTGGAATGTAGATAACAGCAGTGGTTTTTATTTTGAAAAACGATCATTTTTGAGCAGGTTATGAGCAATTTTAGATTTTGTTTCTTAATGCCCAACTGGGTGTGTTTTTAATTTTGACCAAGTGGGTGTTGTAAAGAAGTGTATGAGGCTGACCAATCAGTGACCAATCAGTGTCATGCACTTCTCATTGTTCCAGCCCAGCTTCTTTCACTGCACAATCACACTGTGCTGTGGATCATGCTGGGCTGGAACAATGTGAAGTGTATGACAATGATTGGTCACTGATTGGTCAGCCTCATACACTTCTTTACAACACCCACTTGGTCAAAAGTAAAAACACACCCAGTTGGGCATTAAGAAACGAAATCTAAAATTGCTCATAACCTGCTCAAAAATGATCGTTTTTCAAAATAAAAACCACTGCTGTTATCTACATTCCAGCGCCGATCAGATTATGTAGGAGATAGGGCATTTATAATCTGGTGACAGAGCCTCTTTAAGTTCTGTTCACAGCAGTGTTTCTTTCCATTCCATTTTTCAGAAATCTATCAGAATTATTTGAGATCCAGTCATGACTCAGCTAAGAATGAAAGTCATAACGGTAGTGTAAACAGTCTAAGTAACCATAGCTCAGCACATTTGTAATGTGCACTAAAAACCCTTTATACACTTAATGTGTTTCTCTTTTAAGGTAAAATCACACTCAGATTTTTGATGCAGTTTTTTGGTGCAGTTTTTTTGAACCAAAGCCTGTAGTGGATCTGAAGGAAAGAAAAGGTGTCTAGAAAAGACTGATGCATCTCCATTCTCTGGTGTCCCCTCCTGTGTTTGGCTCAAAAATGGAGCCAAAAACTGCATCAAAACTCTGTGTGTGGTCCTGACCTTAGGAACTTGCTTTTAGTGCCACAGGGTTACTTTTTATTTTTCACTGTTTTACAACTGGTTCCAGTTTTAACAGACATTGACATGGAAGAGAACAGCCTTGGTAGGCAGATTATATAGCAGGTACATCAAGTATTGATTTATACTTTTTCGGAGACTACAACATGGTGGGCCTCATTATAAAAACTGCACTGGAAAAAAGTTAAACTCAGGTTGCTATGGTTAATAAGGCCATGTAGAAATAAGTTATTAGAAGACAATGAATTAACTCAATAATTTAAGATTGCTAAATAGATGAAAGCCAAGACAGTGGTTTATGGCTAAGACATAGATAGAATATATCACTTAAAATACATCTTTGGTTTGTATTTTTCTATGTTAGCCCAAACCGATAGTTTCACCATATACAACAACCTGGAACTGTCATTAGTATATTCTTTTTTTAATCAAATTATATATATCAAATTATACATACACTACCATTCAAAAGTTTGGGGTCACATAGACAATTTTGTGTTTTCCATGAAAACTCACACTTATATTTATCAAATGAGTTGCAAAATGACTAGAAAATATAGTCAAGACATTGACAAGGTTAGAAATAATGATTTTTATTTGAAATAATAATTTTCTCCTTCAAAATTTGCTTTCGTCAAAAAATGCTCTATTTGCAGCAATTAGAACATTGCAGACCTTTGGCATTCTAGCTGTTAATTTACTGAGGTAAACGGGAGAAATTTCACCACATGCTTCCAGAAGGCCCTCCCACAAGTTGGATTGGCTTGATGGGCACTTCTTGCGTACCATACGGTCAAGCTGCTCCCACAACAGCTCTATGGGGTTGAGATCTGGTGACTGCGCTGGCCACTCCATTACAGATAGAATACCAGCTGCCTGCTTCTTCCCTAAATAGTTCTTGCATAATTTGGAGGTGTGCTTTGGGTCATTGTCCAGTTGTAGGATGAAATTGGCTCCAATCAAGCGCTGTCCACAGGGTATGGCATGGCGTTGCAAAATGAAGTGATAGCCTCCCTTATTCAAAATCCCTTTTACCTTGTACAAATCTCCCACTTTACCAGCACCAAAGCAACCCCAGACCATCACATTACCTCCACCATGCTTGACAGATGGCGTCAGGCACTCTTCCAGCATCTTTTCAGTTGTTCTGCATCTCACAAATGTTCTTCTGTGTGATCCAAACACCTCAAACTTCGATTCGTCTGTCCATAACACTTTTTTCCAATCTTCCTCTGTCCAATGTCTGTGTGCTTTTGCCCATATTAATCTTTTCCTTTTATTAGCCAGTCTCAGATATGGCTTTTTCTTTGCCACTCTGCCCTGAAGGCCAGCATCCCGGAGTCGCCTCTTCACTGTAGACGTCGACACTGGCGTTTTGCGGGTACTATTTAACGAAGCTGCCAGTTGAGGACCTGTGAGGCATCTATATCTCAAACTAGAGACTCTAATGTACTTGTCTTGTTGCTCAGTTGTGCAGCGGGGCCTCCCACTTCTCTTTCTACTCTGGTTAGAGCCTGTTTGTGCTGTCCTCTGAAGGGAGTAGTATACACCGTTGTAGGAAATCTTCAGTTTCTTGGCAATTTCTCGCATGGAATAGCCTTCATTTCTAAGAACAAGAATAGACTGCCGAGTTTCATGTGAAAGCTCTCTTTTTCTAGCCATTTTGAGAGTTTAATCGAACCCACAAATGTAATGCTCCAGATTCTCAACTAGCTCAAAGGAAGGTCAGTTTTATAGCTCCTCTAAACAGCAAAACTGTTTACAGCGGTGCTAACATAATTGCACAAGGGTTTTCAAGGGTTTTCTAATCAGCCATTAGCCTTCTAATACAGTTAGCAAACACAGTGTACCATTAGAACACTGGAGTGATGGTTGCTGGAAATGGGCCTCTATACACCTATGTAGATATTGCATTAAAAACCAGACGTTTGCAGCTAGAATAGTCATTTAGCACATTAACAATGTATAGAGTGTATTTCTGATTAATTTAATGTTATCTTCATTTAAAAAAAACTGTGCTTTTCTTGCAAAAGTAAGGAAATTTCTAAGTGATCCTAAACTTTTGAACGGTAGTGTATATTTAGTTATTTATATGTACAGTCCATTACAGTTGGTCACATCCCACAGTTTTTTGCAGGTATTTAGATCCAGTTTAGTAATGTAACTGTAACCTTAAGGCTCAGTTCACACAGATTTTTTTTTACACAGATTTTGACGTGGAAACCACGCCGGAATCAGCGGCAAAAAACAGCCCAAACCACCTCCCATTGTTTTCAATGGGAGGGGGAGACAGTTTTTTTCCGCAGCGGTTTTTAGCCGCTCACGGTAAAAAAAAGTGGCATGCTCTTTCTTGCCGCGGTTCTGCCTCTGACCTCCCATTGAAATAAATTGGAGGCAGAGAAAGCATTTTCCGCTGTGTTTTTTGCCCGTGGCGCTCAATGGCCATGGGAGAAAAACGCAGTGGAAGTCGCGGCAAGAATTTGCAGGCAGGTGAAAATCTGCCTCAAAATTCCTGAAGGAATTTTGAGGCAGATTATTCTGCCTGCAAAACAAACTCCCTGTGTACAGGGCCTTACTAAAAGTGTTCTTTATAGTGGATACTGTACACCGTGCTAAGTGGTTTTCTAGATATATACAAATCAATTGGGACACATGAAGTAAACACTTTATCTCAAAGCGATTTTTAAAATTGATTCCACGGTTTTGCGTTTAGAAATGTGACTCTTGCCCCAGCTTTTTCAGTCTGTTTTTATTGATGCATTTGGCGCTTTGTATTCAAAAGTCAACAGTTGTGAAACCTAGTGAAATATTCCCCAAAGATACACAAAGAACAGATTTGGTAGATCATGAAAATGTGGTAAATGTTTAATCTTTTTGGCAAGTTCCCAAGTTACTTACTTACTCACTAGGATGCAAATGATTCCCCTGATCTGTCTATGACAAGATTAGTTTCTGCCAGACTTCATAAAATCGCCATTGTTGCTCTACTTTGCGGACGTCAGCATGCGAGCAGCAGCTGTAAGTGTAATGTGGATGTGATTGGATCTCATGCTTGTGCAAGTCTCATCTCGTTCCTCATTTTCAACCACTTCCTGGGGTTTTCTCAGGCAATGGCTGTGATTCAGAACTCTGCACTTCAGCATTTTATGAGCTACAAATCCGGGAAGGAAAATACTGTCCATTGTTAAATCCACTAGTAAATACTTTGAACACGTATGTGTATTCAATTAATATCATAGCAGAGAACATGAATGTATCATAGATTCAGGGGATCTATCACAGAGGTACAGATTCAATTATTGATAAAACATGTTCATCTGTAATTTGAGAGAAATTGCTCACATTGTTTCTACCGTTCACCGCTGCTATTGGCAATCAGTGCTACTGGCTGGGAATACATGTTCCAGTATGCCCTGAACTGATCATTATGTATGGGCAGGGTATTGAGAAAGTAGACCAGAAGTCAGCAACCTGTGGCACCAGTGCCACAGCCGGCACGTGGGGCATGGTGTGCTGGCACACTTCCTTCTCCCAGTGTTCAGCGTCGTTGTGTGCTTGGCGGCACTGAACACGGGGAACGAGAACAACGCTTCATTATACGCTTGGCGGTGCTGATCACCAGGAGAGAAAGCAGTGCTTCATTGAGTATGCCGCTGCTGAATACTTGGCAAACACACAATGCTTCACTGCTGTCTCACCTAGTATTCAGCGTTGCCAAGTGTATAATGCAGCGCTGCTCTTTCCTGGTGTTCAGCGCCGCAAAGACAGAGTTCAGTAACCGCCCTGTAATAGAAAAAGTTAGCAAAAGTCGGCAGCTATGTCTCCTATGTGCAAGCTGGTGTTCAAAAGCCATGGTCTCTCCTATGTGTGTCCCCCACAAGCTAGTGTTCAGATGTCACTCTCCTTTGTGCTGCGCCCTCCCGAGCTGGTGCTCTGTGCCCCACATTCACCAAAGATGGATTATCTTGCAAAGAAAGCCAGGAACAAGGATTACACTGACATACAAGTTTAATGAACTGGTTAATTGGTTTATGTCATATATTTGGTAACAGTTTGTTTTATATGACTTTCATGTTTGCATGGCACATGGAGTACTTCATCATAAATTTAGTTTAATCGGCACGCCACACAATAAAGATTGCCTACCCCTGATGTAGACAGTCGACTCTACTCCTATTGGCTTCTACTAGGGACCCCTAGAAAAAGTTGACTGACATAAGCAAAACGTACATCGGGTAGAACCCGGCAATAGAGCAGGCAAAGTTCAATTATAGGGACAGAACAGGTTCATCATCAGCTGAAAGACAGAACCTCTTAGCTGGGGAGGAAACATAGCTCCCGGGCAGCTTTACTGGGATCGTGGAGAGTGCTGGCATTCCTGGAGCTGCAGAGAGCGGGAAGCTGGTAATTCAAATTCAGTCATCTGACCTGCGGTGAGCGGGTAGCGCCGAGTGAACACAACATGTCCACTCAGGACAGTAGGAAGATGAATGATGAGAGGGCAGATTAGCCTTGCAGTTTATTTGTCTCAGTAAGGCTTCATCCACATCTGTGTTGGAGACTCCGTTAGGGACCTCCGTTGCAGATCCGGCAGGAATTACCGGAGATTATAGGAAACAATAGCGCAGCATGTTGCACTATTGTCTGTGGTAAAATCACGGACACCCCGACGGAACGGAGTAAAAAAAAAGTAAAATGCCAGAATCGCTGTTTTTTGGTCACCTTAGCGCTCAAACACAATTTAATAAAAAGCGATCAAGAAGTTGTATGTACCAAAAAATTATACCAATAAAAACGACAGCTCATTCCGCAAAAAATAAGCCATCACATTGCTGAAATTGATGAAAAAATAAAAAAGTTATGGCTCTCAGAATATGGCAGCACAAAGCTAATTTCTTTTTCTAACAAAAAATTTTTTGGGGTAAAAGTATTAAAACATAAAAAAATCTATATAAATTTGATAACGCCATAATTGTATTGAGCCACAAAGTAAAGTTTTTACTGCACGGTGAAAGACGTAAAAAATGGAATTTTCCATTTCCACCACACGAAAAAATTTGTGTTCAGTTTCCCAGTACATTATATGATACGTTAAAAAGTGGCAATAGAAACTACAACTCCTCCTGCTAAAAATAAGCCCACACACCACTCCAAAAGGTTATGGCTCTTGGAAGGCGGGTAGTAAAAAAATATATAAAAGGTTTAAATCCTGTTTATATATAACGTCCCATTGTTTGCATAGGTGGTTAAGTGCGCATGACGTGACTGTTCCGACGTCGTACCGGAAGTTGTCGATGTAAGGGCGGAGATGTATGTATGGGCACTCATTGCTTGCTTGTATTGACGCCTATGATGCAGGGGGTCGACGTTGGGCAGCCACCTGATGCATCATGCGCCATTGGACTATCAATAGTAGGTCACTATTTAAACCCTGAGCGTACTAGCACAATCACCCACTCCTGACGAAGTTTGTGAAACTTGCGTCGAGATGTTCCCTCTTGTGAATCTTCCATCTTCCATCATGCTAGCCATAGGTAACGGATTTAATTTACTAATAAGTTTTACATTTAGGTCTCTTTCAGGCCCCATGCACACGGCCGTGCCTGTAATCACATTCCGTGATTGCGGCATGGACGGCCGCCCGCATTTTCGGGAGTTATTGGAGCACAGCCCATAAAATGCAAAAGAACGGACATCTTCCATAATTTACAGAACATTTCTACGGCCCGGACACTCATCCGTAGCGATACGGAAAGGTGTCCGTGGACAATATAACAGAATGTGTCCGTAATTGCAGACCGTATTACGGTCCACAATTACGGACAATTTTTACTGTCGTGTGCATGGGGCTTCACAGTTAGGATTGTGATCAAGACACAACCTAGTTTGATGAGCCATTATTGAGCTAGATTATTATTATTGTATACCCATGTGACTAGGTTCTTGTGATGGTTTCACTTGAGGCTGCTTTTCATGTTGAATTTTTTTTTGTATTTGTGTGTGTGTGGGGTGGGGGGTAATTTGTCCATGTGTATAGACTAATAAAGATTGTAAAATTGTTTGATTAAATGAGTCAGCATGCTCTTGATTATGGGACAATTTTTGGTCCTATTTAGTCCTAAAGGGGTTAATAAATGTGTCGCACTTTACTCCAATTTTTCTTTCTCAGGGTACGGCCACACGGAGCGGCCCTGACACGGTCGCAACGCGGCCAACAACCCTGCTGGCACTGTGTAGGAACGGCTGAAAAATACGTCGTTAAGTGGTATTCCGGTTACATGCGTATGCGCAATGCCGCTCCATTCATTCTCTATGGGAGCGCTGGAGATAACCGAGTGCAATGTTCGGCTTTTTCCGGCGCTGCCATAGAGAATGAATAGGAGGTAAGTTGTTGTAATTTGCAAAATCGTGCGGCCATAAAGGGTGTATTAATGAATTCATGGCCGCACGATTTTGCAGATAAAGAGACGGTTTACCCACGTTAACATGCGGCCGCTAACAAGTTGTTTGACAGCCGCACCGAATGTGGTTCCAGCGCGGTTGTTACTACTTGCGTATGAAGGTCCAGTCTTCATAAATTGCCCCCTAAGAGTGGATTCACACACGGCAAATTTTGTTGCATAACATTCTGTAACTTTCAGTTCCAGTCATCAGCATGGGGCTTGCAAAAATCTATGTGCTTGCTGCAAAAACAACCACATTTATGCCCTGTTCACATGGCGTAATTTTTTCAGCGGATTCCGTCGCAAAATTCTGCCTCCCATTCATTTCAATTGGAGTCGGACGCTTCTTTTTCCCGCTAGCTCATTTTTTCAGCTAGTGGGAATAAGAAGTGTCCTGCTTGATCTTCGGGCAGATTCCGCCCGAACCTCCCATTGAAGTCAATTTAGTGGCAACATTTTTCTGCTGACGATAGGAATAATTCCGCAGCAGATTTTGTGACGGGCCCGGGACCCATCACGCAAAATCTGCTGTGTCATTAGTGCCTTGGATAAATGGAACTGATTTTCAGTCGTAGAAATTTCTGCACCCTAAAACCCATGGTCAGAACCCAGACTGCCTGCTAACCCAAGACTTTCCAACAGTAAAATGTATTTAATCAACTGTGATTTAAGAACTCCCCTGATATATACTTCCAGTGATTCCAAGGTAGAGCTTTATTTTATAGTAAGGATATGTTCACACGCTTAGCAAAACACGTCTGAAAATACAGAGCAGTTTTCAAGGGAAAACAGCTCCTGATTTTCATAAGTTTTTTAATTAACTAGCATTTTTCGCCGCGTTTTTTACGGCCGTTTTTGGAGTCCATGAAAAATGGAATGCAAGAATTGACATGCACTTCTTTTTCGTCAGAACATTCAGAACAGAGTGCCGTTTTTCGCATTGAAATCAAAGGGCAGATGTTAGAAGACGTTCTGTTACCGATTTTTCGGCCGTTTGCGGCAGGAAAAACAAGCCGTGTGAACATACCGAAACTCTCTTGAGTATTTATATTTAGAGTTAGTGTTTGCTCTTACTGGCTATTTGGGCCGTAAACGCCAGTGAAAACGTCTAAAAATGCGGGGGCTGAATGTCTCCAAACATCTGCCCAATGATTTCAATGGGAAATACGGCGTTCTGTTCGGATGGGGCGTTTATTTTGGCGGTCATTGACTCAATAGAAAAACAGCTCCAAAAACGGCCATAAAAACGCAGCGAAAAATGCTACTTTGATTAAAAAACGGCTGAAAATCAGGAGCTGTATTCCCTTGAAAACAGCTCTGTATGTTCAGACGTTTTTGGTTTAGCATGTGAACATACCCTCAACATTACTTCTTTGAGGATTCACTATGTTAAAAGATGAAGGTATGAAGGCTTGTTGGATATGATAGAATACATTGCATTTCTTCCTTACCAGCACTCCCAAATGATGTTACTTAGTACTTGTACAAGTGGTTTTGAGGTGGTAAACGTGGTCCACCTTCGAGTACTTCTTTACAATTATTATATAGATTTAATCTACATTAAAAAATTTGGTTACTTTGCATGTCATTATTTATAGTGTACTAATCCCAAACTAGAACCTATATTATAGTCTATAGCGGCTTTCACAATTTTGCTGGTTGCCGTTGGAAACATGAAATTTGTTGTCAGACAGATCCCTAATTAACATTTAATTACAGCACAGTGCCTGATATAAAGACTACATTTCCTAGAAGGCAAATCACAAGAGCATGCTCTGAAGCCTGAAGAATTTCTGAATGCAGCTGGAGCAAAATAAATAAAGATGCTCAAAGTGTACATGCTCTTTAATTCTTAAAGGGGTTTCCCCTAGTCCTAGCACAAAAAGCCACGACTAGGGGGGGGCCCCGTTCTAGAGATAGTTAGGCGGGATTCACACGACCGGGTCCCGCCTGAGCCCGAGTGTCGGCCGGTAAAATCGGCCATTTTGCCCGGCCGGTTTGCATAAAGTTTTGCATCCGTTCCGGGCCGGGCAGATCTGGACAGTGACATCAGCGGCAACTCCTGAAGGGGAAACGCCATGTGTTCAGGGATTCCGCTTCAGGAGTTTCCCCTGATGTCACTGCCCAGATATGGACAGAGACATCAAGCGCTCTGTCCAGGAGCGGAATCCCCGAAAACACGGGGATTCCGCTCCTTCAAGGAACTAAAGTGGGGCTAGCACATAGCAGAGCGGGGAGATACCTCCCTGCTCTGCTATAGTGGCGTCGCTACAGTAGTAGCAGCCGCAGCAGCAGCAGCTGCTAGCGGCGCGATGGAAGGTGTCGCCGGGCCAGGGCGCTTTTAACAAGCAGGGGAAGGGAGCCAGCGCAGCGCTCCCTTCCACCTGCTGTACACCCCGGCTCTGCCACACAGTGTACAGCGCACAGCCATTCGTCCGAATGGCATCAACTCCTCCTCCTCACATGCACTCTGCGCTGTGAGGAGGAGGAGATAGAGCGCAAGCCACGGAAAACCCGGCCATCACTCGGGACACATTCTGGTGATGGCCGTGTATTACCCGGCCCCATAGACTTCTATGGGAGCCGGGCGGCCGGGCACCGGGCCGAAAATAGAACATGTCCTATTTTTTGACGGCCGGTTTTCCCGGCCGTCAAAAAATCGGTCGTGTGAATAGCCCCATTAGGGGTCTATTATTCCTAATGCAGCCGGGTGCCGGCCGATTTATGAACGCCCGGCACCCGGACGGGAAACCCTGTCGTGTGAATGGGGCCTTACGGGTCCCAGAGGTGGGACCTGTATCTATCTGACATTCATGATATATCCTGTGGATATGTCCTAAAAGTCCCTCATGGGAAAACCCCTTTAACTCTTTAACTTGAATTCTTCAAATGAATAAATGAATCCCAGCCATGAAGAGAGGACAAATTTCAGATATATTTATTTGAAGGGTGACGTGTGGGACAAGTGTTCCTGTTATTCCACTGTGGCTTTTTAGAACACCGCAGCCATCTATTGACATTTCACTGTGGATCCACTGTTTATATACAGTATAAATATACTATTTCCATTATAATACATATTCAGCCATTGCTCATAAATCTTTAGTTTACAGTTTGATTCTTACATCAATATCTGACCCGCACAGATTTGAGGGCATGCGGCAGATATTCAGATCTAAAACATGCCCGATCTGTCGTGGATTTCTTTTCGAGTTACAGCAGATTTTAACCATTGCAATGCAAAGGGTGGAATTCACAGCTCAATACATGACAAAATATGCATGTAACACATGTTCAGCCCTGACATCCTTTCCGCAATAGGATTGCAATAGTGGCTTTAAGCCGTTACCATGATCCCGTTGGCTGTTATGGCAACCGATATCACCATGACTTCAGACTACCGCTTTCCCACAGTGGCAATATGAGGAAAGCAGTAGCCTGAGATGCTCCCTATTCTGTGCTTGCGTTTGTAACTAGCCATCAGTGTAAGTGAATAAGCGAGCAGGCACAGCTGGACAGTCGCTTTGGATTATGAACTAAAGTAAGCAGTTTAGTACATTTGTGAGTAAATCTACCAAATTAAATTAAAGGGCGGTCACCTCAAAGATCCATAATATGTATTTATATGTGCTGCATATCTGTCTGTCTGCATATCTTAGGAAGGAGAAATATTGCAGCTTGCACAGTGACCTTGCTCTGCACTGTTAAATTATGCAACACATTATTCGGACTTCTTGGCATTTGGCCACGCCAGTTACATTAGGAAGAAGAACACGGGTCCTTTTTGTACACTTTTCTTGCAAGGCTGTCAGTCCAGTCAAAGAGACAGTTTTTTATTAGACAAGGTAATACAAAGTAGATAGATGGAAAAGATTTACTGGATTTGAAACTGATGCTAACAGATGATACAAAGCATCAGTGACAAGTTTCATCCTTTTCTTGGAGTCACTTAGATGCAGTATATGTCTTGTTCTGTGTGACAGATACAAATCATTGTGTTATTATTTAACTAATACAAAATGACAATCTACGGCTTTAACCTTGGGTTATACACAGCTAGAAGATTTGGGTAATATTTACTAAATAGTTGCCCATTCACAAATGTAGCAGAGCTGGACTTGTCACTTCAATATTTTGGGCTCTGGTATAGAAAGCAGCTTCCCATGATAATTATTTATTAGGTTGTTCGGCAAGTGCTCAGCTTGCTATGCAGCATCAACCATAATTGTGTGTGCGATCTGGCTGCCTAGCAACAGGTGTCTTCACAAGTGGGCTACCCAGCCAGATCTCTATTATAGAGACCCAGAGGTATGAATCAGCACAGAACGGATATATATGTACAAAAGTATTAGGACACCTACACATTACACCTACAGAAACTTTTGTGACATCCCATTCCGAATCTATAGCCGTTAATATGGAGTTGGTCCCTTCTTTAACCCCTTAACGACATCCGACATACTATTACGTCACTGTCGTTATGTACTTAACACAACACAACGTATGGGTACCGCAACGTATGAGCCAGCATTATCGCCAGCGGGTGTCAGGTGTATATAACAGCTGTCACCCTGCTGCATGGCCAGGAACAGAACTAGCCTCCGATCCGGCTGATTAACCCCTTAGATGCAGTGCTCATATGCGAGCGCTGCATCTACGGTGTTTCCTAGCAGATCGGAACCCCGCAATGCAAATCGCAGGGTTCCGAAGGCTGTTCTGGCAGACCGGAGGCCTAACATTGGCCTCCTGTCTGCCAAGTACGGAAGCCTGCTAGGACATGCCCGGATGCGGTGCCTAAAAGGTTTCCGGACGCAAAACAAAGATGGCTCTCTAGCTAAGCCTGCGACATCAGCCGCCGGTGTCGGCTGTATGTTACAGATAACACCGTGCTGTAACGGCAGGGAACGGAGCGAGATCCGATCCCAGCCACTAAACCCTTAAAAAGATCAGAGGTGCAGGCCCTCATCTCCCCTAGTGGGAAAAACAAAAAGTTCAATAGAAGTGTAAAAATAAAAGTTTCGAGTTAATAGAAATAAACACTGCCTTTTTTTCCTATAGTAAGCATTTTATTATAAGAAAAAAATGAAAACGTTAAAAAATAGTACACATACTTGATATCGCCGCGTCTGCAACGACCCAATTTATAAAACTATAATGTTATTTTTCCTGCAAGGTGAACGTGAAAAAAATAAAAATCAATGCCAGAATCGCTGTTTTTTTTTATCACCACCCCTCCCAAAACATGGAATAACAAGTGATCAAAAAGTTGCATGTGCCCCAAAACAGTACCAATGAAAACTACAACCGGTCCCGCAAAAGACAAGCCCCTACACAGCTTTTTTAACTGAAAAATAAAAAAGTTATGGCTCTCAGAATATGGTGACACAAAAAATATATATTAAAAAAAAGTGATTTAATTGTGCAGAGGCTGCAAAACTTAAAAAAACTATATACATATGGTGTCGCTGTAATCGTATCGACCCGCAGAATAAAGTAAAATTGTCATTTATAGCCCACGGTTGACACTGTAAGGGTATGTGCACACGAGAACTGGCTTTTACGTCTGAAAAGACAGACTGTTTTCAGGAGAAAACAGCTGCGTCGTTTCAGACGTAAAAGCTCTTTCTCGCATTTTGCGAGGCGTCTTTGACGGCCGAACATTTGAGCTGTTCTTCATTGATTTCAATGAAGAACGGCTCAAATTACGTTTCAAAGAGGTGTCCTGCACTTCTTTGACGAGGCAGTCATTTTACGCGTCGTCGTTTGACAGCTGTCAAACGATGACGCGTAAATGACAGGTCGTCGGCACAGTACGTCGGCAAACCCATTGAAATGAATGGGCAGATGTTTGCCGACGTATTGTAGCCGTATTTTCAGGCGTAAATCGAGGCATAATACGCCTCGTTTACGTCTGAAAATAGGTCGTGTGAACCCAGCCTTAAAAAAAAAAGAATAAAAAGTGATAAGAAAAATTGTGTGTAACACAATGCAACAAATAAGCCCTCACACAGCTCCGGTGGAGAAAAAATAAGAAAGTTCTGGCTCTCAGAATATGGTGATGCAAAATGTGCAGTGTGCTCCAAAAGCGGATAAGATTGGGCACCATTTATCAGTGTGACACCGGACACACATATGTGAAATATTATTTATTTACAGCATTATTGTACCCTCTTATTATGCCCCTGATGTACTCCGCACAGATTACATATGCCCGCACATTATAAACTGAAATACCAGCAAAACCCCAAACAGAACTACTACCAAGCAAAATTTACGCTCCAAAAGTTAAAGTGCGCTCTCTCCCTTTTGAGCCCTGCAGTGTGCACAAACAGCAGTTTACGTACACAGATATGGCATTGCCATACCCGGGAGAACCCGCTTAACATTTTAGGAGGTATTTGTCTTCGGTGGCACAAACTGGGCACAACATATTGTGCACTAAAATGACATATCAGTGGAAAATTTAAAGTGGTGACGTGTGGTCAATGGAACACCTGTAGCTGGACATTTGGCTCGTAGCCCAATGTCGTGCAAACGCCTTCTGATGGTATGTGTCGACACTGGTTGCCGTCCTAGGCTTGGGATGTGAGGTCCAATTTCAATTGCCGTACAGATTGGATCACTACGCGCCATTCTTTCAATCAGACGATCCGTCCGTGCAGAGGTTCGTTGGTTTTCCCCCAACCTCCGGGACATGCAACGTTGAACAGTGCTGACATCTCGGCATAGGCGCGTAGCGATTTGCCGGAGTGATAAATTAAGTTCTCTCATTTCAAGGATTCTGTCCCTCTCAGTTTGCAACAAGTGCCGATAACCAACATGTCGACGAATAGGAGGCATCGCACAATCATCCCACACCACTCGATCCGATGTTTGAGGTTTCATCTGGCTAAAAAACTTTGCTTTCAATCTGGCATTTATGCCCCTCTCACATGCCACAGATTGGAGCTAGGCGCTTGAAAATGTGATCATTTGCAGATCTTAGCGACACCTGCTACTTCCTCGATTTGCATAACCTTACGGCTTGCCCTTTTTGGTGTTGCAATTTCAATGTTGAGGAGTGTATATGACCAACTTTTAGATTTGTGTGGACTCCCCCTTTACAGACCAAAGCAGAGTGGACAAACGTAAGCCTCTGTTCCCAATGCGTTTGAGCTTTTTGTTGGAGATAAACTTTAGGAGGATTTCCTGACGTATAACTCTAACAGATGGCTGATATGTATACCACTGTATTGGCATACAGTGTCATGTCGCCAATAGGCTCCCGTGTACCTTGCGGTATACGTTTTTTGCCTTTGTATAGAAAAGCGTAGTCATCTACGCTTTTCTTTACAATTGAAAAAAAGGTATACCGACGGGTAAGGGATCTTTCATGGTTCTACGCGAAACATATGGCTTAAATGCAATGGCAACAGAGCCTAATATTTAACCTAATTTCTATTTCCAACTAAGCACACTTTTTTCTTCAATTAATCTGCCATTTGTCTAAGTTCCAAAATGTTTCCAACCTATTGGCATCACTCCTATTGGATGCTTTGTCCTGTAACTTAAAAAAAAATGGAAAGCTGTGGACTGTCACTTGCGGGCCGTGCTCGGATTAAATTGTATAGGAGCACGGTCCGTAAATGCAAAAAATAGGACATGTCCTATTTTTTGCGGCTCATTTCTTCGGCCCGAACACTTACTCATAAATATACGGGAAGGTGTCCGTGGCCCATGAAATGAATGCATCAATATTTTTATCCGCAATTACGGATCCGTAATCGCGGATTCAAATTACGGTCGTGTGCATGAGGCCTAAATGCGAATCACAGTGCAAGTGACAGGAAGCATCAGGAGGAAGTCTTTACAATTGTTTTTGTAGTATGCGGCTGGCTGCCATTCTTTATCTGGGATTTCAGTGTTGTACACCCAAACTCTGAAAGCCGGCTGACGTTACACCAGTTATAAACTGGACAGGTAAAGGGGTTGTACAGGATAAGAAAAACATGGCTGCATTTTTCCAAAAACAGTGCAATACCGATTTACAAGTTGCGTGTGGTATTGAAGCTCAGCCCCATTAACTTCAATGGAGCTTATTTGGAATGCCAGACACAACACATAGACAAGTGTGGCACTGTTTAGAAAAGAAAGCAGTCATGTTTTTCTAATCCTGGACAACCTCGTTAAGGTCAGGTACAACAGGACATTTACATGAGAACTATTGTAATGTTACTTTGGAAAAGGTGCTATATGAATTTATATACAGATTTTAGAGCAAGCGTTATTTATTATTATACTTTTCTTTTTTATTGTATCTATGATAAGTAAATTCTGTATATTTGCTGAACTTATAGCTTATGTAACACGTTTCTCTTTACGGTTCTCAGTAACCAAGCCTGTTCTAGTAAAGGGGTTAATGCCAGTTTACTTGGTGGTCTGGGGTGGTGAAGGAGTAATGCACACTTACCTGGTGGTCTAGGATTTCTACTTCTAGGATAGTAGAGGGGTAATACCTGGTGTCCAGTGATTTACTCACCTGCCCAAGCTTTAGCAGTGTTTCCTGTCTCTCAGACAGAAAATTGAATGGGATCATTATGTTCAGCTTTCTCTTCCTGCCCCGATCATACAGATCACGCCAGGCAGGGACAGAGAAGACTGTGCGACTGTGATGGACCAGTCACACAGTTCTTTCTATGATCTAGCAGAGTTACGTCATGAATACTCTGCTTGGTCGTTAAAGAAGTTTCCTGTTTTGAGCTTTTTGTTAGAAAGGACCCTGATCAATCATCTGCAATGAACCTGGCAGCAAATGTCCAAGTCTCCTACAGTGGCACAACAGGGGAAAAGAAGCTTTGCACAGTTCCCTGCGAAATTAACAGACTGTCCGTGTAAAGTACAGACGTGTTGGGTCCTCCACAGGAAGAGAGATGCTCTTTGTAGCTGCTCCCCATTCTGGCTAGTAGATGAGGGTCCTAAATGGGGGACTCTCCGCTATTAACTCCCTATTTTCTAATAAGGCATTTGAAATAGATCAGAAACATTTGGTATATCTGTAGCTGGGAGGAATTAAACCACTGCCAATGAAACTTTTAAATGTATCATTGACATGCCATGAAATAAATTCCCTTGATTATTTCAACTCTGCTGTGTTTGTACATTACAGATATAATAATTATTTTGCAACAGCTGACAATCTAGACACAAGAACAGATGGCACACAAATAGGAATAATTTTTGGGCAAATCACTAGAACCAAACCTCCCCCATCCAGTATAATGCCCCCATAGAACCCCCCACAAAGTATAATGCCCCGATAGCTGTCCCCACACTATATACTACCCACAGTATAATTCGAAATAGTTCCCCCACACAGTATAATGCCTCCATAGCTGCCCCATCCAGTATAATGACCCCATAGCTGCACTCATACAGTAAAAAGCCAACAGAGATGCCCTCATACAGTATAATGCCCCCATAGCTACCCCCATACAGTACAATGCCCCATAGCTGTGCCATACAGCATAATGCCCCCATAGCTTCCCCATACAGTATAATGCCACATAGCTGCCCCCAAAGACCATAATGCCCCCATAGCTGCCCCCAAACATCATAATGCCCCCATAGCTGCCCCAGTACGTTATAATGCCCCCTCAGCTGCCACCATACAGTAGAATGCCCCCTTAGCTGCCACTATACAGTATAATGCCCCATAGTGCCTAATAAAAAAATAATAAAATACTTGCCTAGCCCCGTTCCCACGACGAGTGAAGCAGATCCCTCTGCTCCTCCGCTCTGTACTTTGCGTGGCTCGGTACAGGCAGGCGCGATTACATCACTGTATCGCGCCTGTCTATGCCGAACAGCTCACGGCTGCTTCACACAGTGAATTCTGAAGCAGGGAACAGACGGTTCCTTGCTTCAGCATTGGATTCAACTGTATCTGCGTCCTGAGGACACAGATATAGTAGACACCGGGAAATACGTACCACCGGCCGCCCGGGACAGCGGGACACCACCCGGAATCCAGGACTGCCCTTCTGAATCCGGGACTGTTAGGTGTGCTACAAATAAATTATCAATTCAAACAAGAGGAGTGAGGACCCTGCTTGCAAGAGCTCACAATCTACAACCTCTTATCTCCGCCGCTATTCTCTTGGATGCATTCAAGGGGAAAATAAGAAGGGGGATGCACCTTGTATCGCTTCACAGGTAATTTCCGGTGATGCGATTAAGGGACATACCATATATGGGCAGACAGTCCAGGGTCCATTGAAAGACCCCAGGGCTGTCTGACCATATTTCCTGTTGTTAGGGCATACTTAGTTAGTACACAGGCAGTTGTTCGGACATACCTATCAATACACAGGCTAATGTACTGGCATATAGATATATGCTAGTACATTAAAGTTTAAAAATAAGAAAGTAAAAAAATAAAATAAAGGAATGTTAAATTTTAAAAAAAAACATACACATTTTTTACAATAAACATTCAAATAAAAGTCTCAATACATAAAATATACACAAATTGATAGCGTCATTTATGTACGCTGTAAGAAAAAACTAAAATAAAAACTGCTTTCTTTCCCCACATTAAGGCCACATGCCCACTTCGGTTTTTTTCTTCAGGGGGCTATCCGTTTTTTTAACAGTTAGCACCCTGACACATTCATTTCAATTGGGCCATGCACACTACCAATGTTTTAACGGAACCGTGCGGCCTTTTTGTCAAAAGTAGGACAGGTCCTACTACTGTCCGTTTTTGACGGAACAGTCCCAGCCTTTTCATTCATTTGGTCCGTGAAACAACCATGTGCAGTCCATGTTTCATTGATCCGTCAATAGCGACCGTACAATGGCCGACGGATGTGTGCATGAGGCCTAATAGTAATTAAGCCCATCATGTACCTTACTCATTAACCCAATTTTTTCCATTATTACTGTGAGAAACATCATGGGGTTAATTATTGTTAATTTGAGGCACATGGAGGTTCAAAATTCATCACACCACGTGCCTCACATCAGAAAATGGAAGAACTTTTTATATTATTATTATTATTATTGTTGTTGGCAAAGTATAGTTTTTGGTATTGAGAATCGCAATACTAACCAAAGTATCGGTATCGAAGTCCAAATTCTGGTATCGTGACAACCCTAGTACAAATAAAGCTGCATTACCCAGTTACCCAGCTCTAGTTACTTACCAAGGTATCTTTGTGACAGATATAAAGTGCATTAGGGTTCAAAGAGTGTGGGGGATACTGTTGAATGAAGGGTTCAGGTTCTGAGTACTAATGTAGCAGGTGGGGCACTAAAGGAAAGGATTCAGATTTGGGAATGTTATAGGTCTGTCAAACAAGATACCAAGGTTGCCGTTATCTGTTTCGGGAGCTCAGTGTCCTTCTCTACTTATCTCCATTATCACCTGAGGAAATAACCCCACTCACTTTGCAGAGCTTGTTATTCCATACATGTGGCAGGTGGCAGGATTTTTTATTTTGTTAGCATACATTATGATATTCTGCACCAATAGGAGCATGAAATTACTATGGAAACAGAGACATTCTTACAGAATATGCTCTGTTGTCTTGGTGAAAATGTTTAGTCGTCGTCATCTGTATATCAGATATTTATTATATGATACTTTAAATTAAGCTTTAATTAGCATATATATGAAAATGGTGTGCCATATTAATAATCGTTACCTTTACGCTTTTATTTCAGGAAAATGATGATCTAAATAAGCTATATTATCTATAAAAATGCCAGCCGAAAAACTATATGTGTGAGTCTAGGGGTCCATCCATATAATCACTTCTATGCTTTAACCCTATATACCCTTCTTGTAATATTAAAAATGTGGCCTTATTACAATAATAATCCAATAAAAAGATTGAAAAAAGGGATGTAAAAAATTCTAATTCCCCGCCATTGCCCTGTGCAACTATTATCAGAACACAGGATATGGTTAATTCTGTTAATGGATCAGCAAACACAGGATGCAGTAAATACGCATTTGTCTATGTTGAAATAGATACAACGGAATTTTAATTGGCTCTGGCCTATCTGATGTATTACCAGAATGCTCCATTTTCAGATGACAACAATATAATAGGGTTTCACTTTCGATGCAATTACCTAATAAATTACATCGTCACAAATATCCACCGATGTTTCCTGATGTTAAAACCCCTACACTGACACGCCGATGCGGACGTTTGAACGTTGTTTTCTTGTCTTCTCTCGCTGTTGTCCACCCCTTATTAAACTGTCACTGTTTTACAAGATTATTTCACACTAATCCACCGCAGCGCGTTTTGTTGCGTGCAGGATTACAAGCACGATCAGGTTCTGCATTAGTGAAATAACATTTTATATTCAAGGAAAATTTTCAAAATGCAAAAAAATACTGTATTCCTGCATTGATTTTGATTTTTTTTAATACCATGGAATTTCTTCCACCACATAATGTTAATAATAAAATAGACCTGGACCTGCATAAGGCAGTGAGCTGACAGCTGCAATACTTTCTAGAAACGTGCAAGGAATTGGGTGTATAAATGGCAGAATAGCTGCTTGATCTGTATTGCAGAGGTTTCCATTTGGTTCCAGCTTATTTATAGTCTACTGTTTCACAAGTGAAAGATGGATTATTTCATTGGGTGAATACGTATTTCATAGGGTGAATAAACATTTTGTATTTCATTAAAATATGATACCTCTATGGTCTCTAAAATGTTTTTTGGCAGTTATGTTGTGAATACTGTGGGTATTAATGAGTCAGGCACTTGTTAACAGAAGAAAAAGCATATTACACTGGAAGGAGATCAGGGGTATGCTGGGAGGATGCTATAGCATGGGAAGTCTAGAAGAAACCATACTATATAACTATATAGCTATATATATATATATATATATATATATATATATATATATACTACCGTTCAAAAGTTTGGGGTCACCCAGGCAATTTTGTGTTTTCCATGAAAACTCACACTTATATTTATCAAATGAGTTGCAAAATGACTAGAAAATATAGTCAAGACATTGACAAGGTTAGAAATAATGATTTTTATTTGAAATAATAATTTTCTCCTTCAAACTTTGCTTTCGTCAAAGAATGCTCCATTTGCAGCAATTACAGCATTGCAGACCTTTGGCATTCTAGCTGTTAATTTGCTGAGGTAATCGGGAGAAATTTCACCCCATGCTTCCAGAAGGCCCTCCCACAAGTTGGATTGGCTTGATGGGCACTTCTTGCGTACCATACGGTCAAGCTGCTCCCACAACAGCTCTATGGGGTTGAGATCTGGTGACTGTGCTGGCCACTCCATTACAGATAGAATACCAGATGCCTGCTTCTTCCCTAAATAGTTCTTGCATAATTTGTAGGTGTGCTTTGGGTCATTGTCCTGTTGTAGGATGAAATTGGCTCCAATCAAGCGCTGTCCACAGGGTATGGCATGGCGTTGCAAAATGGAGTGATAGCCTTCCTTATTCAAAATCCCTTTTACCTTGTACAAATCTCCCACTTTACCAGCACCAAAGCAACCCCAGACCATCACATTACCTCCACCATGCTTGACAGATGGCGTCAGGCACTCTTCCAGCATCTTTTCAGTTGTTCTGCATCTCACAAATGTTCTTCTGTGTGATCTAAACACCTCAAACTTCGATTCATATGTCCATAACACTTTTTTCCAATCTTCCTCTGTCCAATGTCTGTGTGCTTTTGCCCATATTAATCTTTTCCTTTTATTAGCCAGTCTCAGATATGGCTTTTTCTTTGCCACTCTGCCCTGAAGGCCAGCATCCCGGAGTCGCCTCTTCACTGTAGACGTTGACACTGGCGTTGTGCGGGTACTATTTAATGAAGCTGCCAATTGAGGACCTGTGAGGCGTCTATTTCTCAAACTAGAGACTCTAATGTACTTGTCTTGTTGCTCAGTTACATAGTTACATAGTTAGTACGGCTGAAAAAAGACACATGTCCATCAAGTTCAACCAAGGGACGGGAAAAGGGAAGGAAAAATTTCTACACATAGGAGCTAATATTTTTTTGTTCTAGGAAATTATCTAACCCTTTTTTAAAGCCATCTACTGTCCCTGCTGTGACCAGCTCCTGCGGTAGGCTATTCCATAGATTCAAAGTTCTCACGGTAAAGAAGCCTTGTCGCCTCTGCAGCTTGAACCTTTTTTTCTCCAGACGGAGGGAGTGCCCCCTTGTTTTTTGAGGGGGTTTTACAAGGAACAGGATTTCACCATATTTTTTGTATGTGCCATTAATATATTTATATAAGTTAATCATGTCCCCCCTTAGTCGTCTTTTATCAAGGCTAAATAGGTTTAATTCTTTCAATCTTTCCTCATAACTTAAATTCTCCAAGCCCCTAATTAGTTTCGTTGCTCTTCTTTGTATTTTTTCCAACTCCAGGGCATCCTTTCTATGAACTGGAGCCCAGAACTGAACTGCATATTCTAGATGAGGCCTCACTAATGCTTTGTAAAGTGGCAATATCACATCCCTGTCCCGCGAGTCCATGCCTCTTTTAATACATGACAATATCCTGCTGGCCTTTGAAGCAGCTGATTGACACTGCATGCTGTTATTGAGTTTATGATTTACAAGAACACCCAGATCCTTCTCAACAAGTGAATCCGCCAGTGTAGCTCCCCCTAGGACATATGATGCATGCAGGTTGTTGGTACCCAGATGCATAACTTTACATTTATCTACATTAAACTTCATCTGCCAAGTGGACGCCCAAACACTTAGTTTGTTTAAATCTGCCTGCAATTCATGAACATCTTCCATAGACTGAACTATATAACATAGCTTGGTGTCATCTGCAAAAATAGAAATAGTGCTATTAATCCCATCTTCTATATCATTAATAAATAAGTTGAATAATAGTGGTCCCAGCACTGAACCCTGGGGTACACCACTTATTACCGGGGACCATTCAGAGTAGGAATCATTGACCACAACTCTCTGGATACGGTCCTTGAGCCAATTCTCAATCCAATTACAAACTATATTTTCTAAACCTATAGTCCTTAATTTACCCATTAGACGTCTATGAGGGACAGTGTCAAATGCCTTTGCAAAGTCCAAAAACACTAAATCCACAGCGGCCCCTCTGTCTAGGCTTTTGCTCACCTCTTCATAAAAACAGATTAGGTTAGTTTGACAACTTCTGTCCTTAGTAAAACCGTGCTGGCTGTCACTTATAATGCTATTTATTGTCACATAATTCTGTATATAGTCCCTCAATAGCCCCTCAAACATTTTCCCCACGATGGATGTTAAGCTTACTGGTCTATAATTACCCGGGGAAGACCTAGAGCCCTTTTTGAAAATAGGCACCACATTTGCGCTGCGCCAGTCCCTTGGCACTATACCAGTCACTAGAGATTCTCTGAATATTATGAAAAGGGGGACAGAAATAACTGAAGTTGTGCAGCGGGGCCTCCCACTTCTCTTTCTACTCTGGTTAGAGCCGGTTTGTGCTGTCCTCTGAAGGGAATAGTACACACCGTTGTAGGAAATCTTCAGTTTCTTGGCAATTTCTCGCATGGAATAGCCTTCATTTCTATGAACATGAATAGACTGTCGAGTTTCACATGAAAGCTCTCTTTTTCTAGCCATTTTGAGAGTTTAATCGAACCCACAAATGTAATGCTCCAAATTCTCAACTAGCTCAAAGGAAGGTCAGTTTTATAGCTCCTCCAAACAGCAAAGCTGTATATAGCGGTGCTAACATAATTGCACAAGGGTTTTCAAGGGTTTTCTAATCATCCATTAGCCTTCTAACACAGTTAGCAAACACAATGTACCATT
This sequence comes from Rhinoderma darwinii, assembly GCF_050947455.1. NCBI lineage: Eukaryota > Metazoa > Chordata > Amphibia > Anura > Rhinodermatidae > Rhinoderma > Rhinoderma darwinii. Next base: position 288,384,223 of record NC_134690.1, on the reverse strand, counting down.
AGAACACTGGAGTGATGGTTGCTGGAAATGGGCCTCTATACACCTATGTAGATATTGCATTAAAAACCAGATGTTTACAGCTAGAATAGTCATTTAGCACATTAACAATGTATAGAGTGTATTTCTGATTAATTTAATGTTATCTTCATTGAAAAAAACTGTGCTTTTCTTTCAAAAATAAGGTTGTCAGCCCATATACTAAATTTTTTTAAGTGAATAGGTGTCACTGGGCCGTACCGCCTTAACGGTATGGCAGCTGGCCAACAGGACACAGGTCACAGTCTATAGTTCGTAAAGGTGTACCTGTGGTAGCTCAGACAGTAGCAAGACAGGCTCGGCTGGGACTAGGCAGCAGTCACGCACCAAGTGTGGTGTAGCAGGACACGCGTGGTACTCAGTGCAGCACGACTCCAATTCAATACGTCACTTGGACCAGGATAGCACGGGATACAGGTTATAGGTAGCAGGAACCGGAAACACTGGGAACTGGAAAACACTTAGGAGACCATTTGCAAAGACAGACTAGGGTAACGACAACAAAGCTCAGGCAATGCAGCGAGGGGCAGAGCCCTTCTTATAGTCCAGGGTGATCTGGGAGCAATCAGCTCAATCTCACACGTGCGCGCTCTGGCTCCATAAAGAGGCTCTGTCACCACATTATAAGTGCTCTATCTCCTACATAAGGAGATGGGCGCTATAATGTAGGTGACAGCAGTGCTTTTTATTTAAATAAACGATCTATATTTACCACTTTATTAGCGTTTTTAGATTTATGCTAATGAGTTGCTTAATGCCCAACTGGGCATATTTTTACTTTAGACCAAGTGGGCGTTGTACAGGGGAGTGTATGACAAAGACCAATCAGCATCATGCACTCCTCTCCATTCATTTACACAGCGTATAGGGATCCTGTTAGATCAGTATGTGCTGTCTTATACTAACACATTAACAATACTGAAGTGTTTAGACAGTGAATAGACATTCCACGGGATGTCTATTCACAATCTCTACACTTCGTTACTGTTTCTATGGTAGTTATAGCAGAGGAAGCGTGATCTCGTTGTAACCTGTCATTTACCGCGTAATCTCGCTGGATTACGCGTCCTCTGCTGTAACTACCATAGAAACAGTAACAAAGTGAAGAGATTGTGAATAGACATCGCGTGGAATGTCTATCCACTGTCTAAACACTTCAGTATTGTTAATGTGTTAGTATAAGACAGCACATAAGGATCTAACAGGATCCCTATGCGCTGTGTAAATGAATGGAGAGCAGTGCATGATGCTGATTGGTCAGCGTCATACACTCCCCTGTACAACGCCCACTTGGTCTAAAGTAAAAATACGCCCACTTGGGCATTAAGCAACTCATTAGCATAAATCTAAAAACGCTAATAAAGTAATAAACATAGATCGTTTTTTTAAATAGAAAGCACTGCTGTCACCTACATTATCGCGCCCATCTCCTTATCTTATCTTATAATGTGGTGACAGAGCTTCTTTAAGGCTGGACTGAGCTCGCAAGCGCACCCTAGTGGTGACTGCGGAACAGGACGGCCGCATGTGCAGACATCTCTGGAGAGAAGGGCGTTGACAGGATGGGAGGAGTTCGTGGTCAGCGACCACGGACGTTGCAATAGGCCTGAGATGCAATACCAGATACATTAAATGGACAAGAGTGGTTCTGTTTCTAACAGAAAGCTGACCTTTTTTTTTTGTAATCCTGGCATTTCCTTTAAAGGAGTTTTCTGAGTTATTTAAAAACTTGGCCATGGTAGGAGGGATGAAAAAAAAAAAGGATTGTCAGTTACTCCTGCCCAAACTAGTGAGATCAAAACCTACAAAACGACTACCAACAAAAATGTACAGATTTGTTCAAAATATGTCCATGCCTACGGAATAATAGGCCTCTTTTATTATAACTAGGAGGTATCAGTAAAACTAGCAGGAAAATGTAAATATTATTATTTTTTTAAGTTTCCAGATTTAGGCCTCATGCACACGAACGTATTTTTGTCCTCCTGTAAATACTGGCGTAAATACGGGTCCTTGGTCACACGTATTCAACCCATATTGCACCAGTATTTACGGACCCATGCCCGTAAATACGGGTCCGGTGTCACCCGTATTCCACCCGTATTTACGGGAACGTTTTCGCTGCAAAATTACACTGCAGTAATCGGCAGCCCTTCTCTCTATCAGTGCAGGATAGAGAGAAGGGACAGCCCTTTCCGCAGAAAAAGTAAAAGAAATTCATAATTACCCGGCCGTTGTCTTGGTGACGCGTCCCTCTCTTGATATCCAGCCCGACCTCCCTGGATGACGCAGCAGTCCATGTGACCGCTGCAGCCTGTGATTGGCCTGTGATTGGCTGCAGCGGTAACATGGGATGAAACGTCATCCCAGGAGGCCGGACTGGAGGAAGTAGCAGGGAGTTCTGGGTAAGTATGAACTTCTATTTTTTTTACACGTTGATTTATATCGTGATCGGTAGTTTCTGTCCAGGGTGCTGAAAGGATTACTGCCGATCAGTTAACTCTTTCAGCACCCTGGACAGTAACTATTTACTGACGTCGCCTAGCAACGCTCCCGTAATTACGGGTGCACACACGTAGTCACCCATAATTACGGGAGCCCCATAGACTTCTATGGGCCTGCCCGTGCCGTAATTACGGCCTAAAATAGGACATGTTCTATATTTTTCTACGGCCCGGGCACCTTCCCGTAAGCATACGGGGAGGTACCCGTGGCCAATAGAAGTCTATGGGCCCGTAATTACGGGCGTTTTTACATTCGTGTGCATGGGACCTTACTACAAGAAACATGCTCCTATTAAAAATACAAAAGGTGGTAATATTCTTACCGTGGTTGAGACATAAGTTTTATAATGTATTTACCACTTCAGCAGGAACCTTTCCCTAATAGTCACCTATAAGTGTCACGGTCATCCGTCATCCCACTCTTACCTGTGGTTGTCGTCCCACTCAATCATCCCTCTCCCCGGCCATATCTTCTGCTGGCCACCTCTCCCCTGTTAAGTCTTCTGGTAGCTGTCGCTTCTCTTCAGCCATTCTCTTTTCTCTTCGTTTTGGTGGCCACTGCTTCTCTACTGCTAGGGTTCCCTGCTTTCCACGCATGCACACAATGCCCTCTAGTTTCTCTTCTACGCACCAAAAGGTTTGTTCCTCAACCAATACAATCTTCCGCCAGGCCATTTAAGAATCCTTTCTCCATTGGTCTCTGCCCGGTTCCTTAGTGTATGTTAGTACTATAATGAATTTCTATTCTATTTTACTGTTACTGACCCAGCTAGTTCCTGACCATGTATCTTGTCTGCTGCCTGCCCTAATTTTTGCCCATCCACTAACTGCACATTTACGCTGCCTGCTCAGACCTCTGCCTGACTCTCATTTCGACTGAACCACACCATCCCTCACCATTTGTCTGTCTTATTGCGCACTTCGCCCGCTGACTTGGCCCTGCATCACAAATAGGCCTTATTCAGATATCCATGTTCATTCCATGATATACGGAGCTTGTATCGGCCGTATGTCCCGGACCGACCAGAGGTCAGGGAATCAGACATCTAGCATCATAGTTCCATAGTCTGGCATCATAGTCCCTGCCTCCCGGCAGGAATACTGTCCCATACTGAAAACATGATTACAGTACGAGACCGTATTCCCGCGGAAGTTCTAGCATCATAGATAACAATGATGCTAGAAGCCCGGCACCCTGGACTGTGGTCGGTCCGGACATACAGCCAGCATACAGTCCGTATATCACAGACTGAACACGGCCGTCTGAATAAGGCCAAACTTCTACATCGCAAGTCAGCTGTTGCTAACGGAGAATACTCCTGGGCTCGCGACCCGGGAAATTCCTTGCAGCGAAGTCCAGATCCCTGTTCAGGGGTTAAAGGGTGAAAACTGGGTACTCCGCTCCCAGATTTAGACCAAGAAATATTTGTGGCAACTAAATTAGTTACACAGAAAACTCTGATGCCTTGGGAGAGTTTTATCTGACGTCACCTGTTATTTCTTAGAGGTTCCCTGGTCTGTATGTGCGTTTGTGCAGAGGGAAAAGAAGTTTGTCACTTATTATATAAAGAGAAATTGTGAACTGCATCTGGACATACAGTATCAAAGCTTAAACACACATTTTGGGCAGTGGAATTCCGCTGTGGACAGTCCGCAGTGGAATTCTCCAGCGGATATTTTTTACAGTTGTTTCAATACATTTTTAGGCAAGTTAGTTCAGACGTTGCGGAAAACTCCGCTGCGGACCATAGGCTGCGGTGCGGTATTTTCCCTCCGCAGCATGCACTGTCTGTTGCGGAGAAGAAGCGGGATTTCACTGCGTATTTCAGCCTTTGCAATGCAAAAACTGAAATCTGTGGCAAGTCCGCTGTGTTTTCTGCAACGTCTGAATTACCTGTCAAATATGCAAATGTTGGTGCAGATTCGTTATGTAATTGCCCCAAATCTGCACCAACATTTGTAGCGGAAAAACTCCGCCACTTCTGAACGTGCCCTTACACAGCCATTCTGGTTCGGTATGTATGCAGATGTTTATACATTTCCTGATTTTCTTACAATTATATCAACCACCGCGGAACTGAAAAAAAATTGCCTTTTTGCCCATAGCAACCAATTATAGTGCAACTATAATTTTTCCTGAGACGTTTAAAAAAAATTAATCTGCACATTGAATAGTTTCTGTGGACAATAAGGCAGTTTTTCCTTTTCGTTTGCACTATTCTTCTTGTATGGAGCTATTTGTAGAACAGATGTTTACATAGTGTGGGTTGCTCAGATTATAGATTGACTAATATTTAAAAGTGATCTCCAGAGCAATTAAAAACTTTCAGCAAGCACGTTGTATTTTAAACACCTTCCCAATCTGCAAAAGTGATATACTTCTTCAGATTTCATTAACACTTTTTGTTCTGTGACAGCAGCTTGTCTTGCATTTAATGTTATTTCAAGTGAAAAGTGATTAACACATTGAAAAAAATTTGTAGCACTCCACAATGTCACCAAGGGTGAATTGTCACTGCTGAGATATTACGTAAGTGCAAGAGTAACAACATTCCTAACACCTTTAGAAACAGAAAGTCAGGAATCAGGATAATAGAAAACACAACAAAAACAGCCTAAATTATAGCCAAACTTCACTAAAAATTAAAAAATAAACAAAACATGCAGGTTGACTACATTTAATGAACCCTACGGTCAACTCACATTCCTCCACCATCTTCCTAATGTATAAAAATAATTCTAAAGCCATGTTCCTTGCCCTTGTAGCAATTTTACCCCTTTAAAAATACAATTGGTGGGAAGACTGGCGGCATGTCTACCTGCTGTAAAGTGAGTAACTCTGCTCGATTTCTGAAGATTGGAGATAGGCCCCCTACACACGCGGCAGTTTTTGTTGCAGAAATTTTTGTGACTGAAAATCTATTCCATTCATCTGAATTGGGTGTTCTTTCTGCTGCAAGCACAAAATCTGCAAAAAAATCTTCAGCATATACAGGGGCAATATAGTGATTCTACCTACTAAAGAGCGTACCTTTTGCTAGGCAGCCATTGAAACTTATGAGATCATAGCAAGTTTATGATATTATTTAAAGAGGCTCTGTCACCAGATTTTGCAACCCCTATCTGCTATTGCAGCAGATAGGCGCTGCAATGTAGATTACAGTAACGTTTTTATTTTTTAAAAACGAGCATTTTTGGCCAAGTTATGACCATTTTTGTAATTATGCAAATGAGGCTTGCAAAAGTCCAAGTGGGTGTGTTTAAAAGTAAAAGTCCAAGTGGGCGTGTATTATGTGCATACATCGGGGCGTTTTTAATACTTTTACTAAGATCGACTTACCTGCAAACGCTGATGCTGCTGCAGAATCAACTGTAGCCTCTGGTGCCAATGTGGCCGTCACGATGCAGGACCTGTGAGTGACGTCACAGATCTGCACTGTCAGAAGCTGGGCGTTCTGAAGAGAAGAGGATGTTACTTCTCTTCAGAGCGCCCAGCTAGTAAAAATATTAAAAATGCCCCGATGTACGCACATAATACACGCCCACTTGGACTTTTACTTTTAAACACACCCACTTGGACTTTTGCAAGCCTCATTTGCATAACTACAAAAATGGTCATAACTTGGCCAAAAATGCTCGTTTTTTAAAAATAAAAACGTTACTGTAATCTACATTGCAGCGCCTATCTGCTGCAATAGCAGATAGGGGTTGCAAAATCTGGTGACAGAGCCTCTTTAAATAGTGTTTTGAAGGAATAAACAATGAATAATTGCATAGGAAAATTTAGGAAACCAGTGTTTTATTCTAAGCTAAATCTCCCCATTCACTCTAAGGGCATGACCAGACGTGGCGGAATTGCTCTGGAATGCCGCTGCGGACAGTCCGCAGTGGAAATCCGCAGTGTACACGTTTCTCCATTGCTTTCCACAGCTTTTTAGTTGGGTTTGTTTACACGTTGCGGACAATTCCGCTGCGGAGTATAGGCTGTGGTGCGGAATTTGGTGTCCGCAGCATACACTGACTGTTGCTGACGTGTAGCGGACTTGTTGCGGACTCATTTCGGAATTTCTCCATTGACTTCAATGGAGAGTCAAAATTCCGCAATGAAGTCCGCAGATGTTATGTGTGTTGCGTAGCGTATTTGTTTTACGAACATGACATTTCTTCATTCTGGCTGGACCTATGTATTTCTAGGTCTTCATCCAGACTGAGGCCCCATGCACACTAACGTAAAAATGCCCTTAATCACGGGCCGTTATTACGGCACGGGCAGGCCCATAGAAGTCAATGGGGCTCCCATAATTACGGGTGACTACGTGTGTGCACCCGTAATTACGGGAGCGTTGCTAGGCGACGTCAGTAAATAGTCACTTTCCAGGGTGCTGAAAGAGTTAAACGATCGGCAGTAACTGTTTCAGCACCCTGGACAGTGACTTACTGGACAGTGACTTAAGATCACAATATACATCAACCAGTAAAAAAAATAGAAGTTCATACTTACACAGAACTCCCTGCTTCTTCCTCCAGTCCGGCCTCCCGGGATGACGTTTCAGTCCAAGTGACGGCTGCAGCCAATCACAGGCTGCAGCGGACACATGGACTGCCGCGTCATCCAGGGAGGTCGGACTGGATGTCGAAAGAGGGACGCGTCACCAAGACAACGGCCAGGTAAGTATGAATTTCTTTTACTTTTACTAGGGAAAGGGCTGTCACTTCTCTCTATCCTGCACTGATAGAGAGAAGGGAAGCCCTCTTCCCCTCAATATGCAACAGCTAGTCCGCATCAATTTAATGTCCATTTTAGACAAAGCCGCAACAGAATCTGCAACGCAGATTCTGTGCGGCATTGATGCGGACAGTGGCGGAAGAAATACGCCACGTCTGGTCATGCCCTAAGGGCTCATACACATGGCATCATTACGGCTCCGTTCCGAATGAAGCCGTAATAGGGCTGTCATAGAGGTTTATGAAGCAGCTCCTGTACCACCGTATACCGCTAATTTTATACAGAGGCATAGAGAGGTTCTGTGGCAATCTCAATCAGATGCTCTTGGTAGCCCCATAATAAATGATTGGGATGTTGGGGCATAATATTTATGTATAAACCTACTTTTGTTCCCTTTCTTACTACTCCTTTATACTGGATTTTTTTGAGGCTTTTGAGAACGCATGTGAAAAACACCTGCACTTTCATGCGGTTTTTTTCAAGGCATCTTTACATGTTTTCTTTAGTGCCAATTTTTAAATAGTGTAATTTTGTACGGATATTTTTCCATACTTTTTTAGGTTAAATTGAAAAGTGTATGGAGAAAAACACCTTAAAAATTACCACTGCCCAAAAATACACCATTAAAACACAAAATAAATCTGGCTGCAGTGTTCTAGCCCCCCTTCCCCAAATAAGGGGGCAAATAGAGAACAGATAGATCTACTACATCGCTATAGGAGATATTGTCAGATTTTATTAGCACTTACAAGCACCTGTGTATGGATTTGTCTGGTACTGTAGCTTAGCTTTATTGAAGTGAATAGAGTTGAGCTGCAATACAACACACAACCTGTTAACAGGTATGGCGCTGATTTTGGAAATATGCAGCCATGTTTTTCTAATCCTGTACATCCTCTCGGAGTACTGCATGTATTTGGGGTCATGATAATTCGTTGTCAGGCATATAATATATTGGTCAAGGATGTTCAAAATAGTTGTATCATTAACATATATGTTCTGGTTTATGGGATCTTTTTTTTTTCAAACATCTTGTCCTGATGCAAACTTGATAGTTACCTATGTCCTTTTAAGCTCAACCAAGGGTTGGTAGAAAGGGAAGAGATGGGAGAAACGATAGAACTTTGTTTTACCCCTATTGATCCAGAAGAAGGTAAAAAGAAAAATAAATACCCATAAGGCTTAAACCAATCTGCCCTAAAAAGGAAAATTTACCCTCCTGACTCCAAGTGGCGATCAGACTGGATCAACATTCAAACAAGAATTCTACACATTGACATAGAACTTAAAAATATCAGCTCCTAAGAAATAATCTAAGCCTTTTTTAAAGCCATCTACTATAGCTACTGTGACCAGCTCCTGCGGTAGGCTATTCCACAGATTCAAGGGTTCTCACAGTAAAGAACGCTTGTCGCGTCTGAAGATTAAGGCCCCATGCACACAACTGTTCTTTCCGTGATATACGGTCCGCATGTCCCGGACAAAACACAGTGCAGGGAGCCGGGCTCCGAGCATTATAGTTATCTATGACGCTAGGTGTCACTGCCTCGCTGCAGGACAACTGTCCCGTACTGTAATCATGTTTTCAGTACAGGACAGTAGTTCCGTGGAGAGGCAGTGACTCCTAGCATTGTACATAACTATGATGCTAGGAGCCCGGCTCCCTGCACGGTGTTCGGTCCGGGACATGTGGACCGTATATCACGGATGGAACACGGTGGTGTACATGAGGCCTAAACCTTTTTTTCTCTAGGACGGATGAAATGTCCCGTGTCTTTTGAGGGGATTTTACACAGAACATGTTTTTACCATATTTTTGTACGGGCTATTTATATATTTATACAAGTTAATAATTTCCCCCCTTAGTCGTCTCCTTTCAAGACTAAATAAATGTAATTCTTTTAAGCTTTCCTCACAACTAAGATTCTCCATGCCCTTATTAGTTAAGTTTCTCTTCTTTGTATTTTTTCCAACTCCAGGGCATCCTTTCCATGCCCTGGATTAACATTGCATGCTGTTATTTAGGCTATGATCTACAATTACACCTAGATCCTTCTCTTTACCTCCTAAACGTCCCAGATACAGCGAGACAGTCCTGGATTCCGGGCGGTGTCCCGCTGTCTGGGCAGCCATTGGTATGTCCTGGTGTTAACTTTATCTGCGTCCTCAGGATGCAAATACAGTTGAATCCAATGCTGTAGCAAAGAACGTCAGCTCCAGCAATCACTGTGTGAAGCGACCGTGTGCCGCTCGGCACAGACAGGCGCGATGGAGTGACATCATTGCGCCTGTCTGCGCCGAGCCACTCATAGCACAAAGCGGCGGAGCAGTGGGATCTTCTCCACTGGGACCCAGGCCAGGTAAGTATTTATTTTATTATTTTTTTATTATGCACTATGGTGCATTATACTGTAGAGTGGCAGCTAAGGGAGCATTATACTGTATTGGGCAGCTATAGGGGCATTATACTGTATGGGGGCACTATGGTGCATTATACTGTAGAGTGGCAGCTAAGGGAGCATTATACTGTATTGGGCAGCTATAGGGGCATTATACTGTATGGGGGCAGCTATAGGGGTATTGTACTGTATGGGACAGCTGTTGGGGCATTATACTGTATGGGGCAGCTGTAGGGGTGTTGTACTGTATGGTGCAGCTGTTGGGGCATTATACTTTTTGGGGGCCGTTATGAGGCATTATACTGTATGGGGCTGGGGGCAGCTAAATGGGCATTGTACTGTATGGGGCTGGGGCAGCTAAATGGGCATTGTACTGTATGGGGCAGCTGTGGCGACTTTATACTATAAGGGGGCAGCTATGAGGCATTATACTATATGGGGGTAGCTATGGAGGCATTATTCTTTATGGGGACATTATGCTTTATGAGAGCAGATATGGGGCATTATACTGTATCGGGAAATTTGTTTGGGCATTATACTGTATGTAAATCGGCTTGTAATTTATGAACTTCTTCCATAGACTGAACTATAATACATAGCTTGGTGTCATCTAAAAAAAATAGAATTAATAGCACTGTTTATATTTTCTTTATACTGAATAATTAAGTTGAATAATAGCGGTCCGGCACTGAACCTTGGGGTACACCACAATTTTCCCATGATGGATGTTAAGTTTACTTTTCTATAATTACCCAGGGATGACCTAGAGCCCTTTTTGAAAACAAGCACCATAAAAAATTGTGTCCAAATACTCCAGTGTTCTTATAAATCTACAGTGGTTTATGCATTTTAAGTCATTCAAATTCAAATAGATTTTCCCAGGACTCATCCATGTGGCTGTGTGGTTCACTGCAGGGCGCTCTAGCAACCATCGTGGCCCTGTTATTTTTCTGATCTGTAGTGGGCACAGGAATCCACTGATCACACATAGGCATAGGCCATCAATTTTATATCCCTGGGAACTCTTTAAAGCAGATCTATAGATTATAATGTAACACTAGTTGCAAGTAAATATGTATGTCTTACATCTGTAAATATGCTCATGTAGTAGCACAGTATATATGTTAAAATGGAGTCTGCATTATGTGGTACTTCACCGGGGATATAAATAGCGTTTTATCAACCTTCAGAACATCACATGGTATTTTGGCTATATTCAGAAAGTTTTTGCATGTAATATGGGAAGTGGTTTCATTTTTTTTCCACAGGATGCCTTTTTTTGTATTTTATGATTTTCAGCCCACACATGTTGCTAGAGTTTCTGTTACTTGTGGTCAGACAGGCTGCGTTCTTTGATACCCTCCACTATCACTACTCATGACTTAAATGTCAAATTTAGAGATCAGGGCTGTATTTGGTTTATTTTTGTGCAGTAAAGCATGGTGACTGTATTAACTTCTGCTTATTTGCCTGGGAATTTACTATTTACACTGCTTTTTACAGTTAATATGCAGCTAGAGAGGACACTAGTAGTATAAGAGATGCTTCCCAAAAGCAATAAAAAATATTTTTTACACTCCCCATGAAGGCTGCGTGAGGAAAGAGCGGATGGAGGTTATTGCGGGGGTATCTCAAGCATGCAGTCGGACCATCCTCTGTTGAGCTTGAGCCTTTCGAAGCGTCGGTACGTTACAAAGTGCACCTTTGTTTTTCCTTCTCGTCACGGATGAAAATGCAGAGGAACATCGAGCAGCGTTACACAAATAAATTTTGCGTTAAACTTGGAAAACAGCTTCAGAAACCTTAGAGATGCTGAAGACAGCGTGTGGGGATTCTGCTTTGTCGTAGTCCCAGTTTTCAGATGGCACAAGGCCCTCGAGGATGGAAGGGAAGCCGTTGAGGATGAACAGCGCTCAGGGCAACCTTCAACATCAATAACCGATGAGAATGTGTTCGTTATCAAGGCTACTCTGGATCGGGACCAACGTTTAAATGTCTGACCAATCGCAGACAGGGTAGTCAGCAGTGACGAGCACGCTGACCAACCTCTCATATGAAGACTTCCAGCACTGCTACGAAGAATGGCAGTGTCGCTGGAATCATTGTGTTCAGTCCCACAGGACTTACTTTGAAGGGGATTGAGCCTAATTGTATGTTTTTTGAATAAAAGGATTTTTTTTAAAAATCATTCTCATTAGTTTTGGGACACACCTCGTACATGTCAAAAGTTCTCTAGTTATTATGGGATTACACATTTTTCACTTTTAAGCCATTGTCCAAGGATACTGTCGAGTTGCATTGCCATTATTCATTCTTTCGTTTGCAACCTTCTTTCTGTGGGGTGATATCTATTTATATGCATGTGTTCATTCATTCATTCATTCATTCATTCATTCATTCATTCACCCATTTATTCACTCAGCCAAAGCATTACCATTCACATTATATAATTTGTAGATCCAGCCATAAACAATGGCATCCACCAACATCAACGTAATGTGTATAAGCAACTCAAGCTACATTTCCATTTAAGATGTTAGCTCTGTATACAATAAAAAAATTATAATCGGTGTATAGTCCTAACCATCCTTAGGGTATGACCAGACGTGGCGTATTTCTTCCGCCACTGTCCGCATCAATGCTGCACATAATCTGCGTTGCAGATTCTGTTGCGGCTCTGCCTAAAATGGGCATTAAATTGATGCGGACTAGCCGTTGCGTATTCAGGTGAAGAGTGCTTCCCTTCTCTCTATCAGTGCAGGATAGAGAGAAGTGACAGCCCTTTCCCTAGTAAAAGTAAAAGAAATTCATACTTACCCGGACGTTGTCTTGGTGACGCGACCCTCTTTCAACATCCAGCCCGACCTCCCTGGATGACGCGGCAGTCCATGTGACCGCTGCAGCCTGTGATTGACTGCAGCGGTCACATGGGCTGAAACGTCATCCCAGGAGGCCGGAATGGAGGAAGAAGCAGGGAGTTCTCGGTAAATAGGAACTTCTATTTTTTTAACACGTTGATCTATGTTGTGATCGGAAGTCACTGTCCAAGGTGCTGAAACAGTTACTGCCGATCGTTTAACTCTTTCAGCACCCTGGACAGTGACTATCTCCTGACGTCGCCTAGCAACGCACCCGTAATTACGGGTGCACACACGTAGTCACCCGTAATTACGGGAGCCCCATTGACTTCTATGGGCCTGCCCGTGCCGTAATAACGGCCCGTGATTACGGGCGTTTTTACGTTTGTGTGCATGGGGCCTCAGTCTGGCTGTAGACCTAGAAATACATAGGTCCAGCCAGAATGAAAAAATATCATGTTCGTAAAACAAATACGCTACGCAACACACATAACTTCTGCATACTTCATTGTGGAATTTTGACTCTCCATTGAAGTCAATGGAGAAATTCCGCAATGAGTACGCAACAAGTCCGCTACACGTCCGCAACATCCAGTGTATGCTGCGGACTCCAAATTCCGCACCGCAGCCTATGGTCCGCAGCGGAGTTTTTCCCAACGTGTAAATGAACCTAACTAAAAAGCAGTGGAAAGCAATGGAGAAACTGTCCGCTGCGGAAATCCAGAGCAATTCTGCCACGTCTGGCCATGCCCTTATGGACCATACAATGTGTATAAAACAGATATGTTTGTTTTTTCATAACTGCAAATCTTGCGCATTCATCTTTTAGGGCCTGTTCGACTACACTATTTTTACCGTGAAAAAAACTGAAACCTTGCGGAACTGAATTGCAACCAATTGTCTGGCTTTCCGTTCATTGGTTTCTCCGACGGACAGGTCGGACAGAACCGATGAATGGAAGCCCGACGCTGATGTGAACACACCCTTAGCCCAGAGTAGAAAACTTTTATAAGGCTAAGGGCCTGTTCATATAAGCGTTGCTTTCCATTGAGAGGTAACCCCTCAACGGAAAGGAAAACGACAACCTTCGCTTCCATTTGCATCAACATTGATCTCAATGGTGATGGAGACTTTGCTAATGGTTTCCGTTTGTCACCGTTGTGAAAGAGTTCTGCTGTTTTGACGGAATCAATGCTACATAGGGGGAGAGTGCTTAGGTATAATATGCTAGGGATATCCACTCCCACTAGTCGTGAGGGGAGTGACTGCTCAGTGTTATGACTGCATAGAACCAAACGTGCAAACAAGGTGTCGGTCACACGGCGTATCGTATCTTGCGGATCAAAGCCTATTAGTCACGCTCATACTATTAGATCAGGCTGGCTGCCCTGCACGCCACACCAAACAATGGCACACTCTTGTCCCCCAGCATTACCAGACCTAGCTGCCTCCTGAATAAAGTATATATAACAAACATGAGGTATTAGTAGATATTTTGGCCAAAATATGCAATCTCGCAACCCACGTCAAGGGTCATCATCGTCTTACGAGTCCCTACACTAGGAATTTTTGTTCCCTATATTGAAGCAATTCACCAAAAAATGGCACACACTAATATACAAAAAAATTATTAGTATTATTAGTATTAGCAACATTGTAATGTTTATGGGGACTGCAAAACAGTTAATCTGCTGTCTGGGGAAACATTGTTCAGACAGATTGAATTTTGTCAACCCAATCCTGCTGCTTCCCCTAGAGATTCTCAAAGAATAATAGTCTACTTTACTCTAAAACTTTTTCAATGTGATTGTTTTAATACAATATGGCTGGTGACCTACAGTAAACATTTTGCTTAAATGTTCCTTCTAATGCTAATATCATTCTAAGAACACAAGTAGTTACGTAAATCCCTTCCCATGCCTCAGAGAATAATTTTTGGTATTCTGCTTCCAATTTCTCACCTCCCAGTAATACTGGGCAGATCACACATAGCTTAGTTGTGATATCACTTAACAGGTAGCTCTTCCTAGAAATGTGGCAAATGTTTTGTGAAATTGTGTAACACAGTGTTTGTATGTTTGGTTACCATGGTATGAAGCTGTTAGGTTAACATTTCTCATGGGTTGAGCCATATATGTGTCATATAACAGATACAATGAGGTTCTCAGGGAAGTTGAAAAGCCCTGGAGTGCCCCTCTTGCCATTATTTGAAATTAGAAAAGGACAATGCATCATTATTTCACTATGTTGGCAGTAAAGTAAATGTCCCTATAAAATTAAAAAAGGTTTATTTACACTGTTCACCCATTAGTCCAGTCCTTCCAAGGCCAGATTATACAGATCAACGTGTAAGCTTTATCACTATGAACTTAATAGCCTGGTATCACACACAATAAATGGTTACTAATAAAATACTGATAAATTAGTTGATATGGCCCAAAATGGACGTGTCAAGTAATGATGTATGCCTCTCGTAACAAAACCGTTACGTTTAACATATTGTTACTGATCATAGCATAGAATAACCATAAGTACGCTACCAAATGTAGCAAATAAAAGGTAACAGGTACCAGGGCGCTGCAGGATATAGGTAATATCAGGCAGAATATTAGTATAATAGAGTTTACTTTTAACCCGTTAGTGACCGCCCCATAGAGTTTTTACGGGCGCCACTAACAGGCTTTATTCCGATGCAATAGCCTTTTTACGGCGCTGCATTGGAATAAATAAACAGAGCAGGGAGCCGTTAAATCTCCATGCTCTTAGCTACCAGAGAGAGCTGAGGGCTGGCGGCATCCCTGGTCGAATGGGTGAGATTGATATTAGTATCGATTTCACACGTTTAACCCCTCAGATGCGGCGCTCCATAGCGAGCACCGCATCTGAGTGGTTTTGCAGAGAGGGAGGGAGCTCCCTCTCATCCCACTGACACCCGGCGATAAGATCGCCGAGTGTGTGTGCAATCTCCAATTGCAGCCGGGGGCCTAATAGTGTTGCAGCCGGTCTGTCTGTAGTGTATCTCTGCTAGGTCATGCCTCTGGCATGACCTAGCAGATGCCAGTCCGTTTTAAACAGACAGGCATAATACACTGCAATACAGAAATATTGCAGTGTGCTATAAATGTGATCGTATAATCGCATAGTGAAGTCCCCTAGTGGGACTAGTAAAAAAGTAAAAAAAGTTTAATAAAAAGTGAAATAAAAAAAAAAGTGAAAAAAAATGAAATAAAAAACCCACTTTTCCCCCTTACAAATTGCTTTATTATTCAAAATCAAAATCAAATAAAAAAGTTACAAATATTTGGTATCGCCGCGTCCATAATGACCCCAACTATAAACTTAATACATCTTTTAACCCGCACGGTGAACGTCGTAAAAAAATAAAATAAAAAAACATGCAAAAATTTCTGTTTTCGTTGAATCCAGCCTTAAAAAAAAATTTGATAAAAAGTGATCAAAAAGTCGCATCTACACCAAAATGTTACCGATAAAAACGACAAGTCGTCCCGCAAAAAAAAGCCCTCACAATTGCATCGCCGAAAAAATATGGCTCTTCAAATATGGAGACACAAAAACAAATAATTTTGAAAAAAAGTGTTTTTACTGCGTAAAAGTAGTAAAACATACAAAATCTATACAAATTTAGTATTGTTGCAATCGTAACAACCCGCTGAATAAAGTTATTGTGTTATTTATACCACACGGTAAACGGCGTACATTTAGGACGCAAAAAAGTGTGGAGAAATTGCTGTTGTTTTTCTATTCCCCCCCCAAAAAAAGTTAATAAAAGTTAATCAATAAATTATATGTACCCCAAAATGGCGCTATTAAAAATTACAACTTGTCTCGCAAAAAACAAGACCTTATACAGCTATGTCGACGCAAAAATAAAAAAAAGTTATAGCTCTTTGAATGAGGCGATGGAAAAACGTAAAAAATGGCTTGGTCATTAAGGTCTAAAACATACCTCCCAACCGTCCCGGATCCGGTGGCACAGTCCCGGTTTCTCACCGCTGTTCCACCGTCCCGGGCGGTCTGCAAAATGTCCCGCTGGGCGCGGCAGAAGACGGCATGAGTCTTGCGGTGGTGTTCTCACTGAGATCGATGCCGGCACGGGAGTGGACCAGTCCAGTCAGCTTACCTGTCATCTGACCTCACCGGTCAGGTGACAGGTCAGGTGCCTGGACTCGTCCACTCCCGGGCTGGCATCAAAACCAGAATGAGAATGCCGCCGCAAGACTCCTGCCTTCTTCTGACGGTGAGTGAAAGCAGAGCAGAGAGTGGCAGCAGTAGGGCCGGCTACCTCTTATAAGGGGGTTGTGTTGCGCTACCTACAGGGGTCTGTGTGTGGAGCTATCTACAGGGGGCGCTGTATCTGGAGCTATCTACAGGGGTGCTGTGTGTGGAGCTATCTACAGGGGGGCTGTGTGTGGAGCTATCTACATGGGGGCTGTGTGTGGAGCTATCTACAGGGGGGCTATGTGTGGAGCTATCTACAAGGGGGCTGTATATGGAGCTATCTACAGGGGGCTGTGTCTGGCGCTATGTACAGGGGGGCAGTGTGGAGCAATCTACAGGGGGGTTACGTGTGGAGCTATCTACAGGGGGGCTGTATCTGGAGCTATCTACAGGGGGGCTGTGTCTTGCGCTATGTACAGGGGGCTGTGTGGAGCAATCTACAGGGGGCTGTATCTGGCGCTTTCTACAGGGGGGCTGTGTGTGGAGCTATCTACAGGGGGGCTGTGTGTGGCGCTATCTACAGGGGTCACTGTGTGTGGAGTTATCTACAGGGGGCTGTGTGTGGAGCTATCTACAGGGGGGCTGTGTCTGTCGCTATGTACAGGGGGGCTGTATCTGGAGCTATCTACAGGGGGCTGTGTCTGGCGCTATGTACAGGGGGCTGTGTGTGGAGCTATCTACAGGGGGTCTGTGTGTGTAGCTATCTACAGGGGGGCTGTGTGTGGAGCTATCTACAGGGGGGGCTGTGTGTGGCGCTATCTACATTGGGGGCTGTGTGTGGAGCTATCTACAGGGGGGCTGTGTGGAGCTATCTACAGGGGGGCTGTGTGGAGCTATCTACAGGGGGCTGTGTCTGGCGCTATGTACAGGGGGGCTGTATCTGAAGCTATCTACAGGGGGGCTGTGTCTGGTGCTATGTACAGGGGGGCTGTGTGTGGCGCTATCTACAGGGGAAGCTGTGTGTGGAGCTATCTACAGGGGGGCTGTGTGTGGAGTTATCTAGAGGGGGCTGTGTGTGGAGCTATCTAGAGGGGGCTGTGTGTGGCGCTATGTACAGGGGGGCTGTGTGTGGAGCAATCTACAGAGGGCTGTATCTGGAGCTATCTACAGGGGGCTATGTGTGGAGCTATCTACAGGGGGGCTGTATCTGGAGCTATCTACAGGGGGGCTGTGTCTGGCGCTATGTACAGGGGGCAGTGTGGAGCAATCTACAGGGGGGTTACGTGTGGAGCTATCTACAGGGGGGCTGTGTGTGGAGCTATCTACAGGGGGGCTGTTTGTGGCGCTATCTACAGGGGTGACTGTGTGTGGAGCTATCTACAGGGGGCTGTGTGTGGAGCTATCTACAGGGGGCTGTGTGTGGAGCTATCTACAGGGGGGCTGTGTCTGGCGCTATGTACAGGGGGGCTGTATCTGGAGCTAACTACAGGGGGCTGTGTCTGGCGCTATGTAAAGGGTGCTGTGTGTGGAGCTATCTACAGGGGGTCTGTGTGTGTAGCTATCTACAGGGGGTCTGTGTGTGTAGCTATCTACAGGAGGGGCTGTGTGTGGAGCTATCTACAGGGGGTCTGTGTGTGGCGCTATCTACAGTGGGGGCTGTGTGTGGAGCTATCTACAGGGGGCTGTGTGGAGCTATCTACAGGGGGCTGTGTCTGGCGCTATGTACAGGGGGGCTGTATCTGGAGCTATCTACAGGGGGGCTGTGTCTGGTGCTATGTACAGGGGGGCTGTGTGTGGCGCTATCTACAGGTGAAGCTGTGTGTGGAGCTATCTACAGGGGGGCTGTGTGTGGAGTTATCTAGAGGGGGCTGTGTGTGGCGCTATGTACAGGGGGGCTGTGTGTGGAGCTATCTACAGGGGGGCTGTGTCTGGTGCTATGTACAGGGGGGCTGTGTGTGGCGCTATCTACAGGTGAAGCTGTGTGTGGAGCTATCTACAGGGGGGCTGTGTGTGGAGTTATCTAGAGGGGGCTGTGTGTGGCGCTATGTACAGGGGGGCTGTGTGTGGAGCAATCTACAGAGGGCTGTATCTGGAGCTATCTACAGGGGGCTGTGTGTGGGGCTATCTACAGGGGGGCTGTGTGTGGAGCTATCTACCGGGGGGCTGTGTGTGGAGCTATATACAGGGGGGCTGTGTGTGTAGCTATCTACATGGGGGCTGTGTGTGGCGCTATGTACATGGGGGCTGTGTCTGGCGCTATGTACAGGGGGGCTGTGTGTGGAGCTATCTTCAGAGGGGCTGTGTGTGGAGCTATCTACAGGGGGGCTGTGTGTGGAGCAATCTACAGGGGGGCTGTGTGTGGAGCTATCCACAGGGGGGCTGTATCTGGAGCTATCTACAGGGGGGCTGTGTCTGGCGCTATGTACCGGAGGGCTGTGTGTGGAGCAATCTACAGGGGGGCTCTGGTGGATGATTTTTCCATTGACCGGTAGCAGAGTTACACAACTGGAAAAAAAATCCCCATCATGTAACTCTGCTACCTGTCATTTGAAAAGTCATCCACCACAGGGTCTCCCTCTTGACTTTCATTGTTCTCAGCCTTTTGGTTTGTCCTGCAGCAGCTGCTGCCGTGGTGAGCAAATGTTATACCCAAGATAGGAAAAGTAACATAAAGACGATATAACCTGAAATATAATATCTGTGATATCTAGACAGTCTAGAGATCCGCAGTGACAATGTGCGCTTGTTATTTGCAGAAGGATCTTGCCGTGATTTGATGTGTTGATGCCGGATATTGGGCGTGGATAGGGGCGTGGCTTAAAATGTCCCTCTTTTCCGAATTCAAAAATTGGGAGGTATGGTCTAAAATAGGCTAGTCATTAAGGGGTTAATACTACTTGATGAAGTCACTGGTCTGGCACCATAGTGTAGCATTAACAATGAATCTATTTTACTATTATTCTGCCTGATATTGCCTATATCAGACAGCACCCTGGAAGCTGTTATTTTGAGATGGGTGAGACCAGTCAACAGGTGGTGCAGCCGCTGATACAAATAAATTAATATATGTCTACAAATGGATAATATATAAATAAAGTAATATTGTCTACAAACAATATTGTGACTGCACAGTACGTTTTAACCAGGTGAGCAGCATTACTGTTGTCTGTCCACTGATTACCGTTCATATACAGATTATACAGTTATTTCGTCTCACTTCGAAGAGCCAGGAGAACTGAGCCGCCTAACAGATGAGTTAAGCAGATTGTTTTTCAGGAGTGAATACACAACCTTTTCGCATACCATGTACATTTGTTGTGGATCTTTGTACAGTTCACTTCTACAGAAGAGGTCGGCATATTTGAGCACTACACTGCAATGTGTAAACATAGCTTTAACCCCTTAGTGACCAGCCTATTTTAGGCCTTAATGACCAAGCTATTTTTTAAGTTTTTCCTCGCATTCAAAGAACTTTTTATTTTTCCATCGACATAGCTGTATAAGGTCTTGTTTTTTGCGAGACAAGTTGTATTTTTTAATAGCACCAATTTGGGGTACATATAAGTTATTGATTAACTTTTATTAACTTTTTTGTGGGGAAATATAAAAAAAGACAGCAATTTTGCCATTCTTTTTTACGTCCAAGATTTGCTCCATGTGGTATAAATAACATAATAACTTTATTCACCGGGTAGTTACGATTGTAACGATACTAAATTTATATTGTTTTTTTTGTTTTACTTATTTTACACAGTAAAAACATATTTTTTTTCATAATTATTTGTTTTTGTGTCTACATATTTTAACACCTTCCCGCAAAGCAACGGGTCTGGTACGTTGGCATAACAAGCAGCTTCCCGCAATCCGTCATACCGGACCCGTCATCTTCAGCGGGTGTCAGCTATAATATACAGCTGACATCCCACTACAATGGCGGTGATGGCAGTTACCGCCCATCACCGCCATTTAACCCCTTCCATGCGGCGCATTGAAGTGGTTAACAGAGGGAGGGGGTCTCCCAATGGTAACCCCCACCGCCCCCCCCCGCGAGAGATCGCGGGTTGCTATGGCCTAGCAACGGCTTCCTGGTGACCAGGTACGGAAGCCTATTAGGTCCTGCCTTGGGCAGGACCTAATAGGCTTAACTCTCAGCTGAAAAATGACAGTTACAATACACTATACCACATAAGTAGTGCAGTGCATTATACAGGGGATCGGACGATCAGATATTCAAGTCCCCAGATAAGTGTAAAAAAAAAAAGGGAAAAAGGGAAAAAAAATCTATAAGAAAAATAAATAAATTAAAAAAAACTACATGTAGATATCGTCGCATTCGGGACGGCCTGAACTATAAAAATATTATGTTATTTTTACTGCACGGTGAACACCATAAAAAAATGAAATAATAAACAATGACAGAATTAGTTTTTTTGGTTACCTTGTCTCAGAAAAAATTTAATAAATAGTGATCAAAAAGTCGCAAGTAACCCAAAATGGTACCCACAAAAACTACAGTTCGTCAAAAATAAAATAGGTATGGCTGTCAGAAAATGGCGACACTAAAACATGATTTTTTAAAAAAAAAGAGTATTTTTATTGTGGGAAAGTAGCACAACGTAAAAAAAACTATAGAACTTTGGTATCGCTGTAATCGCGTCGACCCACAGAATAAAGTTATAAACATGTTGTTTATACTGCACGGTGAACACTGTGAAAAGAAGAAAAAAACAATGCTAGAATTGCTGTTTTTTGGTTTCCTCGTCTCCCAAAAAATAGAATAAATAGTGATAAAAAAAAAAATTGCATGTACCCCAAAATTTAACCAATAAAAATTACAACTCGTTCCACAAAAAACAAGCCCCCACACAGCTCTGTCAACAGAAAAATTACGCGTTATAACTCTCAGAACGAAATTATGCTAAATGACGGCCCAGACTAATTTTTGAGGTCTAGTAGTTTTTCACTAAAAGCCCCACATCATCATTTGCTAGACCCCACAGGTGGACCCCGTAGATGCAGCGGAGATGAGGAAGTTATAGGGCCTTGTGCTGCTTATAGGGCTAGTGAAGAAGTCAAAGATTAGGCAATACTGGAGCGCAGATATTTTGTACAATACCCAAAAAACCCGGCCTGTGCATGGTTCAAAGCGCAACACACCAATCCTTGTATTAATTGTATTATTCATTCAACGCATTGTTACATCATCCTATAATGCCCTGATGCACTCCGCCCAGCTTACATATAACCTGATGTACTCCGCACAGCTTACATATACCCTGATGTACTCCTCACAGTTTACGTATACCCTGATGTACTCCTCCCAGCTTACATATACCCTGATGTACTCCTCCCAGCTTACATATACCCTGATGTTCTCCGCCCAGTTTACATGTACCCTGATGTGTTCCGCCCAGCTTACATATACCCTGATGTACTCTGCACAGCTTACATATACCCTGAAGTACTCCACACTGGTTACATATACCCTAATGTATATCACACAGCTCACATATACCCTGATGTACTCCACCCAGCTTACATATACCCTGATGTAATCCGCACAGTTTACATATACCCTGATGTACTCCGCACAGTTTACATATACCCTGATGTACTCCGCCCAGCTTACATATACCCTGATGTACTGATCACAGCTTACATATACCCTGATGTACTCCGCCCAGCTTACATATACCCTGATGTGCTCCGCACATATTACATATACCCTGATGTACCCGCACATATTACATATACC